>NC_085926.1:132982500-133296071 GCF_029289425.2 Pan paniscus
GCGCTGTACGCTGAACGTCTCACTTCACTCTGCCCTTGTAGGCCTCAGATAGCATCACTCAGGGGTGAAGGAGGCAACTGCCCAGAGCACAGAGCACAGCCAGCTAACTCCCCCATTATTGTTGTATCAATAGCCATGCTTATCTGTGGGGCACCTCAGACTTCTTGCAGCACCAGCTAGCACGGATGTTAGCTCATAGGATCTTCACAGATTTATTATAAAAGATTTATATTGTGGACATATTTATTGCTATTTTTTCCAGACACAACACAGTTTCCACAAATATTACGTATTCATTCCTTATAAACTCAAATTTATTATAGACTTAGCTTTTTTGCCTCTGCATGGGTTTTATCCCTTTCCTTTCTATGTGTTATCCTCACCTTAAAAGTGCTTCCTCCAAAGGCCTGCATTTGTCCTTACACTTCCTTCCCTTATACCACCTATGCTTTCATTTTTGTTCAAATTTTTAAAAATTTAGTATGAAATTAACAGATGCCTACTGTCAAAAATTTGAAAAGTGAGACATAATAAAGAAGTAGGCAAAATAGTACCCATAATTCTATTAATATTTTGGTCTATTTACTTTAACTTGTAGCCTCTTTATCCAGTTTACTATCATTTTGTACCCAAAAATCTATTCTAAACATTTTGATATAAAAAAATCAAGAACCTTATTTTTAATGTCTGCCCATTTGGCGGTCAACCTTTGGGTATAATATCATTTGCTAAACGATTCCTGTAATGTTGGACATTTGGTTTGTATCTGTTTTTCAAAAAATGATTATGCATAACACTTCAAAGAACATATTGTCCTTAAATCTCAGTCTGCCTTTTGGGTTAAATATTTAGGAAAGACACTCGATCATAACACCGGCTCACATCTCTCAGGCCCTCCCGTGGGCCAGCCCCTGTCTGTGCTGAGAGCTGTGCCTGTGCTTGCCCAGGTGTTCCTAGCAGTTGTCTTAACAGAACTCATACCACGATCCCCATTTTTTCAGATGAGAACACCAAGGTACAGGAAGATAAGGTGGTTGGCCCTTGTCCACAATGGCCATCAGCTAAAAAGCAGCAGAGCTCTTTGAACCTGGGCAGTCTGCTCCTGACACACGTCACCACTCACTAGGTTGAGGGCCTGGGCATCTTCCAAGGCTTCCCATACAGATCACCAAGTTGCTTTCTAAAAGGTAGTCCTGGTAAGTCTCTGTCTTGAGCGAACCTGTCTTGTCATCCTTTTCACACCCGGGGTTGTTGTGGGAGGATGAACAGGGTCACACGTGTCAAGTCGCAACACAAGCCTGGCACTTGGTAGGTGCCCACAAAAGACAGCTGCTGTCATTTCTAGGGTGAAGGCTGTCACCACACAGGTCTGAGTATGGGCTCATCTTCATGGCCTTTAGGAAGGCTCTTTCCTACTCTCTGTATCTATGCACCTTCCTGTCCTGTGACCAGAGGACAGGGAAGCAGGAAACACAGCAGTGTTTACCTGGGCTCTCTTCCACCTGGGGGCTTCCCTCACACCACCCTCTGTTCTGGCCCAGAACTCTTCCCTGACTTCCTCCATCTTAGCACTGATGGCCCACCTATCAGACCACTTACTCACAGGAGAAGCAAGACTGTCCATTTCTGAGTCCAGGCTGTCAGTTACCAAGTTATTGTGCTGCCAGTTAGCCTGCACACCAGTGTGGAACATCGGGCTTCTCTCAGCAGATCCAGAGCTTTCTGCCTGCAAAGCCCCCATAGGGCTGGTGGCTACCACTGTGCATGAAGAAGGTAAGGCTCCCTTCTGTGGAGCTGGTACTCTGGGAACTTGCTCACCCTCCGTGGCCTCCTCTGCCTGCCAGGCTGCATCATCTCTCCATGTGCTTGACACACCCTTCCCCTGTTCGGGCAGAGCAGCCGTGCTGGGCTCTCTTGGGATACACCCTTCTCAGCAGGTGTTTGAACTCTCTAGAGCCTCTAAAAGGGCCTGTCACAGGCAAAGCTAATGTGATGCTCTCTGTTTTACCCTTGAAGCAACAGATTCCCTAGAAGGGCCAGCACTGGCATGGAGACTCACTCAGGTGGTGCTGACTGTGCCCTAGGGCACTTCTGAGCAAAGGCAGGCCCACAACCAGGCAAATGTTAGATAGCAACATCAAATCCAGAACTCAGAGAAAGAAGTTAAATTCATCTCTCTATTCTACTGCAGTCTCATTAGATTTCCAATAGATTTCATGCTTCCAAATGTATTTTCCACACAAAGATGCTTGGGGTTTCTTGGAGCCCTCGCAGACGAGACAGGTGGGAGGGAGGAGTGGCTGTGTGGTAGGAGGCCGGGCTCTGGGAGTAGGGACACTTGTAAGCAGAGCCTGAGGTGTAGGGGAGGCATCCAGGAGGTGAGCCCCAAGGGCTGCCATGCTGGGAGAAGATTCCTACCCAAGTGCGTGTTATTCAGGGCACCTGCTCCTCCCCAGCTCAGCTCATCACCCACCCATGTAGAATGAAAGGACATCTGTTATGCAGAGTGGCAGTATGGAGAGTCCCTCTGGGCCTGCTCAGTGAACACCCCCCTAATAAATTTGTTGCTGGATTCAGACCTCAAGCACATCATAGCCACATTCTTCCTGCTGCCTCTGCTCCCAGAATCTGGTGAGGAAGGGGCTGGGGAAGGAGCCTGGGCAGGCCAAGTCTTCATGGTTGCAAAGATGAGCTCCAGATGCCATGTTCAGCCCAGGATATCTTTAGAGAGTGTCTTTCCCAGCAGGAGTCCCCGGATAATGAAGGCTTATAGGAGAAAGAGAAGAAGTCACAGGCCTGATGAAAGGGATGGAGAGGAGACTCCATGGGAGGAGACCTGTGATTCCTCAGTGTCCACCACTGAGGCCAGCTGGCTCATTCCATATTCTGCTCTCTGGACAGCAGCACTTGCCTCTCTTCTCTTCTTTTTCCTTTCCCACTTTCTTTCCTCTCATTATTCTCTTCTGCTTCCCCAGTGGAAGGGCCAGGTTCTCTGCTGGGTTCTTCCCATCTGTGATGCTCACTGATGTCCACTTGTCCTGCCTTCTTCCCTCTCTATAGAGTCAGGCAGTCTGGGTTCTGGCTCCCTTGCCCCACTCCTCAGAGGGGTCCTGTCCCTTTTATCTTCAGTGCTTTGGCTACTCTCACTTTTTTGCAGGTTCTCTGAGTATGGTGGCCATATTTTCCAATCTTGAGGTCAGATTCCTTGACTTGTGTGCACATATGTCATAGGTATGTGTATACATACAAGGTACATATACTGCATACATATGTGTACATATATCTGTATGATACATGAAAGCGTGTCCTATGTTGCATTTACTGAAAGTCTCAGAAAACCTAGCCAGCGGGATTGAGCCTCCACCTGCTCAGGCCATTGTGGGAGCCTTTGTCTTTTAGGTTGGCTTCATTTTAGCTCCCTTAGTTTAAGCGAGTTTATTTTTCTCTCTCAACTGGAAAATCACGTTTGATCAGCTGTAGACAGCAGTCAGATACTGAAACATTGGGATTTTGCCCAGAAGGCAACCCCTGTAAAGCTGGCGTGGGTTCTCTGAGGCAAGATGGGACCAACAGGGAGACACATACAGACTGAGGGGCCATGAGTCAGGTGGACTGCGGACAGATACAGATGGGGAGACAGGAATGAGACTGGAATAAAGCCAAACTGTGCTGAGCACTGGAGCCATGAGCTTCTGGGTTTGGGATGGTGCATTCTGTCTGCCTCACTGTCTCCCTCATTCCTCTGCTCTAGTCACAGTTGATGAATGTGGCAGAGGGTGAATCAGAGCACTAATATTTGACCCATCTGCTATGGGACATGCTGTGAATGGGAATGGCGGCCCGCCTGGCAGGTGGTGAGCTCTGCCCACCTCTCCTCTCCTGTCCCTTCCCTGCTACGAATGGACCCCTGTACATCCTGGAGAGGAGGAGGGCCAGGCCACAATAGGGGCTGTATATCTAGCTTGTCTTTACCACCATTCCAGATCTCAAGGTTACTGCTCTCATGCTGCTGTATAAAAGGTCTCCACATTGTCACTGGGTCTCTGTCCACATAAACCTCTTGGGTAC
Organism: Pan paniscus; assembly: GCF_029289425.2. Taxonomy (NCBI): domain Eukaryota; kingdom Metazoa; phylum Chordata; class Mammalia; order Primates; family Hominidae; genus Pan; species Pan paniscus. The sequence continues at coordinate 132,986,569 of NC_085926.1, forward strand.
ACACCTCAGTCCACAATCCTGAGGGTGCTCCCATTCAACCTTCTCATCCTATCTTCATGGGCAAGTTCAAAGTCTTTAAAAACACTTCACTTGCTAACATCCCCAGCATGGGAAGCTCTACCTGTTCCTTCAACATTGACTGTTCCCTGCAGTACAGCTGGGGCCCAGTCAGAGCATCCTCTGCTCCACAGAGCTCTTGTGCCTCCGGCTACATGGGGATTCTGCAGAAAGGGATTCATGTTCATACAGATGAGTGGCTTGTAGGTGGGTTTCTTCCCTGCAGGGCTCCTCCAACATTTTCTTATTACAGTGTACTTTTTAAGTCTCCAATGGAGGGTTTAGTATGAACCCTTTCCTAGCCTTAATTTGCCATAGGAAGATTTTATTCTCAGAACACTCAATGACACCTCACAGAATACAATTTGGAGAAGGGGTTTTGGAGAAAGCAACTGGTTTTTAAACTACTCACTCAAGCTTGTGAAAATCAAATGTGACAGATATTATCAAATAAATCACATCAGCAAATATTTCTCATGTGTCTTCTATGTACAGCATATCAAGTTGATCCCCAATGTGCAGCAGATTCTTCTGTACAGATTCTATTCTGTGGTAAAACTGGGGAACTTACGTTCCGCTTCTCAACAAGTTTACTTCTGAAGTAGAAAAAATTTTACTACAGAAGGAGCCCTTTCTGGGTGAAACACAATTATTTACTGCTTCATAGCTACTAAGCTGGCATTTGGAATTCAGGTGTCACTGAGAATGCCTGAGTACCATGTTATCTGGAATATTATGACATGGGTCACTTTTCTCCTGGAGGGTTGGTCCCTGGCGGCTCACCCCATTACAGGAAGGTCTTCCAATTTGCCATTTCTTGAGGAGTGAACTCCCACCTGCTTGAAACAACTCAAGAAGGGGTGAAAGAAAGAGGAGAGGGAGAGGGAAAGGCAGGAGAATGATTACATGGAGAGTGGAATGTGAGGCAACCAGTGGGAGCTTTGGGAAGCAATTGTTGCTGGGTCTCACACCTTGACTGTTGGAATTCGTTGACTGTGATGGGTACAGGGTTTTTACCTGTTTCAGGTGTGGTGGATATTTGCTTAATAATGGGATTTGATGCAGGTGGTGATTATTTGGACACAACAAAGTATACATTTCATTCCAAATAGCATCCCAGGGTCTTAAACTCCTGGGGAACTTGAACAGGCCCTGAGACACCCAGAGGTTGGAGATATGGGTTCTGACTCCAGTTCTGCCACCACTAATGCGTGACCTTTGGCATGTCCCCATGGCCCGTTTGGGCCTCAGCGTGCTGATGTAAGAGATGAGAATCCATCTGGGCCACTGATGCTCAGATACAGTGCCTGCAGGAGCCCAGCCAGCACTGTAGATTAGCAAAGGGAACCAGAGGCAAGGCCAGGGAAGGGATGAGTGCACAAGTGTGTTCATCTTCTGTTTCTGAAAGAACAGACAATATTGAAATATATTTAACGTACTGTAAAATTCACTCTGTAAATTGCTTTTTAGTATTATCCACAAAGCTGCACCATCATTACCATGATCTTATTACAAAACATTTCTTCAACCCCGAAAGAAAGCCATACTTGTTAACAATCACACAACATTTCCAACTCCCCTCAGCCCTGGTGACCATTGATCCACTTTCTGTCCTTATGGATTTGCCTACTCTGGACATTTTATATAAATGGAATCACACAGTATGTAATCTTTTGTGACTGGCCTTGTTCACTTAGCATATGTGTTTAAGATTGTCTATGTCATAGCATGTGTCAGTACTTTATTCCTTTCTGTGACTGAATAATATTTGATTGTATGGATATACCACATTTTGTTTATCCATTCATCAGTAGATGGACTTTTGGGTTATTTCTATTTTTTGGCTATTACAAATAATGCTACTACAAGTATTTATGTATAACTTTTTGTAAGGACATATGTTTTTAATTTTGTTTGGTATATACCTAGGATTAGAATTTCTGGGTCACATGTGAACTCAATGTTTAAGTATTTGAAGCATTATCAAACAGTTTTTTTTATGATAGCATTCTTTTTAAAACTTTTTTATTTTTAATTTTTGTGGGTACATAGGTGTATTATTTATGGGATACATGAGATGTTTGATATAGGCATACAGTGCATAATAAACATACCATGGAGAATGGGGTATCCATTCCCTCAAGCATTTCATTTATCCTTTGTGTTATAAACAATCCAGTTACACTGTTTTAGTTATTTTTAAATATACAATTAAATTGTTATTGACTATTGTCACCCTGTCTTGCTATCAAACAGTAGGTCTTATTCATTCTTTCAATTTTTTTTTTTGTACCCATTCACCATCCCTACCTCCTCCCAACACCCTCACTACCCTTCCCAGCCTCTGGTAACCATCCTTCTACTCTCTATGTCCATGAGTTCAATTGTTTTGTTTTTAGATCCCCAAATAAATGAGAATATGTGATATTTGTCTTTCTGTTTCTGGCTTATCTCACTTAACATAATGATCTCCAGTTCCATCCGAGTTGTTGCAAATGATTGGATCTCATTTAAAAAAAAAATTTCCATAGGTTATTGGAGTACAGGTGGTGTTTGGTTACATGAGAAAGTTCTTCAGTGGTGATTTGTGAGATTTTGGTGCACCCATCACCTGAGCACTATACACGGCATCCTATTTGTAGCCTTTTATCTCTTGTCCCCTCCCACCTTTACCCACAAGTCCCCAAAGTCCGTTGTATCATTCTTATGCTTTTGTGTCCTCATAGCTTAGCTCCCACTTAGGAATGACCACCCCCCCCCCCACCCCAGTCCCCAAAGTCCATTGCATCATTCTTATGCTTTTGCATCCTCATGGCTTAGCTCCCACTTATGAGTGAGAACATACAATGTTTGGTTTTCCATTCCTGAGTTACTTCGCGTAGAATAATAGTCTCCAGTCTCATCTAGGTCACTGCGAATGCTGTTAATTCATTCCTTTTTTATGGCTGAGTAGTATTCCATCATATATATTTAGCACAGTTTCTTTTTTTTTTAATTATACTTTAAGTTTTAGGGTACATGTGCACAACATGCAGGTTAGTTACATATGTATACATGTTCCATGTGGGTGTGCTGCACCCATTAACTTGTCATTTAACATTAGGTATATCTCCTAATGCTATCCCTCCCCACTCCCCCCACACCACAACAGGCCCTGGTGTGTGATGTTCCCCTTCCTGTGTCCATGTGTTCTCATTGTTCAATTCCCACCTATGAGTGAGAACATGCGGCATTTGGTTTTTTGTCCTTGCGATAGTTTGCTGTGAATGATGGTTTCCAGCTTCATCCATGTCCCTACAAAGGACATGAACTCATCATTTTTTATGGCTGCATAGTATTCCATGGTGTGTATGTGCCATATTTTCTTAACCCAGTCTATCATTGTTGGACATTTTGGTTGGTTCCAAGTCTTTGCTATTGTGAATAGTGCTGCGATAAACATACATGTATTTAGCACAGTTTCTTTGTCCACTCGTTGATGGGCATTTGGGCTGGTTCCATATCTTTGCAATTGTGAATTGTGCTGCTTTAAACATGCATGTGCAAGAATCTTTTTCATATAATGACTTCTTTTCCTTGGGGTAGATATCCAGTAGTGGGATTGCTGGATCAAATGGTAGTTCTACTTTTAGTTCTTTAAGGAATCTCCACACTATTTTTCATAGTGGCTGTACTAGTTTACATTCCCAACAGCAGTGTAGAAGTGTTCCCTGATCACCGCATCCATGCCAACATCTACCATTTTTTAATTTTTTGATTATGGCCATTATTGCAGGAGTAAAGTGGTGTTGCACTGTGGTTTTGATTTGCATTTCCTTGATCATTAGTGATGCTGAGCATTTTTTCATATGTTTATTGGCCATTTGTATATTTCTTTTGAGAATTGTCTATTCATGTCCTTAGCCCACTTTTTGATGGGTTTTTTTTTTCTTGCTGATTTGTTTGAGTTTGTTGTAGATTCTGGATGTTAGTCCTTTGTCAGATGTATAGATTGTGAAGACTTTTTCCCACTCTGTGGGCTGTCTGTTTACTCTGCTGACTGTTTCTTTTGCTGTGCAAAGTTCTTTAGTTTAATTAAGTCCCAGCTATTTATCTTTGTTTTCATTGCATTTGCTTTTGGGTTCTTGGTCATGAAATCTTTGCCTAAGCCAATGTCTAGAAGGGTTTTTCCAATGTTATCTTCCAGGATTTTTATAGTTTCAGGTCTTGGATTTAAGTCCTTAATCCATCTTGAGTTGATTTTTGTATAAAGTGACAGATGAGGATCCAGCTTCATTCTCCTATATGTGGTTAGCCAAATATCCCAGGATGATTTGTTGAAAAGGGTGTCCTTTCCTCACTTTATGTTTTTGTTTGCTTTGTTGAAGATCAGTTGGCTCTAAGTATTTTGGTTTATTTCTGGGTTCTCTTTTGTGTTCCATTGGTCTATGTGCCTATTTTTATAACAGTACCATGCTGTTTTGGTGACTGTAACCTTATAGTATAGTTTGAAATAAGGTCGTATGATGCCTTCAGATTTGTTCTTTTTGCTTTGTCTTGCTTTGGCTATGTGGGCTCTTTTTTGGATCCATATGAATTTTAGAATTGTTTTTTCTAATTCTGTGAAGAATGTTGGAGGTATTTTGATGGGGATTGTGTTAAATTTGTAGATTGCCTTTGGCAATATGGTCATTTTGACAATATTGATTCTTCCCATCCGTGAGCATGGGATGTGTTTCCATTTGTTTGTGTCATCTGTGATTTCTTTCAGCAGTGTTCTGTTGTTTTCCCTGTAGAGGTCTTTCACCTCCTTGGTTATGTATACTCCTAAGTATTTTATTTTATCTTTTGCAGCTATTGTAAAAGGGATTGAATTCTTGATTTGATTCTCTTCTTGGTTGCTGTTGGTGTAGAGAAGAGCTAACGATTTGTGTACACTAATCTTGTATCCAGAAACTTTGCTGAATTCTTTTATCAGTTCTAGAAGCTTTCTAGAGAAGTCTTCAGGGTTTTTGAGGTAAATAATTGTATCATCAGCAAACAGTGACAGTTTGACTTTTTCTTTACCAATTTGGATGCTTTTTATTTCTTTCTCTTGTCTGATTGCTCTGGCTAGAACTTCTAATACTGTGTTGAAGAGGAGTGGTGAGAGTGGGCATCCTTGTCTTGTTCCAGTTCTCAGAGGGAATGCTTTCAATTTTTCCCCATTCACTATTATGTTGGCTGTGGGTTTGTCATACATAGATGGCTTTTATTACATTGAGGTGTGTCCCTTGTATGCTGATTTTGCTGAGAGTTTTAATCATAAAGAGACACTGGATTTTTTTTGAATGCATTTTCTGCATCTATTGAGATGATTATGTGGTTTTTGTTTTTAATTCTGTTTATGTGGTGTATTACATTTATTGACTTGTGTATGTTAAACCATCCCTATGTCCCTGGTATGAAACCCACTTAATCACAGTGGATTATCTTTTTGATATGTTGTTGGATTCAATTAGCTAGTATTTTGTTAAGAATTTTAGCATGTATGTTCATCACGGATATTAATCTGTAGTTTTCTTATTTGGTTATGTCCTTTCTTGGCTTTGGTATTAGGGTGATGCCAGTTTCATAGAATGAATTAGGGAGGGTTCCACCTTTTCTATCTTGTGGAATAGTGTCAAAAGGATTGGTACCAATCCTTCTTTGAATGGCTGGTAGAATTCTGCTGTGAATCTGTCTGGTCCTGGGCTTTTTTGTTGTTGGTAATTTTTAAATTACCATTTCAATATTGCTGCTTGTTATTGGCCTGTTTAGGGTATCTAATTCTTCCTGATTTAAGCTAGGAGGGTTGTGTTTTTCCAGGAATTTATCCATTTCTTCTAGGTTTTCGAATTTACGTGCATAAATGTGTTCATAGTAGCCTCAAATGATCTTTTGTATTTCTGTGATGTCAGTTGTAACATCTCTTGTTTCATTTCTCATTGAGGTTATTTGGATTATCTCTCTCCTTTTCATGGTTAATCTTGCTAATGGTCTATCAATTTTATTTATCTTTTCAAAAAACTACTTTTTGTTTCATTTATCTTTTGTATTTTTTTTAAACTGTTGTTTCAATTTCATTTAATTCTGCTCTGATCTTGGTTATTTCCTTTCTTCTGCTGGTTTTGGGTTTAGTTTGTTCTTATTTCTCTAGTTCTTTGAGGTGTGACCTTAGAATGTCAGTTTGTGCTCTTTTAGTCTTTTTGATGTAGGTATTTAGGGCTATGAACTTTCCTCTTAGCACTGCCTTTGCTGTATCCCAGAGGTTTTGATAGGTTGTGTCACCATTGTCCTTCAGTTTGAAACATTTTTTAATTTCTATCTTGATTTTGTTTTTGACCCAATGCTCATTCAGGACAGGTTATTTAATTTCCATGTATTTGCATGGTTTTGAGGGTTCCTTTTGGAGTTGATTTCGTTTTATTCCACTGTGGTCTGAGAGAGTGCCTGATATAATTTCAATTTTCTTAAATTTATTGAGGCTCATTTTGTGGCCTGTCATATGGTCTATCTTGGAGAAAGTTCCGTGCACTGTTGAATAGAATGTGTATTCTGCAGTTGTTGGATGGAATCTTCTGTATATATTTATTAAGTCCATTTGCTCCAAGTGAATAGTTTAAATCCATTGTTTCTTTGTTGACTTTCTGTCTTGATGACCTGTCTAGTGCTGTCAGTGGACTATTGAAGTCCCACAATATTATTGTGTTGCTCTCTGTCTCATATTTTAGGTCTATTAGTAATTGTTTTATAAATTTGGGAGCTCCAGTGTTAGGTGCATATATGTTTAGGATTGTGATATTTTTCTGTTGGACAAGGCCTTTTACCATTATATAATATCCGTCTTTGTCTTTTTAAAGTTTGTTTTGTCTGATATAAGAATAGCTAACCCTGCTTGCTTTTGGTGTCAATTTGCATGAAATGCCTTTTTCCATCCTTTAAGTTTTAGTTATATGAGTCTGTCTGTGTTAGGTGAGTCTCTTGAAGGCAGCAGATAGTTGGTTGTTGAGTTCTTATCCATTCTGCAGTTCTGTATCTTTTAAGTGGAGCATTTAGACCATTTACATTCAATGTTAGTATTGAGATGTGAGGTACCATTCCATTTATCATGCTATTTGTTGCCTGTGTACCTTGTTGTTTTTGCTTTTTAAATTGTACTTTTGTTTTATAGGTTCTGTGAGATTTATGGTTTAAAGAGGTTCTGTTTTGATATGTTTCCAGCATTTGTTTCAAGATTTAGAGCTCCTTTTAGCAGTTCTTGTAGTGGTGGCTTGGTAGTGGCAAATTCTCTCAGCATTTGTTTGTCTGAAAAAGACTATATATTTCCTTAGCACATGATGCTTAGTTTTACTGGATACAAAATTCTTGGGTGATAATTGTTTTGCTTGAGGAGGCTAAAGATAGGGTCCCACTCCCTTCTAGCTTGTAGGGTTTCTGCAGAGAAATCTGCTGTTAATCTGACAGGTTTTCCTTTATAGCTTACCTGGTGCTTTTGTCTCACAGCTCTTGAGATTCTTTCCTTTGTCTTAACTTTAGATGACCTGATGGCAATGTGCCTAGGCAATGATCTTTTTGCAATGAATTTGCCAGGTGTTCTTTGAGCTGCTTGTAGTTGGATGTCTAGGTCTCTAGCAAGGCTGGGAAAGTTTTCCTCAATTATTTCCCCAAATATGTTTTCCAAATGTTTAGATTCGTCTTCTTCCTCAGGAACACCAATTATTCTCAGGTTTTGTCGTTTAACAAAATCCCAAACTTCTTGGAGGCTTTGTTCATGTTTTCTTATTCCTTTTTCTTTGTCTTTGTTGGATTGGGTTAATTCAAAGACCTTGTCTTCAAGCTCTGAATTTCTTCTACTTGTTCAGTTCTACTGCTGAGACTTTCCAGAGCATTTTGCATTTCTATAAGTGTGTCCAATGTTTCCTGAAGTTTTGATTGTTTTTTCTTTATGCTGTGTATTTCCTCAAATATTTCTCCCTTCACTTCTTGTATCATTTTTTGGATTTCCTTGCACTGGGCCTTGCCTTTCTCTGGTGCCTCTTGGATTAGCATAATAACTAACCTCCTGAATTCTTTTTCAGGTAAATCAGGGATTTCTTCTCGGTTTGGATCCATTGAGCTAGTGTGATTTTTTTTGGAGGTGTTGAAGGACCTTATTTTGTCATATTACCAGAGCTGGTTTTCTGGTTTCTTCTCATTTGAGTAGGCTCTGTCAGAGGGAAAGGGCTGAAGGCTGTTATTCAGATTCTTTTGTCCCACAGTGTGTTCCCTTGATGTAGTACTCTCCCCCTTTTCCTGTGGATGTGGCTTCCTGAGAGACAGGCTGCAGTGATTGTTACCTCTCTTCTGGGTCTAGCCACCCAGCAAGTCTACCAGGCTCTGGGCTGGTACTGGGGGTTGTCTGCACAGAGTCCTGTGATGTGAACTGTCCATGAGTCTCTCAGCCGTGGATACCAGCACCTGTTCTGGTGGAGGTGGCAGGGGGGTGAAATGGACTCTGTGAGGGTTCTTAGCTTTGGTGGTTTAATGTTCTATTTTTGTGCTGGTTGGCCTACTGCCAGGAGGTGGTGCTTTCAAGAGAGCATCAGCTGTGGTAGTATGGAGAGGCACCAGCGTGGGGAAGGGGGTGCCTAGAACTCCCAAGAGTACATGCCCTTTGTCTTCAGCTACCAGAGTGGGTAGGGAAGGGCAATGAGGTGGGGGCAGGGCTAGGCATGTCTGAGCTCAGACCCTCCTTGGGCGTGTCTTGCTGTGGCTGCTGTGGGGGATGGGGGTGAGATTTTCAGGTTAATGGAGTTGTGTACCTAGGAGTATTATGGCTGCCTCTGCTGAGTCATGCAGGTTGTCAGGGAAGTGGAGGAGAGCTGGCAGTCACAGGCCTCACCTAGCTCCCATGCAATCTGAAGGGCCTGTCTCACTCCCACCATCCCCCTCTAACAGCACGGAGTCAGTTTCCAGGCAGTGGGCAAGGAGGGCTAAGAACTTGCCCCAGGCTACCTGCCTCCCAGCTGAAAAGGGCTTTAGTTCTTCCCATGCCTGTGGAGTCTGCATGCCAGATTCGCACCCTCCCCTGAGTTCTGGCCAGGAGGCTTCTCAACAAGTTCATATTGTTACAAAGTTCAGCTGGAGACTTCCTTCTCCCTGTGGCATTTTCCCAGTGCCTCTGGCTGCCCTCCTGAGGGATCCCTGTGGTGCCAGGCAGGAATTGCCTGCTTGGGGAACCCAGTGGGCTCCCAGAGCCTTTCTCGCAGCTTCCTCTACCCCTGTATTTCGCTCGGCTCTCTAAATTGACTCAGCTCCAGGTAAGGTCGGAATCTTCTCCCATAAGCTAGACCTTCAGTTTCCCCAGTAGTAGGGGTGTGTTCAGGGTCAGAAGATCCCACTGCAAGTGGGAGATCCCTTTCCCACTTCTGCAGTTTGGGCACTCACAGTATTTGGGGTGTCTCCCAGTTCCTGCAGGAGCAGCTCACTTCCTTCAGAGTGTCTGTGTGTCCTCTCGGGATTCCTGGTTTATTCCTGCAGTCATTCTGGAGCTAAAATTCATGATGCAAGCCTCCATCCGCTGCTCTGTCTGTCCAAGACAGAGCTGCGATCTAGCCCTGCCTCCCATCTGCCATGATGATCGGGAACCAATCCAAACTGTTTTTCAAAGTGGCTATACCATTTTACATTCCAGCAATGTATGAAGATTTAATTCTCTACATCCTCACCAATACTTGTTAATATCTGTCTTTTTTTATTATAGCCTTCCCAGTAGGTATGAAGTGATATTGTGGTTTCAATTTGCATTTCCTTAGTTATTAATGATGTTGAGCATCTTTTCATGTGTTTACTGGGGCTGTTGGGATTATCTGTTCTATTTCTTTACCCATTTTTAAATTGGTTTGTCTTTTTATTGTTGTTGTAAGTGTTCTTTATATATTCTGGATACTATTGTCTTGTCAGATATATGATTTACATATATTTTCTACCATTTTATGAGTTGTATTTTCACATTATTGATAGTGGTTTTTGAGGCACAGAAGTTTTTAATTTTTTTTTTTTTTTTTTGAGACTGAGTCTTGCTCTGTCACCCAGGTTGGAGTGCAGTGGCGCAATCTCTGCTCACTGCAAGCTCCACTTCCCAGGTTCACGCCATTCTCCTGCCTCAGCCTCCTGAGTAGCTGGGACTGCAGGCGCCTGCCACCACACCTGGCTAATTTTTTGTATTTTTAGTAGAGACGGGGTTTCACCGCGTTAGCCAGGATGGTCTCAATCTCCTGACCTTGTGATCTGCCCACCCCGGCCTCCCAAAGTGCTGGATCAGGTAATGGGGCTTCTTAGATATGACACCAAAGCACAAGCAACATAAAGGAATAATAGGTAAACTGGGTTTCATCAAAATTAAAAACTTTTGGCCGGGCGTGAGCCACCGTGCCCAGCCAAAAGTTTTTAATTTTGATGAAACCCAGTTTACCTATTATTCCTTTGTGTTGCTTGTGTTTTGGTGTCATATCTAAGAAGCCGCATTACCTGATCCAAGGTCACAAACATTTATGCTTATGATTTTTAAATTTTTTTATAGTTTTAGCTTTTTTCATTTAGCTCTTTTATCCATTTTGAGTTAATTTTTGTATTGCGCTCTCTTAAGTAATCAATTCAATTAAAAACAAAACAAAACCTCTGAGTTGGGTCAAATCAAATAGGCATATGGGTCACCAGTTTCGCAAGTTCTGAGCAGGGGATTTCATAGTGCTCTCTGCTACTCTTCTGTCAGGCTTACAGTCTTTTTTGAGTTAGTGGGGAGTAACCCAGGCCCCAAGGAAGACAGTTTGGAACAAGACTTACTGTAGTAGTAGGTACTGATGGGAGCTGTCGTAGGGCAGGGAAATATGCTGGCTCCCCTGATGAGAAAGGCCATATGAAGATGAATGTGCTTGCAAGCCGGCTTCACAGCTGGGTGAGGCCTTACCAGGTGGGATTGAAACTGATCCCAGGTTCTGTGGGTTTCAGGCCTGGCATGCTCACCTATACATATCCTTCCAGAGCCCAAGTGCTGCCCTGGTTTCTGGAGATCTGGATCCCCTTGCTAGTTTACTATAACCAGCTTTGTGATCACAGGCCACTCACTGAACCACTTTGAGCTTTCAGTACTTGCTCTGAAGCTTGACATCAATAACCTTGTGTTCAAATTTTGATGATCACTTGAGTCCCACCAATACATGATTAAAAAAAAAAAGCTAGAATGGTTTGATTATGGCAGCATCAAGTAGTGTTTCCCCAAATGTTTGCCATTGAAATGAGAGAAAATGTACTTGTTTGGTCAAATAACTGACACTCACTAAATCAAATACAAACAGATGTCTTTACTGCAGGACTTTTCAGAGCCTTTCTGGGAACACATAGCCTGAATCTATAGAAGGGGGATGTGCTATGCAGCTTCCACAGTGTTTAACTGTGGAAGAGTTATTGTAAAAATTGAATTATTTCCATTTCAAACACTGCAAATGAAACCACCATCATGGAATGGAGCTGGACTTTCATCTGTGTGTGATGTTGTGTGGGTCACAATCCACGTTATCCAACCTGATACACAGAGTTATGCCTCCTAGAGCTTCACGCTCTGTTGCTGCCTAGAAAAGTCCATAAAGTTGGCCTAGGTTATGGAGAGGGACTCTGGTCCTGTAAAGCTTTCCAGTCTTCACTCCAGGTGGGTCTGACATTCAGGGCTGCCTGCATTCCTCTGTTGGGCAGCAATGAAACTCTATGAAACCCTAGAGTTTACTTGACCTGCTTTAGACCATTGGGGCTTGATCATGTCAGAGGTAGAAAGCCAGGGTGTCTCTAGACTTACGCACCAGCATTACTTGGAGTACTGACCACTATAAACTGGCCAGAACTGTGAAACTGAGCGCTGGTGTTTGGGAATGAGTCCCAGGTTCAAGGAAGTAAGAAAGGGACTTGCAAGGCCACTGTGCAAAATGACCTTTCTTTTTTCATCAGTTCAGGGCATTTGCTTATTATTATGAGGAGTTTGGGATGGGGTAGGTAATAATCATAATGAAGGAAAAAATAATACACAGTAACAATTTAATTAATTTATACTTCATTAATAATTTTATAATGTATCCTTTCTGCATTCTATTTAACTTCTAGGTTTTAGACATTTTAAGACAAATGTTTCATTGTTTTGCATTCCTAAAGTAAGTGTTGAGAGTTATGTGATGGATGGTAGGGTCAGAATGAGTATCGGGCATAGGAGAGAAAGCTCTGTAACTGCAACAAGTAGATGCAAAGGGAGATCAGATCATAAGCTCTTATTCTGCACATAGTAAAAAATGATGTGCATGGTCAAGTGTTCATTATACTACAGCGTCACTCTGGCCAGGGAGGGTCAGATGGGTGGTCTCTCTGGTCTGTGTTCCTCCTCCTCAACCTGGAAGCTTTTATGGAATGAGCAAACTATCCTCAAATACTGTCCCCCTCAAGGACTAAGGAGATCCATCCAGCCAGTCTTCCTTTGCTGATCTGATTTCACTCTGCTATGGCACAAGGCTTTTAAACTTTCAACAATGTAGAAGGCTTTGCTGGTAGAACCACTAAGGAGACCCAGGTTCCACACACTGATTTCCTTTGTGCTGGGATGCAAAGGTGAAACCATACAATCTCTACTCCTGGGAATATCAGGGGTGACTGGACCCAGGTAATTTTAAGTTTAGGCTGAGAGCAGTAAGATCTCAGAAAAAGACAGGTACAGATTTGGGAGCTCAAAGGAGGCAAAGATCATTTCCAGCTAATGTGAGAGGTAGAAAGTCTCTGTAAGACAAAAACAAACGTAGGAGTTGAATATGCTGCACTGGGGAAAGGATTTAGGTGGCTTCTTCTGAGAGCTCCTGAAGGCAAGCTGCAGTTATGTGATGAGATAAAGTGCTGGACCAGGATGTGTGAAGTCTTACATTGTGGGCCCTGGGGATAGAAAATTTAAAGCAATTTGACATTCTTTCTGCTCCAGCACCATTTCCTTTGAAGTTCTGGGGGACCTCCCCTTAGTGCTTTATTTTGATGATGAGTGAAAAAACTCATGGCTCTAAATGTCATCTGTACACTAATGACTCCAAAATTTACATCTCCATCCCAGATCTGAGCTCCAGACATACACTCACCTGCTGACTTGACATCTCCCCCTGGGTGGCTAATAGACATTTCCATCTGAGTGCATCCCACACTGAACTCTTGATTTCCTTTTTCACTTTGATTGCTCCCAACTTTTTACCATCTCAATAAATATCACCACCACAGATCCAGTTGCTGAATGAGGAAAAGTTAGGCCATTCTTGATTCCTCTGCTCAACATCTTTGCCAGCCCTGCCCCCAGTCCCCCAGCATATTATTTCACCTCTATCTCCAGAATAAGTTCCAGCTGCCACATCTGTTCTTGCCTTCTACAGACCACTCCACACAGCAGGCAGATGAATGGCTTAAAAAATGCAAGTAGGGCCAGGTGTGATGGCTCACACTTGTAATCCCAGCTCTTTGGGAGACCCAGTCAGGTGGGTCACCTGAGGCCCAAGGTCAGGAGTTCAAGACCAGCCTGGCCAACATGGTGAAACCCCATCTCTACTAAAAATACAAAAAATTAGCTGAGTGTGGTGGCGTGAGCACTAGTAATCCCAGCTATTCAGGAGGCTGAGACAGGAGAAACGCTTGAACCTAGGAGGGGGAGGCTGCAGTGAGCCAAGATCATGCCACTGCACTCCAGCCTGGGTGACAGAGTGAGACTCCATCTCAAAAACAAACAAACACTCAAGTAAAACAGCCACTTTCCTCTTTAAGCCCCCGCAGTGACTTATTTTACTTATAATGAAATCAAATTTTTTACCAGCCCTCTGGAACCTGACTCCGTTCTGCTCTCCAACGGTAGCTCCTTCCACTCTGCCCAGTCTCTGAGCTGCAGCCACACCAGACTTCCCGCTGATCCCCACCACCAGCCTCACTCCTGCCTGGGGCCTTTGCACATGTCACTGCCTCAGGGCCTTTGCACATGTCACTTCCTCTGCCTCAAAAGCTATTTCCTGATTCTTTTTGTGGCTGGCTCTGACCTTGCTGTCTGGCATGCCCTCTCTTCTCCATCTTTGTTACCACATTTTATCCTGTTTTACTTTCTATAAAGTGAATCCATATATGAAACCTTCTTGTGCAGTTGTTTATTTATTGTTTGTCTCATCTTTCTTCTTTTCTATCACTGGAATGGAAGCTCCATGAGAGTGTTGCTCTTTTTTCTTCTTGATCTGTTTTGCTTGATTTGAGTTGGCCCCTACATTTTCCAGTTGATCAGAGGGGGTACCCATTTATTCTAAGTCTCATCATGAGTTCATAGATTTAAACATACTTCATGCATTTCAACCAAATAGATATTTGTTTAATGAATGGGACATTGAATAAATGCAAGTTAAGAACTTTCTATAGGCTCTCAGGTTTTTTTTTTCTTTTCAGACTTTATAGTCCCAGATTTTATATGAAAAAATCATTGTATGATTTTTTTCTAGGGTTAATTCTACTATTTGAGTATTTTCTTAGTACTCTGGGGTTTCATTGAATAAACAACATAGGCCCTGCTTTTATGGATACTTTTATCCATCTGCTACTGAACACAACAGTTTTAATTAGATCTTGAATTATTTTATTATCAAAACCTGCTGTTGCATCCTCTGCACCTGTCACCTAGTAAGAGTTCACAAAAGTATTTTTAACATATTTATAATGGAAAATTTCAAGCACATGCAAAAGTAGAGAGAGTTGTATAGCAAACTCACTTTTACCCATCATTCAGCTTCAACAATTGTCAAACCAAGACCAATCTGGCTTTAACTAATTCCTTATGTTGAAGCAAATTCAAGACATCCTATCATTTTATCAGTAAATATTTCAAAGCATATCTCTAAGAGATAAGAATTCTTCAGAGTAAATAACCGTAATACCATTATCACATCTAAGCAAATTTATAATAATCTCTGAATATCATCAAATATGCAGAGAGTGTTCAAAATTTCCTGAATGTCTCTGTCTTTCTCTCTTTTTTTTTTAAGTTTATTTGAATCAGGCTAAGAAGTTCCTTAAACTGCAGTGGGTTTATTATCTCTTTTTAGTCTCTTTTAATCTATAGTTTTCCCCCTTTCTTTTTTTTTTCTTGAAATCTGTTTGTTTAAGAAACCATGTTGTTTGTCCTATGGAGCATTCCATAGTCTGAGTTTGCTCGTTGCATTCCAGTGGTGGTGTTTAACGTGTTCCTCTGTCCTCTGCAATTTCTGTAAATGGGAAGTGAAAAAGTTTGATAAGATTCAGGCTTATTTATTTGGAAAGAATACTTCAACTTCATATTCATCCATGGAGGCACATCTTGTCTGATTTTCTCTCTGTGATGTTGATGTTAGGGATGTTGATTCTCATTGTCCAGATCCAGTCTTTCATTAGGGTTTGCAAAATGTTACTATTCCAATTCTATCATTCTTTCTGCATATATTAACTGAAATATTTTATAAGAAGAAAATTGCTCTTATTTAGTTATGGTTTGTATGAGAAAGGCATATAAATGCTTATCTGTCTTGATCAGTTTTCAAAATAATGAGTTGTTCTCTACATTCTCCAATTGATCAGTGGAGTGTTTAAATATCATCATGAGCTCATAGATTTAAACATACTTGATGCATTTCAATCAATGGATATTTGTTGAATGAATGAGAAATTGAATAAATGCAAGTTTAGAATTGTCTCTAGGCTTTCAGGTTTTTTTTTCCTCCACTCCAGACTTTGTAGTCCCAGATTTTATAAGGAAAAATGTTGTATGATTTTGTTCTAGGGTTAATTCTACTGCTTGATATGTCCTTAGTACCCTAGGACTTTTACTGAATGAACAACATAAGCCTTGCTTTTATGGATACCTTTATCCATCTGCTACTAAACACACCATTTTCAGTTAGATCTTAAATATGTTATCGAAACCTGCTGATGTGTTTCCCACCTGGGAAGGTGTTGGTCACTGATCCACAGGCAATTGCACTTACCTAGTCTTAGCCCCAGCTCCTATACTGTGGCTTTGGGCCATCCCCTCCCATTGGGCCTCAGTTTCCCCATATGAACATGTAGGGGTGGCACTATGTCATTATGAAGGCTGTTTCCAATCCTTACATTTTGGGGAGCTCTCCTTCTTCCATACTGCATGTGACCTCTAAGTAAAGGCCATGTAAGCAGCATCAGAGGGGGCAAGCAGAGTATCAGGGTGGTGGGGTGGAAATGAGGAGTGAGACCCACAGGCCAGGGTGAGAGCCTACCATGCACAATCCAACAAGCAGCTCAAAAGGACCCCTTGCTGTAATACACCTATCATTGCCTGTGTGGTTTTTCTTTAATAACTTTCTGGAGTTTGGTGGGAGCAGGAGGTGCCAACCAGGTTAGAAAAGGTTTCTGGGATTCTTTGGTAGTCTCCGAAGGAGGAAAGACTAGGTGCTGGATACAAGAAGCAGTTTCAAAGTATGAGCCTTTAAGCAGGTTGATTGGATATCTGAACTATCCCCAACCAGCCCTGGGCTTCCTTTTCAGTCATCTCTACCACCTGTCAATGTTGCGCTTTCTGGAGGCTGAGGCAACCTTGCCAGCTGCCCTGCCCATCTGAGAATTCAGACATCTAGAGTGCCAGAGTCTGCTGGCATCTCCCTTTTGTCAACTGCAGGGTTAGATTGCCTGGGAGTCGACAGCCAGAATCCATGAGCCATCTGATGAGCAGACCTGCTGCTGAGCTGTTGTCTGCATATCACCCTCCAATTACAGGGCCCCCATTTCCCCATCTGTTTCATCATGCAACCCAAGCACCCAGGTAGAAGGCCTGTTGACCTGTTGCTCCCATGGACCTGCTGAGGTATCTTAAGATGATGAAATGTCTCTTTCTTCTGCCTCCCACACTAGCTGCCAACAGCTAGGAGCTGATGGGGTTTGTGCTTCTTCAGGAATAAGGGCTTGGCTGATGATAGGGTGTGGTGGCTTATATGGCATCATCCACAGCTCTTCTCAGTCCCTAGGTGGTAGAAAGAGAGAAGCAGCTGGCAGGAGGCTACTATCCTGCCTCCACTCCATCAGACTCACAGTTCTTCTTAATCATTGCCATTGCTAATTCTTACTGAGTGTAAGAATTACACTCTATGAAGTACACTCTATTACATACAGGCCACTCTATGAAGGAGGAGAGATGCTCTTTACCTGCAAGGGGCTTGCATGATGGAGAGTCCCAGAAAATGTCTTGGCACCTGTAGGTAACGTTAGCCCTTTCTCCTATTTGAGGCAGTTGGGGATGGATGAGTAGATGGTCAGTCACATCAGTGGTTGGAAACCATCCCAAGAGATGGCTTCCTAGTGTTTATTTGGAAGTGCTGAAACAATTGGATATCCATAAGCAGGAAAAACAAGATTACCTCACACCATATACAAATATTAACTCCAAATGGATCATAGACCTAAAAGGAAAAACAAAAACTATAAAATTTCTAGGAAAATGTTTTGACCTTAGGGCAAAGATTTCTTAGATATGACTCCAAAAGCACAATCCATAGGTGAAACATTGGTAAATTGGATTCGAGAAAAATATTTGTATATCATTTATCTGATAAGGGATATATATATATATATAACCCTTAAATGCATTAGTAAAAAGTCAAACAACTCAATTTAAAAATGAGCAAAAATATGCATGGGGATTTCAGCAAAGAAGATACACAAATGATTTTTATACACATGAAAATATGCCCAACATCATTAGTCAGTAGGGAAATGCAAATTAAAAACACAATGATATACTACTTTACACTCACTAGAATGGATATAATTTTAAATTCAAAAATGGAAGTCTTATACAATACTGCTGGGAATGTAAAATTGTACAGCTGCTTTGGAAAACAGTTTGGCAGTTTCTTAAGTTAATTATAAGTTTACCATATGACCCAGCAATTCCACTCCTCAGATTTTTACTCAAGAGAATGAAAACATATGTCCATGAAGTGGCTTGCAAGCAGATATTCACAGCAGCATTATTCATAATAGCCAAAAGGTGGAAACCATCCAAATGTTTATCAACTGGTGAATGGATAAACAAAATGTGGTATATCCATACAATGGAATATTGTTCATCAGTAAAAAGGAATGAAATACTGACACACATTACACTATGGATGAATGCCAAAACATTGTGCTAAGTTATTGAAGCCAGATTTTGAAAATGTTGAATGAGTCCTAGAAATGTCCAGAAATGACAAATCCACAGAAACAGAAAGTAGATAAGTGGTTGCCTAGAATTAGGGGGTAGGAGCAGTTATGGGGCCTGAGGGACGTTTACAGGGTGGTAGACATGCTCTAAAATTTAATTGTGGTGAGAACTCTACAAATTTACCAAGAATCATTGAACTCATAAATTTACTCAAATTCATTGAATAATTTACAATGAATTTTATGATATGTTAATTATACCTCCATAAAACTGCTTAAGATAAAAAAGAAAGAAAGAGAAGTAGACTCCAGAATGTATTTTGCCAAAGAAACCATGGACAGGGAGAGAAGGGGAGAGTGGGCTTAGGACCCCATGGGACAAGTCTCAGCCTCCAGGGAAGGCTGCAGGCCACTGGTGTGAGGACCTGCCATTCCCTTCTGCAGGAGTGGCAGTCTTGGGCAGCATCAGCTTACAATATCCTGCTCCCAGGCTTGTTCTCTCTTTCTCACCCACATATCTGGGACCATTCCTGCTCTCTGAACCCCTCAGCCACCATGCCTTTGACTTGCAGTCACAGACTTGCCCCTCTCCCTGCTCTGATGTCAGCCGTCCCTCTCACCCACTCTGTTTTTCTGAAGCCTAGGTCCTCTGATGAGCATGCCCTGCTTTCTAGTGTACATCACTGGGCCATGGATGGCTGGGCTTAGAGTTGTTGGGAGATGGTCTCAAACCTAGGTAGGAGGAAGACGTGGTAGAAGCAGCTTACTGAACAGAGAAGGGTGGGGTAGCAGGAGCTGAAGGAACAACATGTGGGACATGGGTGGAGGGGAAACATAAAGACCCTGAGATGCATACATGGCACATCCTGGTGCTACAGGAGGGACTAGAGCCGACCCATGAAGGCCCATTCCAGGGCCACAACCCAATGACTGGAAGTAGGAAGCTCAGGAGCTGCAGAAGCGTTTGTGGTTGACTTTGCTGGATTTTGAGAATCAAGACACACTTTGCTCCCCTCACATCTCCCATACCAGAAGGTTGATCTTTGCCATTGGTTTAGTTATTTACTTCCATGTATAAACAGCCCTAATTTTGGAGCCCTTATTATGTGGAAGACTCTATAGAAAGCATGTGATAGCACTGATTTGTTTAATCTTCACAAAATCTTTTGAAGTAGGTGCTATTATTACCACTCCATTTTGCAGATGATGGAACTGCAGCCCAGAGAGTAAAGTCAGTTATTCAAAGTTTGAGATTCAATCACAGTTATCTCAGTTCCTGCATTCCCCCAGGTTCCTGCTCAAGGGTAGATTTGAAGGGGTAAGAGGCCAGGCTCTTAAAGGCCCAGTGTGAGAAGACTTCAGGCCTTCAGACAACTGTATCCACTGTGCCTGGCAGGGGGAGGAGTATGGAAAGGAATAAGAGAAGAAGCTGATATCTCCTCCCTCAGAAGAAAGGGATGGGTCTTCCCAAGGAGGTGTTCTGAGACCCCAAGGGGCCTGAGGCTGCCTGTCTGCTGGAGGGAGAGGAACCATGCTGGGCAGGGCACCCCAAGCCCAAACCCCAGCCCCAGATGCCAAGAAAGACCAGCTGCATACCCAGATCCTACATTAGTAATGTGGAGACAGGTAGAAGCCTGGGCCAGCAGGTCTGTCCACCCTCCTGCGCCCTCTGCCCTGAACACTGCAAAACTACCACCTTCTCTGGCCACAGCGAAATGGGTGGGATCTTTTGAAAGAATGATCTGTAAGACCTATGTGCTGATGGACAAATGGACAGAGAAAGGCATTGCCAGCACAATCTGTGAAAGAGAGAGGAAGAGGGAGTATGGGAGCTGGCACATGCTGTGCCCAGAGAAACCTAGTCATGCATCTTTCTTAGGGATCATAGCAAAGAGCGGCCTGGGCCTAAAAAATTCCAGTGACAAAGGAATCTCAAAATTCCAAAGAAATTTTAACATCTCTCATATGCCTTGATATTCAACCTGCACTTTTTGTGCACGTACTATGTGCCTAGCTTCCTGGACAGAGAACTTTGCGTAGAACTTGGCAGGCTCATGCCCTTTGCTGAGTCCTCTTTCCTTTTCTCTGGTTTCTATAACTGTAGTAACCTCATTGGGAGGTCATTGGGATAAGAGTTCTTGTGAGCAGACAGCACAATGCTCCAATATCCAGCACCCAGCATCACAGTGTTAAGCCCAAATAGTTCTGGGTTAGGAGTGTATCGGAAATCATGGACATACGTAAAAACAAGCAAAAAAAAAAACAAAACAAACAAAAAAAAACCCCCCAAAACCAAAGAAACACTAAACAGTTACCCATGATCGCATCTTCTCAGAGGATTAATGTCTCTCTTGGGCTTAGACAGTAATAACCCAGAAGGCTAGAATGAGTTGATCATGGGGCGTTGAGTCTACAGAGTGATGGTGACATATTTCTGGGCCCATGCCTACATCCAAATGGATAACCATGCCTGCATTCAGTGGGTGCCATATGAGGAGACTTCTGCCTTCATTCAAACAAAATATATGCCCCTTTATCCAATTGAGGCCCATACCCTTCCTCAAAAAGGGGCTCATGCCTCAATTTAAATGGAGCCCATGCCTCCATCCAACTGGTTCATGTAGAGACTTCTGCCTGCTGTTGCTGCCACAGATCCCCTGACCCCATCAGTGCAAACACTCTGAAAGGCTCTGCTCTAAAACCTGGTTTGGGAGTAGGCCTCCATAAGCACCTCACCTCCTTGAGCCCAGCCATCATCACATAGTGGAGTCCTGCTGTCCTGAGCTCCCTCGTGGCAGCTCTCCTTCTCTTTCCCTTCAGCTTGATTGTTATTCCAAAGGCCTCGTTATGGAAATTACAAAATAATGGTTCTGCAATTTGTGAGTGTGTGGTTGTATGTATGCTAATTATCATTCCTGGGTACCCTGTCTCAGAGGCACTGCAGAGGAATCCAGAGACGTGGCTCTCTCTTCACTGTAGCTTTGCTGTTCTGCCCTTCCCTGCCTCCCTTCACCCCAGCTATCTCCATTCTCTAATGCATGGGGGCAACTGGAGTGTTGAGTAGACATGGCCATCCCAAGTCCATTTTCTGTGTCCAGCGGGGTACCTGGAACTTAGGGGTGCCCCTGGCTGGACGAAGAGGTGTGACAGTGCATCTCTGTAGCAAGTGCACTGTTTTAACAGAGATCCTGTTTGTTTGTGGTGGCTTTAGTCGATAATGAGGGATGGGCTAATGTTCCAGACTTCTTGGGATTGTCACTGTAGCAACGCTGCCTCCCTGGCCTGCGCACTTCTCCCTAGCTGTTACTTGTAAGATTGGGAAAGGGAGAAAGGGGAGAGAGGAATCTCCTGGGGAAGCGAGGTATTCCTGCAAAGCCTGGTCCAGGTGTGATGCACTCTGCAGGGCAAAATCATGGGCTCAGAAGGAGGCTTCACAGAGGAGGTAGAGTGTGCCCAAGGGCAAGATTTCAGAAGGGAAAAAGTGGGGCCAGAGAGAAGGGGGAGGGGTGCAGGAGGAGAAATTCTGCCCCAAACCAAAATTCTTATGGCTAAGGACAAGGTTAATCAGATTCTTTTGAAAGGGAATTGTTTCTGGGGTAAGTGAAACCTTCTTAATGATAAAGGGTGAATTGCTCCAGTCAGATTACCCCTGGGGACACTTGGGGGTGGGGCAAAGGTAGCACCGTCAGAGGTCCAAGATTGAATAGTCTGAGGAGAGAGTGGTCCTGGAGGAGAGGGGGGACAGCAGGTGTGAGAGGGGTTCAGAGACTGGGGTGGTGGCAGTGGGACAATTTGGCATCTTTAGGATTTGAGTGCTGTTGAGAATGGGTGGAAGTCACGGCAGGAAGCTTCAAACCACACCTTCCCTGTATTTTGATCAGGCTTGGGTGAGCTACTTAACCTCTCTGTAGCTTGGGTCCTGCATCTGTGAAATGGTATAATAATAGCACCTACCTCATAGTCTAGTGGGAGAATCCAACATGACAATATGGCTAAGCCCTTAGCGCAGTGCCCACCCAGAGCAAGTCCTTGCCCATGATGGTTATTCACTGTTATTATTGTGCTCTGCTATTGTGTTGTTTTGAGAGTTGAGTGATATAATTCCTGTACAGCCTCTAGCACAGTGCTTGGAACTTAACCACTGAATATTCACCACTGCCTGTTGCTTTTACATCCAGCCTCTTCCAGTTCAGACAGGCATCCTCTATTGCAAATCTCCATCCTATCTCCATCTAGAGACACGAGGAGAATCAGGTGAAGGAAGGGAGGGGAGGTGGAAGAAGGAGGAGGTTAGCTCAGGGTTCTACCTTACCTTCTCCTCTATCATCACCAGAGCATGTGGAGTCTTTGAGGAATTTCATAGTCTTGGTACCTTTGAATATGTTCCTCACAAGTTCTCAGAATGTGTGGCTTAAGTCTTTGGGGATAATTATTTTAACCTACTTTAGAAAAAAAAACTGTGTATTAACCATATGTATGGAGGGTGGAGGGTGTTTATGTAAAAATATTCCAGGGTTTTCGAGTAGAATCAGATTTGCTAAAGGGGCTTACAAAACTCTCACGAGGATGGAGAGACAAAGGTTAGCATAGGCCACTGAGGACTTTTAGGTTGGCCACTAATTATTAGGGAGCCAGTAGCCAGAAGACCCTGGCAGGGATGGTCACTGCTTCTAGTGCTGAGGCAAGTAGTGCATAGAAAAAACCTGGAGGTTACTGCAAAATGTCATGCCTGCCAAAACCCATGGGCTGCTGGCCACCGCTGCCCAAGGAGCTTCTGCTCTCTTCACCTCCTGTGTCTGGTAGGAGTGCTTCTTATTGGTGGACTGTAACCCAGACCCCTAGAGGCTGGTGTTCTGGGAAATATGGCTTACATGTTTCCAGCCCCTCTGAGCCTGAGAGGAGTATAATGGGGCTGATTTGCCAGCGGACAATCCACTCATGTGGATGTGACCCCTTCAATACCTAAATGGCAATGATCATGGATGCAGAGTCAGGGCCAACATCAGGAGAGCGAGAGGGCACAGAATGCTCACCAATTTGCTGTGGGCAGAAAACACAGAGCTGCATAGCTTCTGCAGGGAAAGAGGAGAAGAAGAGGAGGAGGGCTGTGTATGCTTCCCTGTGAGGCAGATGGAACAGCAGCAGGAGTGGGGAGATCCAAGCAGAAGGCCCAGGCTGCGAGGCATGAAATGCAGGCTCTTCCCAGCATGAGTGATTGGCAGGGTAGGCAGGACTCAGAGGCTTACAGGAAATGTGGCTTGTCCCCAGAGGACCCTAAAACTGGGTCAGGACTGAGAGAAGAGACTGGGGAAGCCATGTTCCGTGGGAGAACTGCAGGGGCACCACGGACAGACATGAGAGACAAAGAACCATTGCAGATATACAGTCTTATAATTAACTCAGTTCAACAAGTACTTGAAACAGCCACATGGGCTGGGCAGGACCTTGGACACAGAAGTGTGCAAAGATAAACTGGTTACAGGCTGTGCTCTCAGAAGAGTTTCTTGAGAGACCAAATGATGATGACGATGATAACGATGATGAAGAACTAACTCTTCTGAGTACTTGCCATGCAAATCACTGTACATGCATTATCACAGTCCTAATTTACAGATGAGGATCCTGAGACTTAGAGGTTAGTGACTTGCCTGTGGTCACCACATAGGTCTTGAGAGGATCTATACCTGGGCTTCCAGACTCCACATCCTGTAGGGACAGTGCTAATGTCCCATCCAGTGTCTTCTGGAAGGAGACATGCCAACTGGAAAATGAGGAATACTTTCATGGATAGGGTGGAATGTGAGCTAAGCTGTAGAGAATAGGACACATTTCAGGTTTAGAGATGGGAGAGAAGGACACCCCAGATAGTGAGATTCATGTGAGCAAAATATTGGAAGAGCATAAGTCACATAGTAGGAAAAAGTAAAAAAGAGCTCTTGAAAGTCTCACTTGTCTAGTCCCAAGTTTCCGCTTATTTAATACAAGTCCACGAGTATTGTCTAGGTACTGGCAGGCTGATTCATAGAGTACTGGGGGCAAGGAGCAGTTTGGCAGGGGAGGCAAGCAGGTGAGCAGACAGTCATACCCAGCATGGGACGTTCTGTAGTTGAGGCATGTGGAAGTCAAGAGCTGGCACAAAGCAGGAAGTGCTTCCGCGCGAGGGGCCTGAGCAATTCTGCACGTGGATGGGAGCTCTTCAGGCAGCCAGGCAGAGGAAGCCAGAAAGCCATGTCCAGCTGTGTTCACCGGGAGCCAGTCTTCCATTTGCCTGGAATTCTAGATGGTATTTGGGAGGCTGGGACAGGGAGAGACTGGAAAAGTGAGCAGGGCCTGATGACCCCATTGGAGCAGCTGTAGAAAAGTCATGTCAGGGCATTGGGCTCCATTGTGAAGGCTGGGGAGCCCTCAGGGTTTTAGACAGGAAAGGGCACTGTCAGATCTGTGTTGTGGGATCTCTGGCAGGTGTACAGAGGAGAAAGCAGCAGGGGGGAAATTAGGGAGCTAGTGACAAGAGGAAGGCCTGGCTGAGGCAGGTACAGAAAGAGGGAGATTTAACAATAGCTCAGAATGTAGAGATGACAGGACCTGGTGACAGTTGGATGTGGGAAGGGAGGGAGGGTTAGGGAAGCAACAGGCTTTGAGACATTTGCCTTAGGCTGTCCACAGGAAAAGTCCAATAGACAGGTTGAAAATACAGAAGAGAGGATGAAGGCATTAGGGCAAGGCTCGGATCCCAGCAGAAATGGCATGAAATGAGACTGAGGGTGAGAGTAAGGGGAGTGTATGGAGGGGGGATTAATTTCTGTCACCAGGAACACCTTCTCCCAGGCTGAGGAGGTGCAGGTAGGAGAAGGTGGTGATACTCCCACCTGCTGTTCTCCTATTTTTCTAACTGGAGCTTTTAGTTATGTGCGTAGTATGTAGAAGTTAGTGCTACATATGTTAATTAAGGCCTGCATATTAAAAATAATAGAGGCCAAATGAGTCCATTGAATCCTCTGTCCCTCTCACTCCATCCCCAAGCTGCCCAGAAACACAGACTAGTTCTTGAGCCCCTGGTTTACATGAGGCTCCAGTCTCACCCTGGGGCCCCCTCCCTTCCCAGGAGCAGGTGATGATGACAGTTCAGTAGGTGTGTTTGTGGTGGCAGGATGGTGAAATCGCTACTGAGGCAGTGGGTAGAATCTTTGTTGGAGTTGGCTCTCCCTCTGCCTGCCTTTTCAAGAATAGATTTTTTTTCTTTTCTTTAGCTCAGGGATATGCCAAGAAAAATGAAATAAAAGTAAAGGAAAGAAAGACCAAAGTGTGTTTAATTGGAATAGCTTTTTGCCATGTGAAAAAGCGACAGTTTATTGCAAAATATTTATCTTCATTATGGTTGGTATCATTATTGATGGAGATGCCCTGCACGCTAATGGGAAAATCTCTCCAGGAGGCTGAAATCCTGATGAGCTGAGTCTCCACCTTGCTTCTGACATGCTGGGTGAGCACATCCTTTAATTTCTGGGTGCCTCAGCTCACCCACCCGTACAGCCTAGAAAAGACAGTGCTCATGGTTAGATTAGCCTCGTGGAGCTGGAAGAAGTCTTTGAGGTCAGGGCATGAGAAGCTCCTTGTGGCAAGGACTGCACCTTGCTGGCTGTTGTGTCATATAGGACCCTTGCTTAACAGAGGTGTGCGCTGACTGGCTGCGTGATGGATGAATGACAGAGAGCGAGCCTGTGTTAAAGGAATGGCAGATCGATGCATCTAATCTAACCATTCATTTCAGAGAGAAGGCAATTGCAGTCCAGAGAAGGTGAGTCACACTCATTTGCTGCAGAGCTGGCTAAGGTTCAGCTCCCTCATTCCCAGGGGCCTCTCCATGGTTATATCCAGCAGCTCCACGGTCCTTCTATTGTGAGATATTGTAGAACATGAATGAGAATGTACACTTGCAGTTGTTTTTGCTATTCATAATAAAAGAAGCTTACAAAAGTCAAAGTATCACTTATCATGATGGATGTTTGATAGGCCCAGATAAGCAGACGTAGGAGCTGTAATGAACACTAAAATCAAGCCTTGTATGTGTTCACCAATAAACAGCAAAGGTGAGGGAATTACTCTTATTTACCCTCCTTATCCCCATTTCACAGATGAGTTCTCGCTGTGGCTCAGAGAGGCTACAACAGAACTTGCCCGCAACCTCACAGGTAGCAAGGGTTTAGGAACTGATTCTGGAACCTGGGTATTCAGAGTCAGTATTCAGGGTGAATTTCATTGACCCATTGCTGTCTTCTGCAACATTCTGGGCCTCTGGCTTTGATAATAATGACCCTTATCTGTGCAGCCACGAGCAGACCTGGCCTAGGGCTCACCTGTGTTCTCCAATGGCTGAGTTAGTTGATTAACACAAAGAGGCAATGAGAGCAACCCTGACTTTGAGGAATTCCTAAAGGGAAGCTAGGCGTGTCTTCCCAAGTTTATTACCTGGTCTCAGAAGTTTATAGCCACACCACATAAACTGGTGCAGTGAGACATTTGGCTGTTCTCTTGGAAGAGACATCAAGAGTCATTTAGAACTCCCGCATGCAGGTTGCTGGTCGGTGTCAACACATGGAAAGCTTCTGGAGGGCTGAAGCCTTTAATGAGTGGTTGCTTCCTTCTCCCAACTGGAATCACCCACCTTGGAGCCCAGGTTTACTGCTCTGAGATTGTAAAGATGCCAAGGAATGGAGACAGCCTGGTTTTTTATTGTGCCTGCCTCAAATGGAATCTGCCTCTCTGGACAAAGATAGCATCACAAATGTTTGATGCGGGTGTCTCTTCTTGTCCTGAGGACCCGGGCCTCTCAGCATTGCCCAGTGTTCCTCAGCACACACACAGCTCACAGCAATGAGGCAGCTGGGCCTTGCCCTCCTTGCCTCTGTCTTTCCCAGGTGACTGGCATCCCCTGCCACATGTCCATCTCAGCATATTATTAACACCTCCTTCTGTCTCAGACTGCTTCTCTTCCCCCAGGGAGTGCTGTGGGTTTGAAATGATGGTCTTTAATCATTTCTTAAGTGACCAGCCCTGAAATCATTTCTTAGTGCCATACACACAAATTAAATCATAAATCCACAGTGGGCTCTGGAAAGAACTGAAGTGCAGCCCCTGATTAAGAGCTGAGGGGAGGCCTCCCCAGGAGAAAGGCGTCAGTGTGTGCCTAGAGGAAAGGCCAGGGCCCTGGAGAGAAGAAAGAAGCTTCCTACTAACTCCCTTTCCACAGAAGGGCCTCTTTGCATTTCTGTTGTTCTACTCTGCACAAAAGAGATATGAGAGGATGCAGACAGATATGTGGGGGGTGGTAGGAGGGCATCCATGTTAGGGTTAGGAAGTCCGGGCAGCCCCTTCCAGGACCGAGCTGCCTTAAGAATCCAGAATCAGCCAGGCCCAACAGGATCCTTAATGACCTCTGACGGTGGGATGGAAGAGGACCAGAAGAGTGAGGAATTGGTAGGCACACCTCAAGAGAAACTCAGAAGTGGGGGTGGGGGAGGGTGTTCCTGAAACATATCCATGCTCCCTACTTATTTCAAGACTCAGTTCGACATCGTGCCCCACTTCAAGACTTCCCAGCTTATTTGGAACACTCAATCTCTCTCCTCACAAACACAAAGTCTTCTGCTTGATTAGGTTGGTGATGGGTATATGGCAATGACACTAGCAAGCTGCTAAACATCCTTGACTCTTTCCATCACCATGCCTTTATGCATAACATTTTCTCGCCCTGGGGTGCCTACCTTCATTTTACCTACCTAGTAAACTATGAATGCTTCAAAGCCTGCATCAGTTGTCATCTCCACCAGGACCCTCACTCTCCAAACTAATATAGAGAGGAGACTGCCTGTTCTCTCCCCACCCCTCTATATGCTTCTCTTTTCACACTCACATGCTGTTTTATAATTATTGTTAACATTTGGTTCTTCCACTGAGTTTTGTATACTTTGAGAATGGGGACTCTAGCTTACTCTTCTCTGTAAAGTCAGAGTGGCCAGCTCAGGGCTTGAATTCAAGGAGTGATGTTGCTGAAGCTGTATAGTCAAGTGGTTGGAGCTT
Source organism: Pan paniscus (assembly GCF_029289425.2). Lineage (NCBI taxonomy): Eukaryota > Metazoa > Chordata > Mammalia > Primates > Hominidae > Pan > Pan paniscus. The sequence continues at coordinate 133,014,931 of NC_085926.1, forward strand.
CACAGTGAAAGAGCTGTTCTCTATTTTTTGCCTCCAGCATGCTTTGCTTATGTAAGCCACTCAACTTCTGAATTGAGAATCTGAGTTTCTTCTGCAAAATGAGAAAAATAAAACCAGTACCTTTACTATTGCAAAAGCCTACAAAGAAGATAAATCTGAGAGTGGGTTGTTGGGGGAATGTGTCAAAACCCTTTAGCTCCTGAAAAATTCCATTAGAAAGTCAAGGTGTTGGTATTGCAATTATTATTTGATTCCCAAATGGTGAGAGTGCTTCCAGAAATGTGCTTTGCTTGATGAACCAATACATTTTTAGCCCCCACTGATGAATTTGGGAATCGAATACCTGTCATCTTGAAATAATTGACACATCTTGGTGAAGCACTTAGATTCCTCTGATGAAAGTCTGGATTCTTACTGAGAATGAGAAGGAAGCTGTGTTACATGGGAGCAATATTGTTTTATGGACCTTTATCTTAGTTATTAACAAATGAGTGTTACATGTGGAAATGGTAAAGGGGGAATTCAATAATGAAGTTTCATAGGATTATAATGATTATTAGCCTAATGATGATGAAATCCAGGTTTCAATGCATGTGGTTTCCTTGGCATTCACTGTTCTGTGCCCTTTATGCTGATGGGCAGCAGCCTGGCTGCATCTGTCCCTAACATCCCATCCTGAAGTTATATGGGAAGTGGGCATAAATGTAGTCGGCTCCTCTAGCAAATCTGGATTAGGATATCCATGCACAATAATATAATTATTATTGTAGTAATTGTTATTGCAATTAGTTGCCCATATGTCATGCAAATAGCAAAAAACTTATATTCTAGGGAGCCGACACCCACTAGAGGTAGGAAGAGTTCGCATCAGTGGATGCTCACTGCCTGCCCTGCTGCTGAGCTGCCTAAGGGTCCTGTGGAAAAAGCAGCCAATCTCACCAGCATTTACACTCTATTCATTTTCCTCTGTGCACCAGAAGCCACTGTAAGGATGAATTTGCCTTTCAGAGCAGGTCTCTGTAGAATACCCAGCAGCCACATCCATGCATCACGTTTTTACATCTGGTCAGGAATTCAGGCAGGCAGGAACTCAGAGGGACTGAGAGCCAGCATATGACATAGACCATACTTATTTTTTTTCTCTTCCTTTAGAGGCAGGAAAAGTAGGACAAGATGCCCTAAGTGAGTAGAAAAGATATTCATCTTGTCCCTTTCCTAAGCCTCTTGTCTGAACTCATGTTGACTTGAACATGTGACTTTTTGAGCCTGAGTACATATGCCCATCGTTACAGAATGTCCCCACCCCCATAGATAACTTACCATAGTAAATAGCTGGAAAGGGCATCAGCTGTGAAGCCAGACAGACCTGGTGGTGAATTATACCTCCATGACAGAGTAGCTGGGAAATATTGGGCAAATTGTTTTATCTCTGAGCCTCAGTATCACTGTCAGTGAAATGGAAATGCTACTATCTTCTCATATAGTTTCATCGAAAAGAAATGTTACGATTACATTTGTCTGTAAGGAACATAAAAATGAAAGATAATTGTGGGTTTTAAAAATACAGGGTTTTTTTTCTCATGTAAAATAAGTCCGGGTTGGATGGCACTCCGTGGTGTGATGTTGGAAACCCAGGTGCATTCTACTTTGTTGCTTTGACATTCTTAGCACACAGTTTTCACCTCATAGTTGAAGATGGCTGCTTGAGTTCCAACCATCATGTCTACTTTTCAGCCAGCAAAAATGAGGAAGGATGGAAGAAGAGCTAACTTTCTCCCAGAAGTCACATAGGATACTACTTCTCCTTGTATCCCTAGATCTTAGTGACTCAAGCCAATACTCATGCATTATCAAAGCTTGATGGGAATGTCCCATATGGTAGGGGAAAATGTTGACTTTGAAAAATAGAAAACATTAGCAAGGTGATGACACATTGTCTATACTCAACATATTATCATTTTATAATAGAAAATATTAACTGCTATTAATACTTTTAATTGAGCAGTTATTTCATGCCAGATATTGTATCAAACATTTATATTTTCTATCTCATTCAATCATCAAAACAACTCTATGAGACAGGGACTAATTTTTACACATGAGGAAACTGAGGCTTAAAAAGTTGTAGGACTTGCTTTCCATGGCTCTAAGTAGTAAAGTCGGTAACTGAAGCTGGTACTCCTTTCTCCAGGAAGTTATGTTGGCATAGTTGGTGTTTAACATAAGTAGTTATACACAATAGTTTTTGTTTATTCCAGGTAAATTTACTTGGTATAAAAATACTCCAGCCAGTAAGCTATCAAGTCTCTGGAGTCAGCAGCCTGCATTCAATTCCCAGGTGTACCACCAGCAGTGGGACTTTGAACAAGCTACTGGACTTATTTGAGCCTCAGTTTTTTAATGTGCAAAATGGGAATAATTGTAGCACTTGTTTCTTGGGGCTGTTGTGAGAATAAAATGGGATTATTCTGAGTAACACACCTGGCCTGTGCCACATGCTTAAATTCTTATTGTTGCTCTTATTAATAAAACAATTGTTATTAATACCAACACAACTTTACAACCAATTTTAACACGTGGTGGGTAGCTTGGCACATAGACCTTGCCTTGGAAGGGTGAAGTGAGACACATCAGGTGCCGAGGGTAGGAGGGCCTGGCCATGCTTCTCATACCAGTCTCTCATTTATTAAGAGGCCTTTGCTGGCCTGACCCTAAAGCCTGAAAGGTGAGAGTGGGCACAGGAGAGCAGGGCCCTTCCTGGGCATGAGAGGGAGCAATGTCGTGTTCACCTGTCCAGCTAGGCTCCTGTCATTCCTTCAGCTCTGGGTTCGTGTCCTGCTGTTTGCTTTGGGGAAGTCCTTTCTCAAGTTGCTCAGCAGTGCCTGCTGCTCCTTTACCCCATTCCTCCCTCTGGGCCTTCCCTGAGTTCCTCACCTGCTGCTCCTTCTCTAGGTTCTTCCTGACGTGCTGAGCCTTCAGTTCAATGGCTTCCCTAAGTGTGCATTGAGATCTAAGTGCTAAGTGTATCCTTAACACCTCTAATCTCTGCTGCAAGCTTCTCCCCTAATTGTGTTTCACTGACAAACCTGAAGGCAGTTGGTGATACTGATGTTCATCCAGGAAACTGAAAATAAGGAGGACATAGTGCACTCTGGAAATTACCTCTCAGCACCTAGGAATAAATGATCTCAGGAAAGAATGTGACTATCCAACCCTTCGCTGCCTCTGTTGCAGTGGGAGGCCTCACCCAGATGATCTGATTCGCAACATCCACTGGTCCATTCACATGATCTCCAGGGATCCAGTGCCTATGGCTGGCTCTGCTCAGGTGCTCAAAAGGAGGGTGTCCTCCCTATTCCAGAACTTGCAAGCCCCACTTCTCTTTTCAAAGTCTGCTTCAGAGTTGGTGAGGTCCTGAGCAAAAGTCGCAGGTCAGACAAAATGAATTCTGCCAAATCTCTCTGCCTTCAGCCTTTTGGATAAATCTCATGCATATATTCTGCCTTGTCATAGTAACTCTTACTTGGAGAATCTTTTGGAATGACTGTAACCTTATTTCAATATTGGTTATTACTCATGGTTGTTTCACTTTTTAAGAATTGACTCTAGACTTGCAAAGTGCTACATCCACTATCACTGCAATTTAGGAGCTGAGCTCTGACTGAACAAACCCCCCTGGCAACATTGTGGCAGAGCCAGTTAGACCTGACTGATTCCTCCATGACCTTGGACAGGCCACTTTCCTCTAAATAATCTGCTTAGGGAGGTCCATGCCCATGTCTGCAGTGCCACACTGTTTGGGCAGACAGGCAAGGACAGGGCAGTGTAGGGGGAAGGGTTTCTGCCCCTTATCTGTCAAGACAGCTCTGATAATTTAGGCTGAGAATTTCAGCCTCAAAGCTTTTGCTCTGCCATTAAAAGAAGTAAAAATTATTTCTTTTGCTTACTTGTCCCACTTGAATGCTGTGTAATATCATTATAGATTTATGTGTTTATGACTTCGTGACCTGGGGAGAAGCTGGAAATTCCACTGAGCCCATTTCTACTCCTGGGTTTCTGTAAAGGTCACAGCAAAATTATTTTATCAAGTACACCACAGAAAGGGAAAATCTTAATCTTAAATTATACATATGCAGCACTTGACCTTCTCTTGAGATGCAGCACCTCTTAGCTACACTTACTTAAACAGAATGCAGCTCTTCCCTGGTGCACACAGAGAGAATAATTAGATGCCCTTGCATCCCAGTTGGAGAGGAGGCTGTGCAGTGGGACCAACTACAAAGCTGAGAAGGAGAAAGAGTTGAGGCAGTTGGGATGGGGGTGGGGGTGAGCTCCACAGAGCTGCAGCAGGCTCATGCTTATGATGGGGCCATCTGGGCAGGTGGAGCAGGCACTGGCACCATGACTTGTTCTGGTTCACCTGCACCTCTGGCCAAGTCATTGCCTTCTCTGGGCCTCATTTTTGCCATCATAGGTCTGTGATGTGGCAATTCAATCACAGGTAGTTTCTGCCTGGAACATTGTGTTAAAGTCTCAGCACTCTGCTGTGGGTTGAGTGGGAATGAGTGCCGGGATTGATTAGCAATGTCTGCCACGGCAGGCATGGAGAGGTGGTGACAGTATCTGTGCTGGGTTTTGGTGGCCCCATTCTAAAAGGTATTTCTAAGGTCTTTTCCAGCCCTGTCTGTCTGTAATTTGTGGGCTCACCAAACTCTGGGGTGAGGAAGCCTGGAAAGGAAGGAACAATAGCAAGCTTCCCTAAGAGAAGAGTTGTATTTGCCTCGTCAGAGTTTGGAGAGTAATGAGATTTGTGTGATACATCTAAACACAGTTGCTTGTGTGTGTGTGTTTCCTATTTGCTCTGTGAAAAGCAGAGAGAGCAAGTGAAAGCAGTGCCTGTCCTCGGTGTGACCACTCAGCAGACCTGGCTGACCTATGTGTGCCCTGGTAGCCAGCCTGTGCGTCTGGGGCTCTGGAAAAAGTGAGAAACTCTGGGTGGCTTCTTGTCATTGTCCAGCCTTTAGATAGAAACACAGTGAGAAGTCATCTTCATTTATCTTAAGAACTTGGTTATAAATTTTTTTTAAACGGAATCCATTAAGGTCTGTGTCAGGGAGGAAAGTGCTTAAAAAATAAGGTTTTTCTCAAAAGAAAAACACTTCGGTTTGAAAACGTGGGAAGCAGCCTGACTGCCAGCATATGTCCTGCTCATCCCCTGCCTGGAGCTCCCAGATTGATGGTGTTTTTAGAACACTGGCAGCCGGGCACTGAGAAGGGTGGAGACTGGGCCTTGGGAGGGGACAGTTGGGGATTCCCCTGTCCTTGTTGATGCAGCAGAGACCTAGGCCTAGCACCCAAGAAGGATAAATGACCTGGGGCTCTCAGAGTGACCAAAGTGATGGGACCCTCCCTTCTGTTGGGTGCCAGGGGCCCCGTGAAGCATCTCCCTGTTGGTTGAGAATGAAGTGCAAAGGGGATACCTCCCTTTAAAGAGTCCATCTTGGCTGCTGGTAGGGTGCTTCTGCTCTCTTCTAAAGCACAGATTCCTCCCTGCTGCCCTCCAGCATGGGCTTACCACTTCCTTTACCTCCCTGCTCTGCCCTCTGAGAACTGATACTGTTTCCCTGTCTCCTGCTTAGCTGTGACATCACATCTTCTCAAGGAGGGCACGGTCCTGACTCTGGAGTCCAACAACTTTCCCTCCCTCCATCCCTCCCTCCCTCCCTTCCTTCCTTCCTTCCTTCCTTCCTTCCTTCCTTCCTTCCTTCCTTCCTTCCTTCCTTCCTTCCTTCTTTCCTTCCGGCAGAGTGTCTCTCTGTCACCCTAGCTGGAGTGCAGTGGCACAATCTCGGCTCACTGCAACCTCCACTTCCCAGGTTCAAGCAATTCTCCTGCCTCAGCCTCCTGAGTAGCTGGGACTACAGGCATGCGCCACTACTCCCGACTAATTTTTTGTATTTTTAGTAGAAATGAAGTTTTGACATGTTGACCAGGCTGATCTCGAACTCCTGGGCTCAAGTGATCTTCCCGCCTTAGCCTCCCAAAGTCCTGGGATTACAGGCGGGAGCCACCAAACCTGGCCTGGAGTCCAACATCTTAAGAATTCCACCCCCATTTAGCTGCTTGCTGCCTCTGCATTGGGGGCTCCTCCAGACCCCCTTACACTTCTGATTCCTGCGTATCTGGAATTCCTCACTCCATGACAATGGCCTTCTTCTTACCCAATGTAAAGGCAGTGACTAGCTGATATCTATCTCAGAGCACACAGAAAGTGCTCCCCAGATGTGTGTTGAGAGAATGAGAGAATGTCTATAAAAGGAAAAGAGCTCATCCTTCAAAAGAGATTTTTAGGGTACACTAACATGAGTGAGGAGGTGGAGTTGGGGACACAGAGACATGATGGTTCACAGAAAGTCTGGACTTGACTGGGGTCCTTCTGTGCCAACTCCCAGGCCACTCCCCGCACTCCACTGCCCTCTCTGCCTTGTCCTGCTGCCAGTGGGGCCTCACTTCTCGCCTTCTTGCCACACCACTCACACTACTCCTACCTACTATTTGAAAAAATCTTCCACTATTTGAAAAAATCTTTTTTAGCCAGACACGGTGGCCCACGCCTGTAATCCCGGCATTTTTGGAGGCCAATATGGGCAGATCACTTGAGGTCAGGAATTCAAGACCAGCGTGGCCGACATGATGAAACCCTGTCTCTACTAAAAAATACAAAAATAATTAGCCAGGCCTGGTGGCACGTGCCTGTAGTCCCAGGTATTCGGGAAGCTGTGGTGGGAGAATCACTTGAACCCTCAAGGCAGAGGTTGCAGCAAGCTGAGATTACACCACTGCACTCCAACCTGGGTAACAGAGTGAGACCCTGACTCAAAAAAAAAATCGTTTTCCATTCAAAAAAGTATTATAAGTTCACTGCATAAAAATTGGAAAATATAGATCATAAAAGATTTTTAAAATGTGCATAATCTCATCACTATAAAAAAGTGAAATCTTTAAGAACAATATTTGTTCCCACTATTTGCCAATATTTTTAGATGTCACTAACCACAGGTTTTCACCATCTTTCTTGATGGGGTCATGATTTTCCATTTATGGATGCACTATAATTTATTGATCTGACCCCTTATTTTAGGGCTTTTAAGCTGTAATTAATTTTTTCTTGCTATAAACAATATTGCCATGAGTGCCCTCATAGTTAAATCTTTGAGCTACGTGTGATTATTTCATTTGTATAAATTCCATCAAAAGAGGAGCTTGAGCACCATTAGGCCATTTGCCTCTCTGGGTGCTACTTCTCCATCAAGCCCTGGGAAAGAGGGCAGGCCAGCACACAGCGACATCAGCCTTGCTGGTGTCTGGCTGCTGTGAACCTGCTCTGTCCCACTCCCCCCCATGCTGATCATTTCAAGGTTGTAAGAGCCTTGGAGAGTGAAGGACCAGGCCCTGCCCCTTCCCAGTCTCTGCCCAGTGGTCCCTTACTTCCCTGTTAGCTGCATTATTGCCTCCTTCCCCAGAGTCCCCCCATGTCCAGTATGTAGGCTCCAGAATGTCGGGTGTCTGTGGGGGCAGATCGACATGTTTATGCTGTTTCTCCTGGGGCTGGGCCGTGGACAGGAGGGGCCTGTCGGCTGCCTCCTCCACAACTCCTCCCATGTCCTTCCCTTGCCATTCTATTCTGAGGCAGGCAGGGCCAAGGAATAAGTTCAGCTGAGCCCCTGCTTCCTGGGTGACCTAAGAAAGGCAAGCACCTTCTCCGGCCTCAGTTTCCCCCTGTGTAAGGAAGTGCAGTTGTTCCCAGCTAAACCTTCTCCCTCCTGCTTTCCCTCTTCTCTGCTGTCTCTGTCTTCCTCAGTGCTGCAGCATCGTACCCTTCCTGACCCCTCTGTTGGCTTAAAGCTAAGGAACCAGCCCATGGGGCTCTCAGCAGCTACTGGCTGTCCAGTTGGCCTGCTATAGAGGAGATGCAGGTAATGCTGCAGCTTCAGGGGCAGGAATCTCTGGTCAGAGGTCTGTTCCCTGTACCATTCCAAAGTCCAGAAGGCTCTTCTGGCCACTCTGCAGATTCCTGAGTCTGAAGATTGGTTTCTCTCCCACATAGACACAAATGTTGTTCCTCTAGCTTTGTCTGCAGGCCAGCGGTCAAGGGACAGACTTGGGGTGCAGATGCAGCTGCTGCAGGAAGAGCCAAATCAGTCCTAGTCTCTGAGTGAGACTCTCACCTTCTCTGCTCTGGACCCTTCATACTGCCACTCCCAATATTCCCCCCAAAGTTATAGGGACAGGGAGCCCACTGCCAAAGTATTGGATTTCTAAAAGAGGACTCCAGAAAGAGGAAAATGTCTAGCCCTAGAGGATGAAATGTAGAGGGCAGGCTTTCTGGGGTCAGCAGGATAGCAGGGACACAAGCAGACAACAGGTTGCAGTCTTTGACTCCTTGCACCCAACCCCGTGCCTGGCATCTAGTAGGGGCTCAGTGCTTATCTGTTGAACGAATGAGCAATCCCCAATCAATTGCCAGACGCTTCTCTTCTAGATAGCTCTTGAATCTATCTACTTCTCTCTGTTCCCACTACCCTAATCCATTATCACCTTTTGTGGGCTGCTGAATCTTCCTGTAAATGTCCCCACTCCTCCAGTCCATTCATTTCCCAGCAACCAGTGTGATCCTTTAGAAACAAAATCTGATTCTGTTTCTTCCCAATTTCAAGCCTATCAAGTGGCTTCCATGGACTTCAGGGTAAAGCCATGGGCCGAGTGGGTGACATGAGCTCAGGCTGCCCCTCCAAGCGCTCAGCCTCCTCACTTGCCTATGGATCCCACCCACCCCACACAGGAACTCTGCCTGAGCCTGAGCACTCAGGGCCCCTGAAGGCACTGTGCTCAGGTCCTTGACTGAGTCATTTTCATTCTCCAGGGCCTTTTCACAGGCTGCTCTCTCCACCTGGAAGCTTCTCTACCTTCTCTCACTAACCTACCTTACCTCTGCCTGTTATAGGGGGCTTATATCTTCTTTATGCCTTCACTTAGATGTCGCTTTCCCAAGGCCCTCCCAGAGTGGGTTAGGTCCCTACTGTGGCCCTTCTATGCCACCTCAATCCCATCCATTGGAATTTCCAGCTTAAAGTCTGTCTTCCTCCACCAGGATGTCAATTCCACGTGGGGAACATCTTTGTGTTTTTCCTCCATTGATATATCACAATGCCTAGCACACCTCCAAGTATATTATAGGTGGTCAATAAATACTTTCAAGTGAATTGTTGATGAAAACATTCAGCCTGGCTCCTTGTGGAAAACATCTTGAGGATATTTATTGAGGAGATACTATATTCCAGGAATTTTACATGTATTACACTGATCTTCACAATAGCTATGGGAAGGAAGTCACCTTAGCACCCCTTTTTACAAATGGGGGGCTGAGGGTCAAAGTTTAAATAACTTGCTTAAGATCACACAGCTAGAACGTGGAAGTTTTTCAGACTCCATGTTTGCATTCTTCCAGATGGCCTAGAGCAGTGGTCCTCAGACTAGAGCTATACCAGAATCGCCTGGTGGGCTTGATAAAATTCAGATTACTGAGTCACATCTCCAGATTTTCTGGTTCAGTAGGCCTGGAGGAGGATCTGAGATTCTGTGTTTCTATACGTTCCCAGGTGGCACTGATGCTATTTGTCTTAGTTCAAGTTGCTGTAACAAATACTGGGTGGCTTAAACAACAAACATTTATTTCTCACAGTTCTGAATACTAGGAAGTCCAAGATCAATGTGCCAGAAGATCCAGGGTCTGGTGAGGGCCCACTTCCTGGTTTGCAGATGACCATCTGCTCATTGTACACTTACACGGCAGAAAGAAAGCTCTCTCGTATTTCTTCTTATTAGGCCATTAATCCCATTTATGAGGGCTCCACCCTCGTGACTTAATTACTCCACAGAGTCCTCACCTCCAAGTAGTATTATATTCAGGGCCAGGCACAATGGCTCATGCCTGTAGTGCCAGCACTTTGGGAGGCCAAGGGGGGCAGATCACGAGGTCAGGAGATCAAGACCATCCTGGCTAACACGGTGAAACCCCGTCTCTACTTAAAAAACAAAAGTTAGCCAGGTGTGGTGACACATGCCTGTAGTCCCAGCTACTTTGGAGGCTGAGGCAGGAGTATCGCTTGAATCCTGGAGGCGGAGGTTGCAGTGAGCTGAGATCATGCCACTGCACTCCAGCCTGGGCCACAGAGCAAGACTCTGTCTACAAAAAAAAAAAAAGAAAAAGAAAAAAAATTACATTCGGAATTAGGCTTCAACGTATGATTTTTTTTTTCTTTGTTTTTTTTTTTTTTTTTTTTTTTTGAGGGGCAACTTTTAGTCCATAGCACTGCTGATTTGGAGACCAATTTGAGAACCTGGCCTAGATCACTACAAAACACCTGGGCTTGCTTTATGGCTATCCTCACTCCCTAATCACTGACCTTGGACCAGGATTTTAGGATCCAGGCCTGGACTCTCTTCTGAGAGAAACCGATGCCTAGCACAGCCTCCTACAACCAGACAGGACCCTGGCTCTGAAGGTCTTGGCTACGCTCTGGGAACAGGCTGCCATCAGGACCTCAGTGTCTGTCCCTCTCCCTTGAGACACTGCTCTTCTGTTTGTCACCCTTCAGTCCTGACCAGTGATCTCCCCATTTTATCAAGGAAAAGCACCCCCACCCTGGCCCACCTCTTTAACAACTTCCATGCGGATGCATTCTAGGCTTGCTACTGCTACTGCTGTCTGAACAACTTAATAGCACAGTAAGTTACAGTCTCTTCTGTATCATGGTGCCTGCAGCATTCATCAACTTCAGCAGGTGTCATCATGAGTGATACAAGTGTATGACACAGCTAAGTGTCTCCTCTGCACAGGCCATTACAGCTGGCAGCAGGCCCAGGGAGGCAAGAACTGGAGACTCATTTGGCTCCAAGTGCCCAGGATGATGTAGAAGTAAATGCGCTCCAGCCCTCCTCCCACCATGGCCCACATAAATGCTTCGTATTCTTGGCACCTTCTACAACTACTCTCAAAGTTTCCCCAGGTAAGCTAGGGATGGTCTTGGTGCAATCTTTTCCCTTTGCCTCATCCTCCCATCCTCCCTCTGTGCCAAATTTTACCCATCCTTTGAAGTCCTGTGCACAAACCACCTCCTCTAGGCAGCCTTCCAACGGCAACCCACTCTCCCCTTCCTCTAAAGACCTCTGTCACAGAGCATCTCCACCTCTGCTGTAGAAATTTTATTGGTAAACACTTCACCCTGACCTGCTATGCTCAGCTCAGCTCCTTGGAATTGGAGGTTGTCATTCATATTTTTGTGTCCTCTGCAAGATTTTTAAATGTACTGGATGATAATTTCTTTGATTACTAAAGTCATGTATATGTAATACAAAACATTGATAAAGTACAGAAACATAATAATAATGTCACCATTCCCAGATTTTATTTTCCATTTTGCTGAGTATGATATGTTTGAGTGTGTGTGTGTGTGTATAAAATGAAGTTCATAGTCTCATACTCTATAGTTTTAGACCACACTTTTATAATATTTTTCCAAGTCACAATTTTAACTGCTGTGCAATATTCCATTATATGAATGTTGCATAATTTATTTAGTCAATACCTTATCATCAGACTTTTAAGTTCCTCCCTCTCCCTTTCTCTCTTCTTTCTTTCTTCCCTATTATAAATAACACTGTGATGAACATCAATGAACATAAATCTTTTCCCACACCTGCTTGCTTTTTTTTTCTAGAATAAGTTTTTAGAAATAAGATCGTTGAATCAAAGCTTTCAATATTTTGAAGCTCTTAATACACATCAAATAACTCTCCCAGGAAATGATAAGAATCCACACTTTGACCGAGCACGTTGGCTTACTCCAGTAATCCCAACACTTTGGGAAGCCGAGGTGGATGGATCATTTGTGGTCAGGTGCTCAGAACAAGCCTGGCCAACATGGTAAAACCCCGTCTGTACTAAAAATACAAAAATTAGTTAGGTGGTAGTGGCGCTTTCCTGTAATCCCTGCTACTCGGGAGGCTGAGGCAGGAGAATTGCTTGACCCTGGGAGGCGGAAGTTGCGGTGAGCAGAGATCACGCCACTGCACTCCAGTCTGGGCAACAGAGTGAGACCCTGCCTCAAAAAAAAAAAAAAAAAGGGAATCCACACTTTGTATGGGAGTGCTCATTATCTCACATTCTCTAATATTAATATCATATTTGTTGTTGTTATTATTATTATCATCACAGCTTTTATCTTTGTGTCTTATCACAGCAGTCCTTCAGTGAACACTCACTCAATTAGCCGTAGAATGTGTATGCCTATGTGTAAGGTTTGTGCTAAGCGCTGGGGAAAGGGAAATACAAAGATGGCAACACCTATTATCCATCTTCAGAGAGCTTTCAAACTAGTACGATGGATGGATGGATGGACGGATATATGGATGGATGGATGGAAGAATGGACAGATGGTTGGGTGCTTGGGAAATATTTCTTTGCCATCAGTTTTCTCAACACATTGCCATGAATATAAGGGGAAATGGGAGCTCCCATAAGGCTTTGAGTCCCAGTGGAATGTCCTGGGGCTGTTCAGGAAAACCCATTCTGGGAAAGCAAAGACTGCTTTTGAGAATAGACAGAGGAATCCCAGTGCAGAAACCTCATGCCACTTCCTTCTAGGGAGTTTCACCAGGCCTGAAATTTCAGAGCTGGGAACCTATTTGTTCAGCCACCAGTAATGTGAAGGTAATGGAGACATTTGGCCACAGAAGTGACTTTAAATAGTGGCCCAATGTGGGGCCACAGGACCTATGGAAGGAGCTATGCAGAGCTGTTTGCATGGCCCACAGGAATTTCTTGCCCACCAACACCACACCTATCACACAATTCTTAGCAGCTGCTGAGAGAGGCTTTTCTGCCTCTCTTACAGAATGAGAACAAAGCGTGTAAGATAAAGGAAGGGGAGGTTGTAGGAGCAATGAACTCTGGGCTGCGAACCTCCTTCTTCCTGGCCAGAAGCGTGTACCTTGCCTCTCTCCCAGTTGCCGCATGAGGCAGGCTGACTTCCCTGAGCCAGCTGCTGAGCTGCACCTGCCTTGAGAAAAAGGCACCCAGTTCTTAAGCAGGGGATGAATATTCATTGGCATGAACCTTTGCAAACTCATTTGGGGAAAAAAATAGATCAGAAGAAGTAATCAGATTATTAAAAAGAAAGAGCAAGGACAGAAGGTGGCAGTGGAGGGAAGAATCACATTTAAAATGCAAGGAGAGACTTCCTCCCTGCGGTGTAGCTCTGACCCCCTAGACCATGCGCTGAGAATAGTTAAGCTCTCCCACATTTATGCTGCATAAAAATATTGTTTTTGAGGCCTCATCTGAGAGGGGGAAGGGCAGAGGTAACACGCACCCTCCACATCTGAAAATTATAAAATAATATTTTGAGGTCTCCATTTTATCTTCCTTTGATATCAAGAAAAATTGTGAGAGCTAAAGAGGCTCTGGTGAGTGCTGAGTGACAGGTTAAAGGGCTCCAATAAAGATTAGATGGTCCACTATCTCCTGAGGAAATTGCATAAAAGTGGTTATTCCCTCTTGCTTCTATTAATTTCCTCTTCCTGGCTGCTTGGAAACGCTTCGTAACCTGATGCTGCAGATGGGGATGAGAAGCGCTTTCCATTATCTCAATCACTGCACTGTTTATGAGACACTTAATCTGTTTCTTTATAAAGTAATAGTACTGTGGGTGATGGACTCAGTGTCACTGGAAGTCTGTGTGCAGGGACAGGAGGAGAGGAGTGTCTCGAGAGTATGGTAAGCAGAAGGTCATTTGTCATATCACTGAGGTGCTGAGAAGTTGGGTGGGTGTTTCAAGGTGACCTTCTGGATACCAGCCAGAGGTGACATGCACCTATCCCTTGGCACTTGAACAGGGAGGCAAATGTGTGTTTTGTCTGTTGAATGGAAAATATATACACGTTTAGACATGGGGTGCTCAGATCTTGTCTCCTCCCCTTTTCTGAAGTTGGGGGTGGGGAAAGAGATGTGTGGTGAGGTCGGGGAGAGGGGTGCCATCAAAAAGCCTCGGCTATGCAAGTTTCTAGGCCTTCTGTCTGAACTGCAATCACTTACAATGGAGGAAAGGGAACCCCTTTCTCTTAAGGAAACAAGGCAATTGTAGGCTGCACTGGTGTTAGAAATGTCCAGCCCTCCAAGTTACCTTGTCCCATTGACAAAGGTCTTAATGCGAATACACAGCAAGGTGCCGGCGGCTCTTCTCTTTCTACCCACCTCCTGGAAATGTAATGGAACTCTCCCCTGCGAAGTCCAAAGCTGGGCACTTTGTGACCTAATTTCCGTTCCTACTTCTCCTGTTCTTCCACCTCTTTTCTTCTCCCTTTGTCTTTTCCTCTCCTTCTGAATTTCATCTCCTAACCATCACAATAAACTGTTTAATCACCATTGCCAAGAAATGACACTTTTTTTTTTTTTTAATGAGACACAGTCTCACTCTGTCACCCAGGCTGGAGTGCAGTGGTGCGATCTTGGCTCACTGCAACCTCTGCGTCCTGGGTTCAAGCGATTCTCCTGCCTCAGCATCCTGAGTAGCTGGGATTACAGGCACATGCCATGACGCCCAGCTAATTTTTTTTTTTTTTTTTTGTATTTTTAGTAGAGACAGGGTTTCACCATGTTGGCCAGGCTGGTCTCAAACTTCTGATCTCAGGTGATCCACCCGCCTTGGCCTCCCAAAGTGTTGGGATTACAAGTGTAAGCCACCACGCCCGGCCTGAAGTGACACTTTTAACCATTGTTTAAAGCATGAATTCTATGAGAAAGTATAGCACAAGTGTGGTTACAAATTACAATCTAAAAGGTTAATAAATGAACTCAGGAATACTACTTCTTTTATAAAGTTTCTTGTGACTCTCATCTTATAAGGAGACTCTGCAAAAGGTGTACATCCATCCACCTGGTCCCCTGTGTGCACACAAGCATAGCACAGATCCTGCTGTATCAGAAGCAGCATTCCATCGTCCACCTCCCTCACCAGGAAGGGAGCTTCCTAATGTTGGCTACCCCATCTGCACCCTGCTCTATTCCCCTAGCCTGGTGCCTGGCTAGAAGTCAATCCTCAATAAATATTTGTTGAATGAGGGGCTCCCAACTGCAGCAATAGTGCTGACTGTAATTCTGTAAAGGAACTCCTGAGTTTTGAAATGATACGAAAGCAGAGAACTCTGTTATTTACCTTAAGTTGCCTGAAAGTGCTGAAATGTGTTTGGTTAGGCTACCGCTGTATTTAATTATTATTGTTTAAAATTGTACAGTCTTTATGCAGGTGAGCAGTCTCCAGGCTGTCAGGGTCTCTACCACTCTGCACTGTGTGACTCCCGGCTGCTTTATATTCTCAAGTGACTGACCTGGCTCCAAAGGCCATTTGCTTTTGCTTCTCTTGGCCTGAATGTTCTTCATCAGAAGCCACCCAGAAGCTTTATTTATCACCCCAAGTTAAAGCTGCTTTTTCTCAAGTGACAGCATAATTTTCTTATTTATTTTTCTATGTTAAATTTCTAGTGAAAAAATATTGTTAACTTTTGTTTCTGATTAATGGCACCTGATACAAGATAAGTTAAAAGGGCTTTGTGGATTAGCCTGGCACTTTAACCCTTGTTTTAAGCATGAATTCTATGAGAAAGTATAGCACAACAATGTAAAAGTTTAATAAATTACTGGGCATATACCCAAAAGATTATAAATCATTCTACTATAAAGACACATGCACACGTATGTTTATTGTAGCACTATTTACAATAGCAAAGACTTGGAACCAACCCAAATGCCCATCAATGATAGACTGGATAAAGAAAAGTGGAACATATATACCATGGAATACTATGCAGCCATAAAAAGAATGAGTTCATCCATTTGCAGGGACATGGATGAAGCTGGAAACCATCATTCTCAGCAAACTAACACAGAAACAGAAAACCAAACAACATATGTTCTCACTCATAAGTAGGAGTTGAACAATGAGAACACATGGACACAGGGAGGGGAACGTCACACCCTGGGACCTGTTGGGGGGCGGGGGCAAGGGGAAGGATAGCATTAGGACAAATACCTAATGCATGCAGGGCTTAAAACCTAGATGATGGGTTGATAGGTGCAGCAAACCACAATGGCACATGTATCCCTATGTAACAAACCTGCACGTTCTGCACATGTATCCCACAACTTAAAGTAAAAAAAAGAAAAGAAAAAAAATCTTTAATAAATGAATTTAGGAATACTGCTTCTTATATAAATTAAGGCATGCCTAGACAGATTTTATGAAAGTATTAAGTTATAAAGTCTGAGTACTAAGGAGATTCATACATTTTGTAATTATATATGTAAAATATATTTTGTAGATATGATTCACCCATTATACATAACAGAAATAATATATGTAGAAACACATTCTTCCATTGGGTTCCAGGATTTATTTGCCCACTTTGGGACTTGAAATTTATATTCTGACCCTGAATTCTAAATGTCCCTGCAAAGAAACCTTGCTTTTGTTTTTTAAAGGAGTGGGTAAGTTGGGATGGAGAGGAGTTAGCATTATTTAGCACACATTGATGCTAGCGACATTTCATATTTGAGTTTATTAATTTCTAATAATCTGTGGGAGTTATTGTGAGAAATTTACAGTTCTTTTTCATAGACCTTTTATGCAGATGAGCAAATTGAGGCTCTGAGGGATGATATAACTTGCCAGTGTTCACCAAGCTAGGAGCTGGCAGAGCCAACAATTGAACTCAGGACTGTCTGACCATTTCCAAATGCTTGTTTCTCCGGGGAGAATGGAATCAGACCCCCTCCTGGAACCTCTCTCTTCAACCACTCCCCAAGCTTCTTTCCCTGATGTCCAGCTTGGACCTCCTCCCCTCCACTTCCTCCTCTCATGGACACCTTGGAATTCAGAGACTCAGTCACCCAGAGCTACTGTCCTCCATCAGAAACCTCAGAGGAGGCACTTTCCACATCCTCCTGCCACTTGTGGATATCAGGACAATTGTTTATGCTGTTAACTTATTAAATGTAAAGTGAGGAGGATTTTACGTGCTGGAAAGAAAGGGAAAACACCTTGTTCTTGTTGGACTGGTACATTAAGAAAATTACAGCATGGCAGGGGCCAAATATGAATGCTTGAGTCATCACCTCTACCCCTCCCCCACTCTCCAGAGACAGAGCTCCTGCCGAGTCCAGGCAGCACGGGCTGGGATTTGTCTGTATTCACTAGCTGCAGAACTGAATGGGGCCAGGAAGGCTGGGGATTTATTAGGAAAAGAGCCAAGTGTTTCTCACAGGAGATGAGGAGAGATATGAAAAGAAGAAAAGGAAAAAGGGAGAAATACAGAGAGAGGGACCGTAATGAGTGGGCTGGGAAAGATGGATTAGTAAGCCAGAGTCTCCTCGGATACTTTTGCCATTCAGAGCTTCTCCCTTTCATGTTTGATGTGTTAGATCTTTAATAAAGACTCAAACAGTACTTTTTTTCTTTCTACAGAGAAGTTTCTTCTGAATGTGCTGAGATGAGTCAGGAAGTGGTCCCTTTTTACATGGTTCGCAACTGACATTGTTTCCCCAAACCTGGGAAACAACATTCACTCCAGTGTCTTCCCCGATCCCAGGGGATGCTCTGCAAAGTAAGGCTTCTTGGTGAAAAAACATAGCATTTTAAAAAGTTTTAAAAGTTCTCAACAAAGAATAAGATGAACTTTTAAAATCAGCATTTCAAAATATCTGGCCACAGTACCCTTTTGTCATAGGTGTTAACAATCCAAAGAACGTGGATCCCATGGGACACATTTGGGTTGTGCCATTCCAGAACATTGTGTTTTGGAGATTCCTTCCTGTCCAAAATGGCACCCCACCCAGCACATGTCTGGAGAAACTGAAACCTTTTCCTCACCTTAAGTGATCAATGGAGTGAGATAACTTTCACAGCATAGGAAACAATTCTTTCTTCTTGTCTTAGCAGAAAAGCAGTGGATATTTTTCAAATAGTTTATGCGTACGTCATCACTATCATTTCTCCCACTGTGTGATCCTTGGTAACTTTTGTAACCTCTCCGTGTCCCAGTTTCCTCATTAGCAAAATGGAGATAGTAATAGCTACCCCATAGAGTAATGCATGGAAAGCACTTAACAAGACAAGTTAACAGATGGTGGCTACTGCTATTATTAAAGAATACGCTGCACTTTCCAGGAGGGAACAATACATTTGAGAAGATTAGCTTTCTATAAGTAGAAACCATTATAATGGCACTTCCATTATATGATGATCACATTGTATTAGATTTATGTGACTTCATTGGATCAAGAGCTCCTTGAAGGCAGGCTCTATTCTTGAATTCCCTATGTCATGTTTTCAGCAGGAACAGTAAATGTTTGTTGAATGAAGTAATGAGGTGTGTAAGAAAGCCAAACAAGTTGACCAGTCAGTAAGTTTTACCCAGTCTCAAAGGAGGATGAGCCAGAGTAGGTTTCATGGGGACAGGAAGAGTGGGGGCTGAGATAATAAGGAAGGGCCTTGGGGAAGTAGGGTAGGCAGAATCAATCTTGTGAGGGATCAACAAGGAAGAGACCAGATGTCTGGGCTCAAAAGTCTTTACAGATGAGACAAAGTTAAGACCCGAGGGATAGCTTGGAGCCAGACTTTTCAGAGAATGACTCATTATAGGCTGATCCCACAGGAAATTAAGAGGATGTGCTGCACATATGAGGGCCCCTCCAGTGGAGATCAGGTAGTATCAGGTGTTCCCAACCTTCCCCACTGCCATGTGCATGATAGATGACACCAAGTGTGTGACACATTCCCTGGTGTGCTGTCTGCAAAGTCATCCTTTCCTTGCCCCACCCCCGAAAGCATATCAAAATGCAATTAAAGGAGAATGATGTTGTTAAGGCAGTAACCTTGAAATCACCCTAATTTAGTTTTAAAGAATCACTTATGAATTTCAGCCCTTTGCCATCATTCATAGCAAGAGCTTGTTAATACATCTCATAGTGTTCCTCATGTGTGCTGCAACATGGCATTGAAAAACCGTGGGTCCAACATGTCATTGAAAAACCTGGGACCCCTTTCTAACTGAGGCCATAGGATGAGATGTCTTTAGTGAGTGGCTCAGGGAAAGGCCATGAATGTTAACCAGGTAGACAGAAGAGGGAGTAACCATTTATAGAGCACTTATGTCCCAGGAACTGAGCTACACTTTAGATTTGTTTTCTCAATTAAATCTCTTGACACACCTGGAAGGGAAGAATTATTATCCATTTTGTTCAAGTGAGAGAGGTCATTGGTACCAAGAAGATATATTTCACAAAGGATTTTTGAAGAATTGGAAGTGTTAAATATGGGTTTCCTCAACCTTAGATCTCCCTTGGTACGAGAGGGGCATCTCAATGTTCTTTTTAGAGAGGAAGACACTCCTTTTCCGGTTGTAGGGAAGAGTTTCTGGCTGCCACACTTCCATTAATTATCACATGGTCTCTTTGTGTTCTAGCTTGCCCTGCAGGGACATTCAAGGCCAGCCAGGAAGCTGAAGGCTGCTCCCACTGCCCCTCCAACAGCCGCTCCCCTGCAGAGGCATCTCCCATCTGCACCTGTCGGACCGGTTATTACCGAGCGGACTTTGACCCTCCAGAAGTGGCATGCACTAGTAAGTGTCTAGTAACGGCTTTGGGCTGGGGAGTTTGGTTCCCTGATGGTGCAAGTGGTGGGTCTGGGGCAAGGAAGAAAAGACATCATCCTTTGATTCCAGGGCAAAGCAGAATTGCTGGCCATGGTGCTGAAACATACAACTCCTATGCTCGGAGTTCAGAGGCCTTGTCCCTACGTAGCACTGGGTGAAGATTACATTTTTTCTTTCTTCCCCCTTCTTCCCATATAAGAGGACCTTCTCCCACCCCAGCAAGATAACTTCTGTTCATCAGATGTCAGACTGGAGAGTTCTTTGGATGCAAAATCATGATCTATTATCACTTCCTCCAAGAAGTCCCTCCTGGTGCCTATAGCTGAGAATCTCCTATCTCTTTGCTGGGTTTCCTGTATATTTGTAACCAGACTCCCCTCAGAGTGCTCATCATTTTATTAATTGTTCAGTCATTCTGTACTTATCTCAGTTACCAAATGAAGACTATTGTGTGCCAGGACCATATATTCATCTTCTTGTGTCCCTTCAAATGCCCAGCCTGATGTAGCACTTGTGCTCCTGTCAAATGACAAGACCAGTGGCCTGACCACAGAAGGCATCTCCAAGGCAGAAATTCTAGGGACCGGAGCTAATGCATTGGCTACATCACTCTCCCATTATATAATATAGAGGGAAGAGCAGTCTCCCTGCCAAAAACGGGGAAAGGCAGCTACACTCTCTGGATAGGGATGTGAGAAGGGGTGCATTTCTCCCAATATTCTCCCCAATAATTGTGGGAGGAGGCAATCACTACTGTCCCTGCACAGTACTTTGGATAATTTGCTCCTACTCCTCTGAGCACTGTAGCCCTGAAATGTGGATGACCTCTCTTTTAAGTATCCCATTGTATTTGGGAGTCAGTGCTCCAGGTTAGCCTCTAATGTGTTAGAATTTTCTTCTTCATTGGATAATGCTTCCTGGCTCCCTGTGAGCAGGGACCTTTCCTTACACCTGCTTGGACCAAATCCCTTCCATCCATCCCCATCACAGAAGAATATTTCATTTATACTTTGTTTGATGAACAGAAAAAGTGACTGGACCCTTAGTAGAAGAATTACTTAATTCCAGCCTTGTAGTGTATGTAACCTTTACTGAGTAAAGAGGGGGAATGAAAGTACCTTCTAGATCAAGTTCCTGAGTTCAATCAATGTGTATAGATTTGAACTGAGGAAAAGCTCATCCTGTTGTAAACTGATTTTCTACAGACCTCTCTCTCTGTGGGTTAATATTAACAAAAATGATTGTTTCTGCTGACCAGAAGTCCTGTTTTTCTGTTGTGCTATCTCCTCCACTGATTTCTGAGGTTGCCCTGGGGGTCTTCAATAAGCCCAAAAAGCATTGTTTAATGTACTTCTTTAGAAATCACTTAAGGATGCTGAATCACTGCTCCCTGGATGGTCAGACCAAAGACTAGTCTCCATGATTGCCAAAGTATATGCCCAGGGACTCACAGTATTCCTCCTGAAAACACTCCTTTCCATTCCTTCTCATTAACCCCTCTCACTGGCCGGCCTCCCTCTACAGATCAACCATGCAAATAGAAGCCTCAGCCTCCCAGCTTCCCACTTCAGCAGACACACCCTGTAAATTCATCCTGTCCCTGGGTACGGTCACCTAGAGGAAAGGTAGACCAATGACTAAATGCTCAGAATGTTGATGTGCTGCTGCCCTCCTTGCTATAGCATCTCTCTCTTCTCTCTCTCAAGGCCTGTCTTGCAGCCATATGATCTGATGTACTTGAACCAGCAGGACTAATACCTGGCTAATACCTGGGGGATAAAAAAGCAGAAATTTCCCAAAGCCTCCAGTATGTACTTTCTAGATCCTCACTCCACTGGACCTACTCATATCCCGAGTCTACCCTCCTTAAAATCAGACCTGAACCAGGCATGGTGGCATGCACCAGTACTCCCTGCTACTTGGGAGGCTGAAGAAGGATGATCACTTTAGCTTAGGAGTTCAATCCAGTGTGGGTGACATAACAAGACTCCCATGTCTAAACTAATGACAATAATTTAATAATGATAATTAATAATAAATCATACCTTATAGGTGTCTTCCTCCTGTCTCTGGTCCAGTTAGCTCTGGGGT
The DNA here is from genome assembly GCF_029289425.2 of Pan paniscus. Lineage (NCBI taxonomy): Eukaryota > Metazoa > Chordata > Mammalia > Primates > Hominidae > Pan > Pan paniscus. The sequence goes on from NC_085926.1 coordinate 133,036,789, forward strand.
TACATATGCTCCCTATAGTCCCACCACAGTGTCCCCATCTTACCCAGAGTGGAGGTGATTATTAGACATGCCTATGTGTGACTACAGCCACCACACCCTTTACATGCCTCTACTCTCCAGATATAGCAGGCTTTAGCATGCTTGGGTCAGACCAGAAGTCGCTGAATCAAAGCCACATGTGGCTGTGGTGACCAGGCCTGAGAGAAGCTCACAGATGCACTGTCCAGCTCTCTGCCTTGGTCTGCAGGGACACGCACTTGCTGAGGGGACCCATAGGGCAGGGCTGAGGTGCAATGCCATGCTAGGCAAAACAAGTATAAATAAATCTATTATTTTATTGAACCTCATTATATATTTGATTTATTCTGTGCCAGGAAAGTATTGTATGAAAAAGTCAATTTGTTGGCTTTCATAATCTCATTAGGGTTTCCTTTTAAGGCATTCTAATTGGAGGTGCCATCTGTTCTCTTATAAAGGCATTGCACATTACCACAGTAAATAATTTTTCAGATACAAGGAGCATCTCTGGAGTTGTTGAGGCAAGGCACAGCCCTGTACTGTGGCCTTGGGGCTCCTGCTGGTTCAGCAGGTTAAGCAGGGCAGGAGTGCAAGGGCCCAGCCCAGCCTGAGACACACTGGTTGGGGTGGAGAAGGCACAGGTGCTGGTTCACTTTGCACATTCACTCTTCCGTCCATTCCATCAGGAGATAAACACAACCTGACTGGGCACTGTGGGTACCCAGGTAAAGAAGGAGAGATTTGTCTTTCTGAAATGCACAGGGCAGTGGACATCTACAGTGTTCAGGTCCTGTGGGCATAAGGGAGGGAGGCAGTGTCAGGAGAGATCAAGAGCCGAGGCCTGGAAGTCTGGAGGGGCCTCAGGTTTAGTGTGCAGCCGTTGACTTTAAATGGATTATATCAGTAGTCACATTCATTCACTGGCAGTATTGGAAAGTTTATAAAGAGTTTTAGAACTTTAAAATGTGTCATTTGACAAGGCTATAAAACATATAGTGCACTAAGAATTAATATTTTTAATGAATCCTGTTAATCTCTTGGGGCTGGCACACATATAGTCATTGTATTTTTGTAGTGCTACAAGTGTTAATTTATTTCATGTAAACATTTGCAATGCATGTTACCTTTTGCAGCCCTGTTTAGGCATTTGTTTCTTTTATTTTTAATCTACTGGGAGACCCAGGGACCCCTCCACCCTTGACCTCTGAGATGCCTCTGTGTGTCCAGCCTTGTCCTTGAATTTTGTCAGTGGACTGCACAGGGATGCAGGTGCACCTCAAGGTGTCAAAGGGGCTGGTGTGGTCTCCAAATGAAGTCAGAGGAGGGTGGCTTAGAGAGCTCTGTGTTTTGAGTCTGCAGTCACATCACTGCTGCTGGTCTCTGGACGACTAGCTCCCTTCTTCCTTCTTTTCTCTCCCCCCTTCACTTCTACCCAGGCCTGCAGCTCTAGATCTTCCCAGTACTTGCTCATATCCAAGAAGATGCCTCTTCCCTCAAACCTAGGCCAGGTATGGAATGAGGTGGGAGCTTAGGGGATAGCTAGAGGCAGGTGACAAGTGACTCCTCACCACTCCCTGCTCACGAAACTCCCTGAATAAAGACAGACTACCAGGACAGTGGGAATCACCTTCAGTGAGGAGTTACTGAAGGGCTACTGACAGTAAGGGGAGGGAGTCATATGAAAAGACAATGGGAGGGAACAAGGGGAAGGTGCAGCCCCATCAGCAGGGAGGGGTTGCGAAGGTTATGGACTGAGGAACCAGCTCTGAGCTTTGGGCTTGCTGTGCTTCTGCTGAAAAAGCCGCTGCCTTCCTCCCTGTAGTGCTCCCTGAGGCACTGCCCAGAAGCCCTCAGTTTACCTGGTGAATCCTGGCATCCCCAAACTGCCTCAGTCTTGAGTGGGTTCTGGGAAAGCTCATAGAATCATTGATTTCATTTAGTGGGTGGAAGATGGGCTTTGGCACTTCAGAGACAAAAGTTTCAAACTTGATTCTGTCTCTTGCCTTCTCTGTGACCTTGGTCTAAATCCTTGATCTAAGCTTTCTTACATTCTGTCATTTTATTCTCACGACTTCATAATAATGTATGCTTTTCTGAGTTATTATGAGGATTCAGCCAAATAGTATTGTAGAGTCCTTGGCACAGTGCCTGGTTCATAGTAAACTCTCAATTGATGTTAGAACTTGCTTTGGTTACATCCCTGGAAAGTGTGAAGATTGCAGCAGATATTGAAGCTTCCAGCATGAGAGGATGTTGGATATCTGAAAATAAAAGTGATGTTGTTGGGGGAGCCCAGGCTTGACGCCATCACCGAGCATCACAGCAGAATCCATGATATGGTCCCAAACCACACAGTCGCCTTGGCCTAAAGAACCTGCTGAAAACAAATGAGAAGGTGACTGCCCTACCCTGCGACCTGGTGTGCAGTGGGAGAAGGAAGGAGGCACAGGCAGAGCTTCTGAGAAGCTGCCGAGCTCGCTGTCCCTGGATGAGAGGTGCCAAGAAGCTGGGCAGGAGCAATGGCTCACGATACTGGCTTTCCATTCCCAGGCAGCAGCGGCCTAGCAGCTCCTCACACTGAGACACACTTCCTTCCACAGGAGGGCCAGATGGCAAGGGAGACATGGTGGGGTCAGCCGGGCAGAGGGACAGCCAGGAACACATTCAGAGGTGAACAGCAATGTGAAACCCCGCACCATGTTGCAGGGCTTGGCTTCTGTTTTAAATAATTTCTAGTTTACTGGGGGACGAAATGGAAAGGAGGAATTTATGAAGCAGGTGAAAACAGATAATTATACCTTATAAAATTGCTGCCTGTGAAAAACTATACAGAAGGACTGGTGTGAAAATAATTACCTTGTTACATTGCTGACCACAAAAACCCCTTTTCTGTCACTCACATGGAAGAAATTTTGATGGATCACAGAGGCAAGCTAGTGCTTGCCTTGTTTCTTTTATTTCTTCTTCAAATGCAATGGGCTTCCCTCTGCAGTTTTGATCATAGAAATGGAATGAAAAAGGGGTCATTGTGTCCCTTGAGCCCACCAGCCGACCCCTTAGATGAGGGACACAGTGCCTGCCAGTCTTTCGGGGTTTCCCTGGAGGCCATCCCTGTCCTCCCTCCTGACTGCCACTGAGAGGTAGGGAAGCTTAGTGGCAGGGGCAGGGGTTTTGAGTTTGGCTCCTGACGGTAAGACCTGGGGCAAGTTACTTAGCCTTTTGGAACACGAGCTTCCTTCTGGATAAAATTGGGTATGCTGGAACTCAAATTACGAAGTTGTGAGAATTAAAAGCCAGCAAGCAAGTGAAGCTCCAGGATGAAAACTCAGGTCTGTCTGACTCTAATTCCATGACCTCAGTGATGTTGCAAACCATCGTGGCGATGATGGTGATTGGCTGTTATTCTCACACATGAATCTACCTTGCTTAGAGAAGGATAAGAATCTGCTCTTCCTTCTCCCATTCCTGCATAGTCTGGTTTCTCTCCTTTAAGTTCATGTTTCATCTTTTAAGGTGCTGGCAGTTGTTTCCCTCTTTTATCCCAGGCACGACAGGGCAGTAGTGGGGTGGGGGGGGGTGGTGTCCCTGTGGCATAAGGATCATGTCCCTTGGACAGACTGCCCAGGAGTGGGACATTCCCAGGGCCTAGACCCTGATCTTCCCAGGGAAGCAGTGTGGATGGAGAAGAGTGCATAGGGTTTAGAGGGTAGAAATGGCTTTGGTATGACAGAAACAGAATGACGTCCTCTGCAGGTGGCCTCTGCAGCCAGGTTTGGTGGCCATAGAGCACTGTGGGTCTGTAAGGACATGAGCTTATAAGCCCTCTGGTCTTGGGCACAGGATCTACTGCATCATGCTCAATAACATCCCCACTGATGGTTTCCTTTAGGTCAGTGGTTTTAAAATGCAGTCCCTGGACAAGCAGCCTCCGTGTCACCTAGGAACTTACTAAAATTAAAAATTCTCAGCCCCAACCCGGAGCCACTGAATGAGAAGCTCTGGAGGTGGAGCCCAGTGATCAGAGTTTTAACAAGCCCTGCAAGTAACTCTGAAGGCTGTGAAAGTTTGGGAACATTGCTTTAGAGTTGGGTCATGTTCCGCTGTCCTTTGCTTTATGACTTCTGAGGAGAAAGGCCATTGGGTGAATTCTCACAGACTGGAACCACAGGGCCTTCCCCTCCCTATCAGTGTCCTGTGTGCCAGGCTACAAAGCTGCAGGGAGGGGGGCTGTGAATATGTATGTGAGAGAGAGGAGGGGTGGGGTCTGATGTGAGTGTGAATGTACGAGCGCATCTGTGTTTATTTGAGTGGTTCAAGGGAGGGTCTCACTACTTCTCAGAATAATCCCCACCTGTTCTGGCTCAATTTCTATTTCATTTTCACTCTTTTTTTTTGAGATGGAGTCTCACTCTGTCACCCAGGCTGGACTGCAGTGGCGTGATCTCAGCTCACTGCAACCTCCACCTCCCAGGTTCAAGCGATTCTCCTGCCTCAGCCTCCCGAGTAGCTGGGATTACAGGTGCTCGCCACCAGACCCGGCTAATTTTTGTATTTTTAGTAGAGATGGGGTTTCACCATGTTGGTCAGGCTGGTCTCGAACTCCTGACCTTGTGATCTGCCCGCCTCAGCCTCCCAAAGTGCTGGGATTATAGGCATGAGCCACCGCGCCCAGCCCATTTTCACTCTTGAGTGGTCAGAGCAGTGTGAAGACCTGCAAAGGACATCATTAGCTGGGGCTGGGAGCAGTGACCAGGGAGAGAAGCGAATGGAAACCAGGAAGCACAACGTGGCTGGAGTGAGCTCAGCGGGGGCTGAAGGAGAAACTGAAACAGAAGGAAAGTGACTGATGGGCACCATTTGCCTGAATTCAGATAGAGGATCCAGAGGGTAGCCAGTGTAAATGGGTGATGGGCCTCAGCTCACCTAGGAGGAAATCAGACCAAGAGGAAAACTCTGAGGCTGCTGCTGCAGGGAGGAGCTCTTCAGGCCAGTAGGGCAATAAGCATTCCACATGAGACAGGAATCTAGTGTCGTAAATTGGGGACTGCTTGCTTGTCTGCATGTCTACGCAATGAGGGTGATTTTTTTTAAAATTTTATTATACTTTAAGTTTTAGGGTACATGTGCACAACGTGCAGGTTTGTTACATATGTATACATGTGCCATGTTGGTGTGCTGCACCCATTAACTTGTCATTTAGCATTAGGTATATCTCCTAATGCTATCCCTCCCCCCTCCCCCCACCCCACAACAGTCCCCAGTGTGTGATATTCCCCTTCCTGTGTCCATGTGTTCTCACTGTTCAATTCCGACCTCTGAGTGAGGACATGCGGTGTTTGGTTTTTTGTCCTTGTGATAGTTTGCTGAGAATGATGGTTTCCAGTTTCATCCATGTCCCTACAAAGGACATGAACTCATCATTTTTTATGGCTGCATAGTATTCCATGGTGTATATGTGCCACATTTTCTTAATCCAGTCTATCATTGTTGGACATTTGGGTTGGTTCCAAGTCTTTGCTATTGTGAATTTTAAACAGTTTTCAAAAGTCGACCTTTTGACAAGTGTTTACTTGGGTTAATCTAGGGCTTGCAAAATGGTAAAAGAAGGCTGCTTTGCTCCAGCTGAGCTTTACCCATCGCTGACCAGGGCTTTAGTGTAAGTCACCCTGTGTGTTCTATTTGATAGGTAAAGAGACTGATATTACCCCGATATGTAATCCATGTTGCCCGTTAAAAAATACATTTGTGTTTTTGAAGGGGAGGTAGTCTGTGTTCTCCTTGAGGTGAACTTCAGACAAAGGTCAAAGATCAATAAGAGTCAGAGGGCAAGCCTAGATTTGGGTCCCCGCCCCATGCTGGCCCCCACCCCATGCTGGTAGATGGTTTATACATCTGGATGCAAAAGAAAGGAGTGTGACTGCAAGCTGGAAGCTATCTATAACTGTCACCGCCACATCAGGAAGGGTCAGCGTTGCCTGTGTAAATGTGCTTTCACACTTCTGTAATCTACAATTTCTTTTCATAGTTGTTTGACCCAAGTGAGTATAACCTTTTTGAGGAATTGTATAGCTCTAAGTTTTAAGCTAAAAGCCAGGCACACAAGCTAACATGTTTGTTTCAGAATTTCACAAGAGCATTTGGAGTCGCAGATTGTTGACACTCTGAGCACTGCCACCCCAAATCCTCCCAATGTTAGCCTTCTCCCTCCAGTAACCCCGAGAGGCAGAGGCGGTCATGCCACTTTTATTGTTCTGAGCATTTGTCATGACAGCTCGTGTCTTGTGCAGGGCAGCGTCACTCCATTGCCAATAGCAGTAACCCATCGCTGGGGGAGAGGCCTTCTGGACTTCAGATTAGGCACTCCTTCCTCACTCCTGGCCATTGGTCGGTCCTTAAGGACCAATGCTCAGCAGGCCAGTGATTTTAATGCTTAAGGACAATGTACCCATCTTTTTAAAATTATCTCCTTGAGGCTAAACACTTGTTGCTTTAACTGTTCCCCAAATTTCCTGACCCATGCCCCTGCCCCTCTGCCATTTGTCCAGGCTCCTGGCTGGCCTTTTCTGAATCTCTCACATTTATCGATAAAGCTCTTAAAATATAGCAGCCAGAATGAGACTTGTGATCCTCACTCCAGAGCAAGGTTCAGTAGAAAAGTCATGGATTTTCCTTGTGATTGGGATATTGCAACCTTGTGTTCACTTTGGTTGCAGTCACTGAAACTGTGAGCTCCCACCACATGTGGCAGCCACTAAACAGCCAGTGCTTTTTGTTTGTCCCCTCAGGAAATGCTGTCTGTTTGGGTCTCCCCTATGTGCACTTATCAGTACGATTTCAGACATTTTACCTTGTGGATTTAGGCACAGTGCACTTTCACGTACAGATCATTTTAAATACTGATTTTTATCATCTTTGAAATAAGCAGTGTTAGTATAATTGCTAAGAGTGTGGGCTCTGGAGCCTGTGCCCAGGTTCAAGTCCTGCTCTACTACTGAACAGTGATGTGGGGCAAGTGACAAAGCTTTTCTGTCTTCATTTCCTATTCCATAAAATGGGGATAATATTGGAATCTGCCTCACTGCACTGTTATGGGAATTAAATGCAATATACTATTTAGGCTGGGCACAGTGGCTCACACCTGTAATCCCAGCACTTTGGGAGGCCAAGGCAGGCAAATCATGAGGTCAGGAGTTCGAGACCAGCCTGGCCAATATGGTGAAACCCTGTCTCTACTAAAAAAAAAAAAAAAAAAAAAAAAACAAAAAATTAGCTGGGCGTGGTGGCATGTGCCTGTAGTCCCAGCTACTCGGAGGCTGAGGCAGAAGAATTGCTTGAACCTGGGAGGCAGAGGTTGCAGTGAGCCAAGATCGTGTCACTGCACTCCAGCCTGGATGATAGAGCAAGACTCTGTCTCAGATAGATAGATAGATAGATAGATAGATAGATAGATAGATAAATAAATAAATAAATAGAACAATATTTGGCATACAGGAATAATTCAATAAAAGTAAGCTATTTGATTTTATTACTATTATCAGAGTTGTCTACCCTACTTTGATGTAATTTTCAAAGCAGCTAAAATCCAAGCACAGGCACTATTATTTAGTTAACATTTCTTCCTTCAATATACAAGTATTTGTATACTTTTAGAAGTTACTCTTGTGGAAATCTAGGTTTACTCTGTACTCTATACTCTTTTTCTTCGCAGGCTAATAAATTTTTAGAGAAAGAAAGAATGTTGACTGGCCTGACTTACACATAGAGAACACACACAAGTTCTTGTCGGTCCTTCCTTGAGGCTCACAAAGCACTGATTTACTTGTGAAGTTCCAGAAGGAGGGGATTAACGTGAAGTGCATCCATGTAATCTACTCCCTTCTCTATTTTAAAAATCAGAACAAAGCTGTCCTCTCCATGACTTTAGGGTCCCCTCTTGCCATGAATGCTCCTTTGTGGTCTCAGGCAATTGTCTTGATGTCAAATTTATAGGTTCTGGTCCAAGGTAGAACTGGCCTGGAATGGATGCTGGAACTTAATTGTTGCCACAGCTCAGCTTCTTCAATATTCTCTGCTCCAATTGTTCACCTCTAAGGCGAAGGCAGTCAGGAGTGAGTGGCTCTGCATCCTCTGTCCTCTACCAGCCTCTCACCTCCTCCCCCAGGCAGGAGGAGGCCTTGCTTTGCACACCCTGAACATTCTCAGCTATTCAGAGCTATTCTGGTACCAGAATCATGCCTGTTCACTGGACTGGAAGCTCTTTGACATGCTGATTTGATTTTTTTTTCTTTTAAATCTGCTTCATGACCTTACAGAGCAGGTGTGTCCAATGCAGTCAAGTGGTAAGAGCCCTACTGTGGAATCAGGCAAACCAGGGTTGACTCTCAGCTCCACTCCTTCCTCACAGTGTGGCCTTGGGTAGGTTACCTAACTTATCTGAATCTCTATTTTTATGTCCCCCAAAATGAGGATATTGTTTATTATTGTGTCCATTGTGAATTGTATGTAAAATGCCTAACTCAGTGTTAGACACATGCATAGTGCTCAATAAATTGTTGTCTTTGTTTGGGTTTTTATGAATAATGTTTAAGAAGTGGGTTTTGAGTCTCTAAGATATGCAATTAAAAATAAGAAAACATGGCCAGGCGCAGTGGCTCACGCCTGTAATCCCAGGACTTTGGGAGGCCGAGGCGGGTGGATCACGAGGTCAAGAGATTGAGACCATCCTGGCCAACATGGTGAAACCCCGTCTCTACTAAAAATAGAAAAATTAGCCAGGCATGGTGGCACACGCCTGTAGTCCCAGCTACTCAGGAGGCTGAGGCAGGATAATCGCTTGAACCCAGGAGGCAAAGGTTACATTGAGCTGAGATCATGCCACTGCACTCCAACCTGGGCAACAGAGCGAGACTCTGTCTCAAAACAAAAACAAAAACAAAAAAACATTAAAAGTATAAGTGCAAAGGCTTTTAGATCAAATTCTCCTGGAGAGCCATCCTAGGTTAGCTAAATTCTGACCCCATCACTCCCCTGTCTCTACCCCATCACAATGTGATTACAAATCTGTGTACATCCTGTGCTACCATCTTGGTCCCTAGCTTCTCACAGGTGGTCCCCAGATGGCCTTTTGGTCCCCTTTGTCTTCCCTCTCCCATTCATGACAATGGCACCAGATCTCGATTTCATTTGGCCAGAGACCAAGCCCAAATTTCACAGTGGGATCTGAGCTGTGGCTCACTCCTAGACCTCTTGCCAGTGCCTCGTGGTGGTCACTTTTCAGAGTCACCACTGCCAGTCAGTCCTGGAACCTGTATTGATCCACTGGACCCTCTGTTGATGACCACTGACATTGTCCCAAAGCCAGGTTCAGAATCTACCCTGAATCCCATTGCACTGGTGGGCCCCTGTCTGTACACCCACCTTTCATCAGTATGCTTCTCAAAGTCTGTCCCTACATCTGAGCGTGCAGCCTTCTACCCTCTCCAAGGACCAGTATATTTCCTGACATGTCTTGGAGACTACCTATACTCTCCTTCATTCTCCAAGTCTCCAGCTGCCATATTGGAAATCTGGTACCAGCCAACCTTTCCCAAACCAGGACCGTGACTTTCCAGATTCCCTGGTTTGGTAATACATGTGGATGTCGCATGGATGATAAAGCCAGACCCACACACATCACTGATGGCTTCACTTGGGTGTGACAAAGACCAGGGATCCCAGTGTCTTTGACTCTGATCAGGTATTTAGAGGGAAGCCACTTTCCACTTGGCATAAAGGTAGATTCTGAATGATATCCACAAAGAGCAGAGGCTGCCTGGCTAGGGATCTCTCCATAACTGGAAGTGTACAAAAAGGTTCTGGTGATGCCTGCCAAGAGGGTTTCTGAATAATGTATGAAGTTAGGTAAAGTGGACAGGAATGAGTCTTATAGTCAGTATGAGCAAGTCCATGCTTTCTGGATTATGTGTGCCATAGTATGTGAAAGCCAGCATTTTGTAGTGATTTATTTTGAAACTGTGTGTTTGCTTTTTCTGAGAAGCTTTCCCCACAATTGGCTGGAAAATTCCAAGTCTGAGCCAGACACCTGAGAACTGCTATGATATGGGATTGGCTGTGGGCTTAAAATCTGGACTTTCCAATGTATAAATAATCACTGATGATTTTGAAGACACAGAGCAGGCTGCAGTCTGAAGTCAACCTATAGAAGGCTTATGATTCCCTCTACCCTGTGCCAGAGACTACCTCCACCCCATTAAATAAAAAGTGTTCTGGCTCTGAAGCCACATCAAGAAGGGTGGCTTGTCTTCAAGAGGCTGAAGGATAGAGAACTAGAGGCTAGTTGAACACTAAGGTCAATCTGTCCCCCCTTCCCATTCTGGAGACTAGTAGGTTGTGGCAATGGTACTAATAGGAATGGTGTGCTGGCCCCTCCTTGGCTGTGTCTTAGACTTGCAGGAGATGCCCAAGGTGGCCTTTTAAGCAACTCCTCTGAGTCACCTCAGAGGTTTGCCTTTCCAGGCTTACCTTGGAAATGGCAATGAAGGGTGCTCAGTTGTGCAGGTTGGAGTGAACTTGCATGGCAGCTGTGTAGTGAGATGAAGCCAGGTGCAGGCTGTCTCTTCTGGGGCAGAGGTGCCCAGAAGGTGAGGGCTGGGGTGGGGTGGGGGGCAATGGTCAGTGGGAACCCATGGTCACTGCCATGCCCTGCCAATACTCCATGAGCAATAATGGAAAGCCACTCAGTTCTCACAAAGAGATTGTCATCTACTGGTCAGCAAAGGGGAACTGAGCACCAGGTAAGAATTGGCTCTCCCTGTAAGTGAAAGGCAGGCTTTGTGCCCACACCCGGGGACAGGGTCTGCATGAGGCTCTATGAGGTTAGCCATGCCCATACCCACACCCGTCTGCACAGGTCAGGTTGTGAAGCACCAAGTCTTCGGAGACAGAGACCATACACCATTACCATGCTGTGTGCCATGGTGCTCCACTACTCAGTGATAGCTGATTGGAATAAGAACACATGTGCATACCTCTAACACTAATAACTGGCATTTATTAAAGTGTTGCTACAGTTTAGGCCCTGTGCTAAGCCTCTGACATGGTTTTTCTCAATTAACCTCAGAGATTATAAGACAGGTATTACAACTAGTTCCAATTTATAGGTGAAGGAATTGAGGCCCAGAAGGGCTAAATGACTTGCCCAAGTTTCCACCTTAGTGAGCAGCAAAGCCCGTATTTCCTTCTAGGCCTGACAAGGTTCAGGTCTCCAGCTCTTCACCCTCAGTGCTAGTCTACTTCCCTCGGGAAGGAGGAGGACTATTGCCTCTGATGTGACCTGGCATCAAATTAATGGTAGAATCCCAGCTAAGATGGGGAAGGATCACATTTTGTTGATTAGAACTAGTTATGTGCTCTCCATGCAAGGCAGCTGGGAAAGGTGTCTTCTGTGAGACTTGAGAAGAGAACAGAATTGCACAGGGAGGCCCTAGCAACCCCTACCGAGTATACAGTTCCCCATGGGTGAGTGTTTGGGCCCATTCAGTGTTTCATTAATATAAACAATAATACTGCCACAAAAATGCATATCCCTATATTTGTGGAGGAAATTCACCTAGAAATAGAATTGCTGGGCTACGGGGTGCATGCACTTAGAACCAATCAATATTACAAAGTGCTTTCCCAGAGGCCTTGGCCAGTGTACACTCTTCACAGCAGTGTGCATCAGGCTTCTCCACACACTGGCCTGATGATGCTATCAAGACTTTTATTTTTTGCCAAGTTGGCTGACCTCCTAGTCATTTTGATTAGTATTTCTCTGATTATAAATGAGTGTGTATTTTTTATATGTTTATTGACCAATTTATTTTGTCTTCTGGGAATTGTCTGTTTATAACCCTTGCCTTTTTCTATATTTAAAAATTGATTTCTAGATGACAATTAATTATATGTGACATCCTGCCCTCCAGCCCTCCATTTATTTTTAACTCTGTGGATACTTGTTTTGTCATATTGAGGTTTTAAATTTTTGAACTCAAATCTGACCGTCTTTTTCTTTCTGGTTTGGAGATTGGTGTCTTGAGCTTTTGACTACATTTTATATATGTCTTTCCCACTCTAAGGCATGAAAACACTCTCTTATACTTTCTTTCTTTTTCTTTTTCTTTCTTTTTTTTGTTTTCTTGAGTCAGAGTCTCGCTGTGTTGCCCAGGCTGGGGTGCAGTGGGGCAATCTAGGTTCACTGCAACCTCCACCTCCCGGGTTCAAGCAATTCTCCCACCTCAGCCTCCTGAGTAGCTGGGCTACAGGTACGCATCACCATGCCTGGCTAATTTTTGTATTTTTAGTAGAGGTAGGGTTTTGCCATGTTGGCCAGACCGGTCTCAAACTGCTAGACTCAAGTGATCCCCCTGTCTTGGCCTCCCAAAGTGCTGTAGTTACAGGCGTGAGCCACCAAGACTGGGCTTTTATACTTTCTTTTAATTCTCTGTATGGTGTTTATGTTTAGTTCCTTCTTCCATCTGGAACTTTATTTTGCATAGGATGTGATATCAGTATTCTTTTTTATCTTATTAAAAATAACATCACATGAGCTCCACCTGAATTGTCCACATTTTGGTGAGATGTTTCTTTTATTATATACTAACTGTTTGTGTATGTTTGTCTTTATTCTTTCTAATTGGTGGTTCTGTCTGTTCTGGCACCAGTTCTAAACTGTTCTAAAGATGGTAGCTTTCTGATATGTCTCAATGACTGGTGAACTAAGTCTCTGTATATTATTCATTCTCAAAAATAGCTATCCCATTCTTAAACATTGTTTTCTTCAAGATGAATCTTACAACCAGCTTGACAAATGTCATTAAACAATCCTGTTTAATCAGGTTTGGAATTGCGTTGGATATATAGATTACTTTGGGGATGATTCTCTTCTTTGTGACATTCTTTATTCCATCCAGGCATGAGGTATTCAAGTCTTCTTTTACGTTCTTCGGTAAAGTATTGTAGTCATCTTCATAGAGGTCTTGTGAGATTTAATCCTAGGTATTTTATGGTTTTGTGGCTATTGTGAATAAATAATTTTTTATTATATTTTCAAACATGTTATGATTATTAACAGATGACAGTGTAGTGGTGGGAATAGTGAGCTTTCTTCTGCTGGGCATCTTGTGTTAGTGGACATCTAACAGAGGCTGGCCAACAGGGAGGGACTGTAGAGGGTGTTTGTCACCAGAGATACACTGACCACCAAGGTTTCATTGCATGCCATGAATTACTGTGTCTATGAAATGTCAAAATCAGGACTTTCTCTTGGGTGGCCTATAACACCCTGGAAAGTATACTTACCTTTTTCAATTTCTTTTTTGTTCTCTTGACCTTGAATTGTTGTCTTAGGAACGAGGGCCTTTTCTGGATACCTGGAGAGAGGCAGCACATGTCTCTTTTACAGCTGCATAAGCCAGTGCCTGGAAGGGTCTTCTGTGTATTCCCAAGGAAAATGGAATGAGTTATCCATGAATATTTAACCCACAGTCACTTCCCAGCTGTTATCTTGATGCCAGTCTGATCTGCGGTCTCTAGAAAAAGATGGAAAATTATGACAACTAGAAAAAATTCTGTCATCTAGGAAGGGGGCTCTTAATCATTTTTGATGGGCTGTGGAGATGCAGGACTCCTCCCCGGGCATCCCCATCTCTCAGGAATGGTGGGGAGATAGGACTTCTGATCATACAGTAGCCCAGAGATTCCATCCTATCTGCATGCAGCAGGGACTCCTCCAGTCTGGTCCAGATGGTTGTCTTCTTGTAAAAGGAACACCTTAGAAGTCCCATACCCTTCCCTCATCAGTGCCTAGTATCCAAAAGTTCAGCAGAGTATGTGTTGTGTGGAACTAGCCAGGTTCTGCACTCCTGAGAGTGGCTTGCGAGGAGCTGAGATCCTTTACCTGCAAGGCTTTCATCGTATGTGACCTCCATGCCTGATGGACTTTGGCCCAGTGGCTACCAACCAGATCTCCAGATGCAAAGCAAATTCCTATCCAGATCTGAATCTCCACACTCGCATCTGCATGGAGAGAATTACTGAGCTCTGGGCTGTATCAGGATATGCTAAATCAAACGAGTAGTTTTGGGTGGTTCAGGGCCTGAGTGCATCAATTAGAAATAATGTCCAGAACAAGGAACTCTGTAGAAGTTCTGTCCTGTAAGACCTATTCCTCTGTTGTGCCAAAGACTGAAGTGTGTGTCAATGTCTTTTCACTTCAAGAAGACTCTAACCGGCTTGCTTGGACTGTTGCCTCCAGTGACAGCAAATGCCTTGGAGCCTGTCCTGGCAGGATGTGGCCTGGTATGGTGATCTTTCAGCAGGAAGTGCTCTGGGGATTCTTCCTCTGAGACACTAGATCAGAGGTGCTGTGAGCAGGGCTTGGCACAAGGACCCTACCTGAAGGCCTGGGAGAACCTATACAGGAGGTCTGCTTGGGGTCTCAGGGGCCCTAGGCAAGGAGATGTTTTTCCTGCTTCACAGGGCCTTCAGGTCAAGTGTTCTGCACAAAGTCTTTTTTTTTTTTTAATTGTACAGGTGTGCACTTGGTCCCTGTTTCCCTTCTAGAAAGTGAATAGATGGAAAGGGACTCCCAGATAACTATACCAGGCAGTCCCTTATGCATATGAAGTACACTAAGGATCACAGAATGCTTTAACCTATGTTATGCCATTTGATTCTCCCATAAAGAGGGCAGTGTTCCCTCCAAGTTCCCATAGCACAATGCCTGGCCATCTCCAGGCTCAGGGGGATAGATCTCCACTAGCTTTGTCAGTCAGTGGTTTGTGTGGCTGTTGTGCAGGTGCCTGTCTCCTTTGCAGACCTTCAGCTTCTCAGGGTAGACATCGGTGAACTTTTCATAAACCCACATACACAGCACAGCACACAGGAGGGTCTCAATAAACACAGATGGATTGATCTGTCAAGGATCAATGAATGATTAGGCTGAGAGAAGATAAGTGACTGCTTAAGGTCACACTTTGGCAAGGCTAAGACTCAGCCCCAGTTTTTTCTTTGAGTCCAGTGCATCTTTCCTCACTGTAGAAAGCTTTTGATGCTGCATTTCAGGGGTATGAAAGGGGTCTTGAAAGCCATGTCTTTAAGAAGACATGACCTATAGTTCTTGACTTGGAGCATTTCCAGGGGATTTTCAGGGATGGCAGCATATTGTACCTTTCCACTCTTTGGCCCCACCTTGAGCCACAGCTAGAAGATTCAACCTTCTATCCCTCTCCCGCATGGATAGTAACCTGAGACTAGTCATAAATACCTCCCTACTGAGGTGCACTGCCTCCCAGGATCCAGGGGCCTCAGCCATCCTCTAAGGGCTTCTGCAGCCCCAAGGAAACCTAGACTCTCAGACTTGAGCTCAGGCTAGGTAGAGGGGCTGTCTCTTTTCCCAGAATGTATAATCTACTTCCTTTCTCCCAGACAATTGGCTTCATTGAAGCAGGAGAAACAATAAGTACTTTCTACAAACACTGGTTTTGGTAAAATGTGTAACACTAGGCTCTTTGATGCTCCTGAAATCCCTCTCAGCAGGGTCCCTCCTTGTTTTGACTAATCATTTCTTCTTATTACTAACTGTTATGATTAGGAGAATTGCCTGAGTACAGGCCCAGTGTTTCCAAGACCCTAATGAGCAACACGTACAGACTCGCTTAGCATAGTCCTGGAATCATGGTTGTTCTGTTTCCTCAGGGAAGCTGCTGAGATGCCTCAGGGACAGGAGCATTTTCCTGCCTCTGTGAAATCTTCCCCCAGCCCCCAGAAGATGCTTTGCATCACAGCTGTGTTGTACAGCATTAGGTGCCTCTACCCCAGGTGGAAGAGTTGTTAAGGATGAGATTTGGAACCTGCCAGCCCTGCACTCAAGTCTTGGTTCCACCAGTGCATGAGTTGGGCAAGTTTCTTTATACTCTGAGCTAGAGTTTTCTCATGATTAAACTGTAGACAATAGTTCCTACTTCAAAGAGTGTTGGAAAGATAAGATTACATTAAGTAATCCACAAAATACCTAAGACAGTACTTTGCATACAGTATTTATCAATAAAAGAAAATTCAAATTTCCATGTTGACCTCCACTGCTTTCAGATGCACCTAGTATCCAAAAGTTCAATTTCTCTTTCTTGGTTCCAAAGACAATTCAAGGGCAAGTAGAAATCTGCTCCAGGGAAAGGACCCAAAATTGGTCATTTGGGCAGTGATATGAACAAGTTTCATCAAGTCAGAGCCATGTCCACAGGAAGGCAATGGGACAGGGAGCCCTTTTGGTCACCTAGAAGGCAAGCACCATGCCCATGTGGCAAATATGCCTCCGCTAGTGACTGTGTGACCACAGACAAGACATTCTGTCACTCTGGGCCTTTGTTTTCTTATTGTTAAGTTGGGGATAATAATGCCTCATAGAATTTTGAGAGAAAATAGTGACATAGTATCTGTAAAAAGACTGTTCGTGCTGTTCAGAGATGTTACAAAGTATTCAGAATCTGCCTCTTCTCATCTCCTCCGCTGATGTCATTCTGGCCCAAGCCACCATCACCTCTCCCCTAGATGACTGCTGTCCTCTCCCCTAGATGACTGCTGTGTCCTCCTGATTGGTCTACCTTCTTCCACCTTTATCCTCTTCTAGCCTGTCCTCCACAAGGCAGCATAAATCTAAGCATGTCATTTCTCTGCTCAGAGCCCTCCTTACAGTAACACCTCATTTACAGTAAAATTCCTGGCAGGCTGAAACCAGGACTTATGAGTCTGCCTCCCCCACTACCTTTCTAATCTTTATTATGACCCCTCTACTTCTTGATTGTTATATGGCAACCATGCTGCTTCCTTGATCTTCCTCAAAGAAGGAACCAAGTACATTCCCACCTCAGGCCCTTTGCACATGCCTGTCCTTTGGGATGGGGAACACTCCCTCTAGATATTTGCATTGCTTCTGTCTCATCACACTCAGGTCTCTGTCCAGATGGCCTCTGCTCTGAGAGAGCTCCCCTCACCACACCAGCATGCTGTCTCCCCTCTTCCTTCTCTGTGTATCATCAGAGCCCTATGACTGCTGATACTATTCATTTATCTACGTATTGAAATGTTTTCTGACTCCTTCACTAGAGAATAAGCTCCATGAGGGCAGTGTCTGTGTCACTGTCTTCACATTCATCATTACCATATAACAATGAGTTAAAAATTACAGCTGCCAATAGAGAAGCCATCCTAAGTGACTGGCACTGTTCTAAACCTTTACTTACACTGCTCAATTGGTAGTCCATTACAACACTCCTATGGGTTACTGTGATCATCATGCAGATTTTACCAGTGAATATGCTGAGGCTTAGATAGGCTATGCCAAAATCCAGAATTCAACTCAGTTCTGTCTGTATCTGAAGATCTGTGACCTCCCATCCTTAGTAATTTGCTACTGGGGTTCATTTAAAGCTGATTTCAAAGGTGGTATAAAATTTTCTCTGATAAGGTTGTGCTCACATGGCTGTTAGAAAAAGTAGACCAACATGATTTCCCTGAGCTTTAATGCCCTCTCCTCCTTGCCCCAGTGAGATATCCTACACTTTGAGGACAGGAGCCTCAAAGGATGCCTGAGCTTGCGGTGAGACAGGCATCAACCAACCTTCTAGCCAGCACCTGCTGCTTTGGACCCTCAGCACAATTCCCTCTCTTGAAGGGACACCTCAGAATTTCAGACACCCCTTACTCCATATTGAGCAAAACCATGTCCCATATGTCTGGTATTCATTGTCGGCAGATTGCAGACAATTCTTGGTCTGTTTTTTTCTGAAGATCCTGAGCCCTTCCAAGCTTCTGCTATTGAGAGGTGGATGTCTTTGGCATCCTTTAAATTACTTACCAGTCTGTCCACTTTGGTGCCACTAGTTTCCACAGGCCCCTGGTAACTTATTCCTCGTTTCCCATATTGCCTCAGTAACCTCCCTCCCCTATGGTAAAACAGGGCAACTCTTGCACCACTGACCTCTGTTATTGGGATCTTATTATGATGCCTGACATAGAATCTTTAGAAGCACCCCCACTGTTGGCCAGAGAACTCAGTGAAAGGGACAGGGAACACATAGGCTTATGCCACTCTCCAAGGTCCTGAACCAACATGCTGCAAAATATCACAGCCCTTTCCTCTATGATGCTGGTCATTCCTGTCTGATGTGCTCCTGTTGAGGGAATGATGGAAAAGAAATTACTATCATACTTAGGAGGAGCAAGAGAAGGAGAGGAAGAGAGCTGAACTTAGGCTAGAGAGTGTCATAACCACAAATGGTACTTAGAAAGAATAAAGGTTTGGTGTTGTTTTCTTTTGTTTTGGCATTGTTTTCAAATAACCATTTATCAAGAAGAAACAACCACTGCACATGAAGCTGAATTCATGTTTATTTGATAATGGTACTACATCCCTGACAGTTGAAACTTTCCCTCTTTTGGCTTATGTTATCCTCCAACCCATCCTGCTTTTAGCCGTGTGTGCCATACTTTGGGCTAGGTATAATAACCAGCCTAACTTTTTTCCCTGCATATTTCGCCCCCATAGAAGACCTCTTCAAACTTCTACAGTCCCCATTTCCCTATCTGCTTCTGCTTCTTGAATTCTGCTTCCCCATAAAATCTCAAAGATCCTTTTACCTTCTCCAGGGCGCCTTCCAATCACTCAGACATGGTTCCTTTAAGTAGCTGTGTCACAATAACCAATGGAGAAAGAAACACTCTGGTAGAATCCTTATTTTGAAAATTGAATTCTGGACCATGCTACTTTCCCAGTCACTCACACCACAGTCTCTCCCACCATCCATATGCCTGATATCATTTTCTGGTCACCCTCTCTACCACCTCTTCACCTTCATTCCATATTGAAGAGTGCTAAAGTCGATATTGAAGTACATATTCAATATTGAACTTCATATTGAAGTAATTTTTCCAAACTACAGTCTTGAATCTTCTCAGGCATGGAGAACATTACATTTGTTGCTTTCCTGACTGATAATACCTAGGAGTCTTGAGTATCAAGTGTCCTTCCTGGCTTATTCCCAGACCCCACTGCAATTCTTTCACCTAAAGAGAGAAAGAAAAGAGATCACAGTTTGCTGTGGGAGTAAAGGAAAGGTTTCCTTTCCCATAGGTCAGGGGAGGACAATGAATACCAGATACCAAGTCAAAGTCAGGCTACCTCTAGGGAGGCCAGGAAGCAGAGATACAGGTACAGACAGAAGTCACAAGCCCAGTACCTAATAAGAACTGGACCCATTCTGGAGACACAGCCCCATGCTCAAGGCTAAGGTTCTACCCCTTGGTAGAAGTGCTTGCTGGGGCTAGGTGGCCAGGAAGGTGCAGATTGGGGCAGGCAGACTCCAAGGTGTTTCTGTGACAGGTACCAGAGATCATCTCTGAATCTATTGATTTGCACTGGTCATGTCTTTTCCCAAGCATCTGTAACCCTTTGCATCTGTACCACTTTGATCCTTTACTGTATGTGTTCACAGTTTCCAGCACTCCTTAGGTATGGGCTCCTACATCAGGTTTCCCCAACATAGGTTCCATGACCTCATGGCTTTCACAGTCTTTAGCATAATTCTGAATGAGAGGTCTCTGCTCAAGAAAGGGTGGCTGAATTAGGTCAGTCTTAATTACATGAGCAGGTGAAGATTCCAGATAATCCAATAATGACAATACAAATACTACTACTACCACTAGCCTCTGATGTTACTCAATTTCTCTGGGGACCAGCTACAGTTAAACTCTTTAGGCATGTCATCTCATTAAATTCTCTGACCTACCATCTTTCAGATAAGGAAACTGAGACTTAGAAGTTCACTTTCTCAAGGTCAACCAACTAGAGAATATGTTTTAACTTGGTTACTGTGAACACTTAGGAGGATCATCGGTTGGTTTCGGGGGACTAAGAACCCCCTCAGAGTCTGAAAAATCATGTGTTGCAACACGTGTTCACTTTTCTGGGGGAAACGCTTTGTTGCTTTTATCAGATTCTGTAAGTGGTCATGCACAGAGTAGGGAGGGCCCCACCTCTGGCCTGATGCAGAGGAGCATGATCCCAGCCTGAATGTGGGGTTTTCCAGGGGAGTGTTTCTCCCAAGTTATAGCTCCAACCTTGTGGACAACCACCGTGGTTGCCACCTTCACCAGCACCCAACGGGGAGGGATCCCAGGACACAGACCCTGGCTTCAGCAATGCACAATGAGCTAGACCCGACCTGCTTGGCACCTTGTACCAGCCTGAAATTTACTACTAAATTCTGAGACCAGAAGGTTAGCGTTATTAAGATTCCTGATAAAGGAATTGGCTTTGGGGGCTTACCTGTCTCAGCAGATTTTCACTTTGATTACTCAGGAGTGCTCTTATTTCCAGCTTAATGCCTGCAAATAAACTCACCCTCTCTCTCCCACACACCCTGTCTCACCATTCTTTAAAAAATCATCTGGCCCAAATCACATTAAGAAGCAGGAGATTCTATCTTAATATGGTAGCACTTGGGCTGGCCCTGTGGGTCTAGAAGGATCCTGTTTAACTCTTTCTGTTTAACTCCAGTGACAACCGTGCTCCATGCAGGCTAAGCCAACCTCTCAGGCACATCCTGGAGGACACTGGAGACCCATCTTCAAAACTCATGACCAACCACACTCCCTCCTCACCCAAACAGAAAATCACAGCTCAACACTTCTCCCATCCTTTAAAAGGACTGGATTTCCTTAGCCCTTTAAACAGAATGCATTCATCAGAAGTAACCGTGGCAACAGATCAGAGAGGCTTCAAAAAGCCTGTCTGTATGTAATTAAGAAAAATGAGGAAGAGCATGGAGCTTAGACGGGGAGACCACGGTGCTGAGCCCTGCCACTGCATTCACTGAGGGCTTTTGCGGAAGGAGATGGCAGATTTTCTTTCTCTGTTCTGGCTTCCCTCTCTGCTCCCCCTTGTAATGTTTTTGTTTAGTGGTCTCAATTGGCCTCCTTCCTGGAGATGTTGCTGGGGGCCCAGATTCTGGATGAATACTCCCTGCAAGAGTAGGGCTCCAAGCCAAGGAGGCAATGCCTGGATGGGTAGGGAAGTGGCTTAGCATCTTCCTCCAGGGAGGTTTATGCAGACGCCAAATCTACCCTGGTCAGACTTTCATTTGGCCATAGGGAGACTGAGAAGTCTACCTGCAGGAATATGCCCATCTTATCAGGATGCTACGGCACAGACACCTGGGGCCATCATCATTTTAACCACCCAGACATGAGGCACTGGCTTGCCAGCCCTGGAGCGGGCCTCATGGGAATAAGAGACAGAACCCAGCATTGTTAGGAGGCCATCTGAGCCCTGGTGCTTTTTTTTCATAACACTTATTCTTATTTAAAATAATTTCATTTATTTCTCTGTTTCCTTCTATTCTATTAGTTTTCTCTCACTGGAATATAAGCTCCATAAGAGAATAAGCTTGCCTGTCTTGGTTTTTCTGCCTCTCAAGTGCCGAAAAGAATGCCGGGAGTATTAGTTACGGGAGTAAATGAGTGAATGAGTAAATAATGAATGATCATTTTTTTGTGGCCCAGATTCTGTTCACCTCCACAAATATGCACTGGCACTTGCTCTGTGGGAGGAAGAAGACACACCCCTGCCCTCAAGGAGGCAGGGGAATGATACACTGCAGGGCATGTCTGGCTCTCCTAGCCCTCTGAGTCCATTCTCCAGGGAAGGCCCTTAATGTCTGTTTCTGCTCCTTGGAAGGAAGGGATTCAGATTTATGTACTCCTGCACTCAACAACCATGACCTTCACAAGCCCCTATTCATGCGCCACAGATGCATTTGCTCTGAAAAGCACACATGAATGGGAAGGGGGCAGTGGCTGCTTTATATGAAGACGTTTATTAAAACAACATGGAAAAAAACCCTTCCCCTGGAATGGGGGGTGGGGGTGGGGGAGGAAACTCACTGCATTTCCTCCTGAGCAGCTGGGAGCAAATGAACAGACATGGATCAGCATCGACAAGGGTGGGTCTTCCCAGCTGTCAGGGAGGCCACTAGATCAGAGACTGGGCAAAACTCTCCATCCAGCTCTTCATTTGCCACCTTTGCCTCACCAAAGCCTCTGCCACTCAGAGTAACAAGCAGTGGGTCATCACTGATTACTGCTGCTACTTCAAGGCCTCTCCAAGGCCCCTCCATCCACCTACAGCAAGGCATCCTGTCTCACGCTGGAGAGGGGGATATACATGGGACCTTTTCCATGCACACTGAGCAAAGGTAGAAAACCAGGTGGGAGGGCAAAGTGCTGTCTGGGGATAGTAATTACAGAAACAGACCAGACAACTGCCCCTGTCTACCAGGAGGCTACAGTGTGGTGAGGATGACAAAGAGGAAGAGACTATCACAATGCAATGATGGAATCTGACTTAGGCACCTGGAAATGAGCTATGGAAGCCCAGATAGGGAGATCATGACTGCTGGGCCTCAGGGAAGGGTCCTAGTGGAATGGGTGCTAGACCTTGAAGAGTGAGCAGGAGTTCAAGTTGATACAGAGGGAAAAGAACTTGTGACAGAGGGAAAAACATTGTGTAGAGGCTCAGAGATAAGAAGAGAGTTTAGTGTGCACAGGAAATTTCAGGAACATTTCTATTAGCCAAAATATGAGGGGTGAAGGTCAACTGCCAGGGATGAGATCAAGAAAAGCAAGGTCCCACGGGGGCTTGAATGACCTGGAAAGGAGGGCAACCATTTTGGATAATCAGGAAGCAGGGGAGAAATTGTGCAGAAGAACGCTATGACTCCATGTGCAATTTAGAACTCATACTCTGGCAGAAGAGACTGTATCAGAGAAATGCAGAAGCAATGTTGGAGAATTAATTAGGAGGCTTTTGCAATAGGGTAGGAAAAATGATGAGGCCCAGAATTCTGAGGCCATGGGGATAGAGAGGAAGGAACATGTCTAAGGAAAAGTAGAGGAAGATGGACAGATTGTGCTAATGGTCCATGTGTTAGGTGATACAGAAGATGTGGCTCCCAGGGCCTGACTGGTGACTACACAGGTATCAAAGAAGGTAAGGATTGAATTGTGTTCCCTGGATTTGTCACATAGAAAGCTAAAGGAAAAGCAGTCATGGCAGAGAAGTGGGGAAGTAATCAGACTTCAGTTGGCTGAGCAGGGAGAGAGGAAAGACAGTAAGTGTAGGCTCTTGTTTGCAAAAGCTTGGCTGAGCCAAGAGTAAAGAAGAGAGGGTGTGCAATGTAGATAGATGCCAGGTGATGATGTTTTGGTTTGAAAATGGCAAAGACTTGTATGAGTTTACATTGAGAAGCTGGAGTCAGTGGGGAGAGTGTAGCTGAAGCTCAAAGGAGAGAGGAAATAATTGAAGGAGGAAAGTCTCAATGGGTGAGAGGGATGGATGATCACTCTCTTGGTCAGTGCCTGCCTCTGCCCCTTCACCCGAGGCTGCTTTCTGAGTGATAGCCTCAGGATGTCCCAAGGATGCAGTGAGATAAAAAGATTCACCCCACACCTAGTATAAAGCAAGCACTCAGTGAATGCCTTTACTTTGAGATGAGAAACAGGGGCCCGCGGGTGAGTCTAGGCTCTCTGCTATAGAAGTGAGACTAACAAGAGTTGCGTTGACTGCTGAGAGCTTGTGGTATGAGTCCCATCAGTTAGAAGCAAACAGATGTGTCCAAGACAGGCAGTGACCAATATGGATGGTAATGAATTGTGCAGTGTGTGGCAAGGTTGGCCCAGCCCTGTAAAGAGCCTACCTGGGACAGTACTGACTGCCTTCCCAGCACTAGCTATGTGATTATTTGAAAAGAGATGGATGTTTATTCCTGGGCAGATGGGTGGGGAATTCTTGAATGCTGTTTGCAAGACTTCAGTAAAAATGCTCCATGAATTCTGCCCTGTCACATGCATGCATGAACGCTGTGCTTTAGCTCAGGCCTAATGGGCTTTATATGGTACAGTACTGATTTTCTTTCAAGTTTTAATAGAACCCGATTTAATATTTGCTTTCTGCTCTAGCTGCTTGCTGTTGACTGATTCAACACAGAATCCTTCCCTGGTGCCCCCCGACCTTGTTGTTATTCCCTCATTTTTTGTGTTGGCATTTGATTCCTGTCTCCAGCATGAACCACTTTACACATGTCTTCGTTCAGCTGGTGACAGTCACGTGCATGAATTCTGAATGCATTACTATCTGAAGCGGCTGCTCCAGCAGACCTGCCATTCGAAAGGGGGGCTTCCGGGCAGGATTCATTTTTATCAGTTAGACACTGAGGAGATGCAAGGCTCAGGCTTGGGAACCTGAGGCTATGATCTGTTCTGGTTTTGGGCAGCAGATTCTCCAACTTAATCTCAAAATGCCCAGCATTGTGGCCGTTAATTCAGCAATATTTTGCTCTTCTGTGAAGCACCAGGATTTCCACAGTTTTGCAACAAGGCATTTCAGTTTTTGCCAGATTGTGAAAAGTAGCCATAAACAGAGCTTTCCAGAGGAAAGAGGCTGCCCTCTGTGAGTCCCAGTGAGCCTGTCTGGTTTGTAAGAGAAGGTCTGTTCAGAGCAGGGCTATAGTTGAGAACGTGAGCTTTGGAATCCGGCAGGTATGGGCTTTCACACTGGCTTCAGTTCTTACAGAGCTATGCGATCTATAGCCAGCCTCCTTTCTAAGCTTTACTTCCCCTTTCTATTAAATTGAGATAATTATTTTATCTTCCTGGTAGGGGTCTTTGGGGGGAATAAATAAGGTAATGTATATAAAGCAGCTAGCAGAATGTCTAAACACATTCCTATGTTTTCTTACGTCATGGGGCCCAAAGTGACTACATGAACCTCTCCCACCCAATTCTGCTTCTTTTCTCATGTGCCAAAGCTGGTCCAATGTAAATATACATCTATTCAGGTGCTCTGGAAGCCTGTCCTACAGAGATGCATCCCTGCTACCACGCACACACCAGATAGATCCCAAATGTGTGAGATTTTGTGCAGAATTTCAGAATATGTTAGGGTTTTTGGAGGGGCCACTCATATCCTTCTACCCTTGAGTTCTACACCAATTAAGATTAGACAAAGAATCCAGTAAATGTTCAATATACATACATTTTATTAACCCTAAACCTGGCTGGAGGATGTGGCTTGATCCTGAGAGCAAAAGGCCTTAAACCCAGGTCCTGGAACCGTCTTTCCCTTGGCACACATGATTGAAAGAAGAAAAGCCTCAGTGAAGATGACTGAAATGGGAGCTAGGGACAAGTTGTCATCTCTGTTCACCTATTCTTCTTTTAAAATGAATTGAAGCATAGCCATTTGGGGTTGAGGAAGGAGTGGGAGGCGAGCGCACTGATGAGGTTGGGAATGCACCAGAGGCAGACAAGAGAGCTGCCGGACAAGGAAGCTTATGTCTAGCCTCACTGGACCTTCTTTGTCTCCCTGCAGGCGTCCCATCAGGTCCCCGCAATGTTATCTCCATCGTCAATGAGACGTCCATCATTCTGGAGTGGCACCCTCCAAGGGAGACAGGTGGGCGGGATGATGTGACCTACAACATCATCTGCAAAAAGTGCCGGGCAGACCGCCGGAGCTGCTCCCGCTGTGACGACAATGTGGAGTTTGTGCCCAGGCAGCTGGGCCTGACGGAGTGCCGCGTCTCCATCAGCAGCCTGTGGGCCCACACCCCCTACACCTTTGACATCCAGGCCATCAATGGAGTCTCCAGCAAGAGTCCCTTCCCCCCACAGCACGTCTCTGTCAACATCACCACAAACCAAGCCGGTAAGTCTGGAGGCTTCTGTGCTCCTGTTTGGATGTGTGGCTGGCTCTTTGTCTCTAGGCAGGGACACAGCTGCAGCCACACCCATCCTGCCAGTGTACTGTCAGGCCTCTGCCCAGGAGTGAAGGTGTCAGGTGATGGGCATTTGTGATCACACAGAGAAGGCAGGTGTAGTGTTGTGCTTCTGAGAATGAGCTGCAGACTAGGGGATTTTCTTGTGCCCAGCACAAAAGCAAAGAGGTATATCCAAGCCAGAATAGGACCTAGTGCTCTTCATCCAGCCTGAGCTCAACAAATCCTGTTGGAAAGATGGATGAAGAGATGGACAGACAGGTGTGTGAGTGGACAAACAGAGGATTGTGTAAATGGATGGACAGATGGACAGAGGGCTAGGTAGGTGGACAGATGGATGGACAGACAGATGGTGAGTGAGTGGAGGCACTGAAAGACTTTGAGAACAGGACGACAAATGATGCTTTATGGAAACCCAATGACAGAAATTTTCCAGAGATCATATGATAAAATCAATATTACCTTCATTTTCCAATTAAACCTATGTAGTTCAAAAGTGTATTCTCCTTTATAGCTTGCTCTGATGAATGATATGCTGCTGTTGAGACCTCAGATAGATGGCAATAGATCGCTCCTGATAGCCAGCACATCCTTGTGGGATGCATAGCTCAGAACACATTTTCTTTCTCTTTATTTCTGAATCTTACACTCTTCTGATCTTTTCTCTTTATTACTTTTCACAGCTCTTGCAAGAATCTGTTTATTTTTATATCAATTTAACGAGTCCATTCATGCACTTATTTATTCGTTCATCATTAAGAGACAGTCATTTAGCATGTACTGTGTGCCACGCTGTGGATTAGACACAGTGAAGGATGCAGTGATACTTGGACACTATTGTTCCTCCCATGAAACTCATTAACTGAAGAATTTAGAGGATATAGATACAAAGCACAAAGCTGCAAGGTAAAATGCTATATGCATGCAGTAAATACCAAGGGAGTTAGAGAAAAATGAGCAATCTCTCTCCGGGGGTTACTGTGCAAGGCTGCAGAGGGGAAGTGAACATCACATGCACAGGCAATGGGGGTCATAGGCAGTGGACCATGATGTTATTTGGAATTATAGATTTTTCTCAATTAACAAATTCTAAAAGGACAGCTTGTTAGTAGAATAGCAGGAGCCAAGCATCTATCTCTGCTCTCTCTTCCTCTGTGTATCTCCCCCTCTCTGACCTCCTCTTTTCTACTCCATCCTTTTCTACTCACCTCCCCACCCTCAGACTCACTCTGCTTCTTTTAAAACCAGGCATCTTAGGCATCTTTGATGGCAGATGAATCTTGAGTTTAAGCTGTCAGAACTGAGAAGAAAAAAGGTGTTGTAGCAGAGCATGTCTGTCCAGATGGCTGCGTTGCTGCTGTGTGTGGGTGTGTGTGTGTGTGTTCATGTGGTGTGTTTGTATGTATGTGTATGGTCACGTGTTTACATGCATACGTGTGCAGTGAGAAAATAAGAGTGGAAATGTAGAAGCCTCCAGCTGGTGACCACAGTGTTGGTGCCGTAGAGACAAAGGTTGTGACATTTTGTCTTACCCAAAGAAAGGAGAATGGTAATTTCTGCATTATGTTAAGCATGTAACATGGGCAGCCTTTGTTAGCAGTATTTCCCTTGAAGAGTTTAGGCAGAAAACTGGCTGAAATATTTTAGTGTCCCAGCTTTTGGGAATGACAATCCTGCCAGGCTGTCATGTTACACTGGGCTTGGCTGTCTTTTCTCTCTCTCTAAGCATGTGCGAACAAACCTGCCACTTATATCGGTTTGCTTTTATTTCTGCCCTCCCTTCTCTTACCCTGCTATTCCCGAACCTGCCCATCTGCTTGTCTTGCCATCTGCACCTTCCTAGACTGCAGTGGAGCTGGGGGACCAAGGCTCTTGCAAGGGGCCCTGCATTACCAACATGCAAAATATTCATTTGTATCCTCACCCTTTTGCACCTCCATGAGCACACTTCTCATGTGCTTTGTTCCCCCTCTGGCAGGCCCTTTAATCTTAATTATCCCTGATTTTGTAGTCCTGGCCTCCATTATCACCTTCCAATCTATGATTCCCTGTTTGGTAACTCTGGAATTCTGGTGTCAGAGAGTTTACACTCGCTGAGAGAAGGATGCAATTTCTTCTTGGTAGCACATGGTTATTGTAAAACAAATATCAAGTTGACCAGTGGTTCCTAATCTATGGGCTGTGGACTGAGGAACAGGGTGCCATCGCACTGATTTGATGAATCTATGTGTAAATACAAATTATTTTCAACCAACAGATAGTATTTTTTTAAAGATGAGAACCATCAAAGTAAACATTCAAACCTGAACTTCTGTGAGAACAGTTTAGAACCATGAACAGAAGCTATGCATTTTACCAGAGGTGGACAAGAGACTAAAAAGTAGGCATCATAAAAACTCTAATGACTCAGATCCATTAAGGGCTGAGGTGGGTGGACCCATGTGTTACCAACAGGTCATGACATGTCTAACCTTCCCAGAATACCCCTGAGCTGGTCCACTCTAGCTCACACTGGGTCAGATCTAGCTCAGTCTTCCTCCCCTGGCTTCATGGTATGGTATGACCCCTCTCTGTGCCTGTGGCCACCTGTCCTACTGTTTGAGTCATGAGTAGCTAGATGGCAGGCAAAGAATTTGACCAAGAGGAGTCCTGGGATCAATCATTAAGTCAACCTGTGTTTATTGAATGTGTACTCTATGTCTGGAACTGCCCAAACTGTGAAGTGGCTGGGGACTATTGAGTGGGTCCTGATTGAGAAATAGATGAGTAATAATTATTATAGTTAACACCTCATGTTTGTGTTTCTTTTGAGTTCACAAAGAATTTTGGAATTGTGTGGACTCATTTAATCCTCATAATTACACAATGACTTGGGGATTATTGTTCCTATTTTTCTAATAAGAAAGCAGAGACTTAAAGGGATTTGGATAATCTAGGATTAGAAAGAGATCAACAGGATGTCCCTTGTCTGTGTCTGCCTTATAGTGTTCTGTCCTAAAAGTGGACAGTACCTCTGGGCTCCCCATTTCATAGTCTCCAACAATAGGCTCTTCTTGATTCCAAGAGCTGTGATCTAAGAAGAGACCTTGGAGATTTTTGCTATCATTTGTTTTTTGGTCATTGGGCACATGGTAGATACAGTTTTTCACTCAGAGACAAGCTTGTCTGTTGAGTTCTGAGATTCAGAGAGCCTTCATCTTCTCCCATCATGACCCCAATTATGTATATAGTCATGACTATTCAAGGACCAGGTATCACTTGGAGAGTTTCAGGACTGGATCCTTACCCAGTCCAAAGGCAGTAGCAGAGAACTGACATCTTTGAGCACCTCCAATGTGCCAACCCCTACCACGTGTTTTGTTTTTGTTTTTGTTTCTGTTCTTTTTACAGAGAAGGTGGGTCAGATGAAGAAACTTAGGTCAGAGCAGTTTTGAATTTGCTCAGCATCTCACAGCCAACAAAGGATTCTAAGAAACATCATTTGCACCTCCCTAGGCTGCAGATATTTCTGAGAAACATCATTTCTTGGCTGTGAGATGTTTTGTGGCCATTTTATCCTCAGACTGATGAAAAATCACATTATAGTGGACTGTGTAAGTCGTAAGCTCTCTCTAAGCTGTTGCCACATTGCTAGGCCATTTTAGCTGTCAAAAACTGTCCATCATCTTTGGTCAGGATTGGTCATGAATTATGCAAGCTCAGATTTATGTGAGGTCTTCAGGGATACATCCTTGCACTGAATACAGCTGCCATGAGTTTAAAATAGACCAGATCAGGTGCAACTCTCTCTGTTCCAGTGGCCAAGTGATCTGCAGAGAGATTGTTATCACCACTAACTCCTGCAGTCACTCTCTGGCATCTGGCCCCAGATTCAGACTGATGGCCGGATCATCTGGCTGTCAGAGAGAATTAAGTGAATGACAAACTTTACTTCTCTCTTCTGTCAAATAGACTCGGAGTGTCAAAGTTGGAAAAGAAGACCTCAGAGGAAATCTTGGGGGTATAAAAGATGAATCAGACCAGCACATGAGCTTGGGACCATCTAAGCCAGAGAACAAACTCAAAGACCCCTAAGGCCAGGCAGGTAATGGAGAGGAGCAAAGCAGAGTCAGGTACAAGGCAATAGGGAGTGGTGGGGACTGCAGGGAACTTTAGAGGCAGCCATTGTTCAGCTCCAGCAAGAGTTGCATGCCCAGCACTGCCTGATTTTATAAGCTGAAAATCCAGATTTAAAATGTTGACAACTGATTAGAAAATTTTAAAGCACTTGAGAGCCAAACAAATCCAATTCTGGATTTAGCCTGTTGGCGATGGTTTGTAACCTCTGATTCAGAGGGTGAATCTGATTAACCCAAGTCTTACTGCCAAGCATGCTCTGTTTTCCATTCTCATTCCACCACGGGGCAGTCATCTTCCTCACCTCTGGGCTCATGGTGGCAGAGTGCAGTGGGGTATTCCTGGGGTTGCTTCCCCTCTCTGCTCCTCACATGAATCATGCAAGTTCATTTAACTGGCAAGATCCCTCATTTCTTGCCTATAAAACAGGTGTCATGATACCTGCTTCCTAGTACTATAGGGACAAGCAAACGAGAGAGCAGATAGAAAATCACTCTGTAAACTATGCTATGGACTGAGAGATTAGCATCATTTCTGGGAATATGTCTTCAGCTAGAGAGCAATTTGCCGTGTTTTTTCTCCCTAGACTGTTTCCTTCCAAGCCTTCACAGTTTCTTTGTTTGGGACTGATGTTATCTGTATCAGATACATAACAGATATTGGTTTCTCCAGTCTGTGCTGGGAGGGGTAGGCACCAGAAACGAAAGTAGCAAAGTCTGTATCCCAGTGAGCTAATGATGAGGGAGGAAGTGGAGCCCAGAACCTAGGTACCTGCCATTGGATGATTCTGATGCTCAGAGGAGCCTGTCTATCTTTCCTCATTGTGTATTTGAAGAAGCAACAATTTTCCCCTCACTTGCATGATCTTATCAGCACAATTTATATCTGACATTTATATTACATGCAGTTCATGTATGGCCTGCGTGCCACTTCCATGTGGAATACTATCCATCATGCCCACAACACAGACACAACCCATTACTTACTTTTCTTTTAAAAATGCTGCACTATTTCTGTTAATAGTTACAAGCCCCTATAGTTTGTCCATTTTTAAGGCACTTTTGAAGTTCTTAGACAGTTAAAATCACTCAGATACACTAATTTTCTTACAAAAGAATTACCTAGCCCATCAATTCCTCTGAATACATCACCTAATTTGCATTATTCCTTGGTTAAATATAGTATTTGCATGCATAAAGAATAATCTTTGAATATGAAAAGGAATTTTATGATATTGCAATATATTGAGCTCTTTGGAGGAAAGATATTATGTAAATCTCAAAATTAAATATTAAAACAATATTACACTGCTGCCTGTAAAAATGTGGAGTGTTAAGATCCATATGCTGAAGCCAGTTCATTTTTAAGGGCTGTGCTTATTGGAAATTAGCAGGCAAAATTTGCTCCAACACAGAGAAAAGATTGAGTGAGAACTTTAAAGACTAGAAGGACTTGAAAGAAAACTTTCATTGAAGTTAATAAAGAAAAGTTAAAAAAAAAACTTAAGCAAGTAAAATTTTCACTGTTCTTAATTCAATTTCATAGTTTGTTTCATTGCTTTCTTCTCATTGTTAATTCTAGAAAATTTTGTTTTTATTGTTTCTTAAGCTCTGGCATTGGGAAGGAACTTCCAAGTGGCCTCAGAAAGGCCCTGGCCATTTGCAAACAATGATGTGTTCTCCGTTGAGCTCAGAGGGTCGGCAGATGGCACTGCCCCTGACCAATGTCCTGGCTTCTATCCTTGGCAACCTCGCGGTCCTCCACCAGATGGTGAGCTATGTGGAGAATCACACTTTCTCACCTACCACCAGTTTCCTGAGAGAGCGGCCACACAATGCCAGGCACAGAGAGCCTTGATAAATATTTGCCAGATGGCTTCAGTCCCCACAGATGAGCATTAGTATGTAAGTGTTTGGCTGGGGAGTGGTGATGAGAATGTGTCCTGGTGACCCACAGGTAACATCTTAATATCCCTCCCAGATTAGTCATGTAATCTGGAGTCTTCCTCCGCTGTGGCTTCTTGCAGGAAAACTTAGGGAATGTTGCTTAGGATGATGCTACAAGCCCTGATCCACTCAGAGGAACACAGAGAGACTCAACCACTCTCAAAGGGATTGGTTTGTTTGGGCATTTTAACTTTGGAAATGTATTCATTCACTTAACACATTCTTTATGACTGCTCACCAAGTACTGCTTGCAAGTACTGGCTCAAGGGTACTGCTTTTCAGGGGCTCCCATTTATTCGCCTACTCGTCAAATATTTTTCAAGGCCTTTCTGCATGCCATATACTGCTCTAGATACTGGGAACACAGCAGCAAACATAACAGACAAAAATCTGTGCCTTTGTGGAGCTTGCATTCTAGTCGACAGCACTCACTGAGACTGGGATCAGAGGCCCAGAAAAGTCACAAAGTAAGCAGGTGACTGATTGGGAAGTGACTTGATGGGGTGCAGGACCCTCAGCTGGGCTCTTGGTACCACCCTCCTCTGTGGTGCCCACTCTTACATTTCAAAAGTTAGGATGGAACCACGTGTCGTTGCCAGAGAGCATTTCAGTTTGTGGTGGATGTTGCTATACAGTGACAATGTGTTTGATGGGATATTTTATTGTTCAACAGACCAATTTGAATGAACTCCTTGTGGATGGATATCACACGCTGGGACACACAGTGGTTGGGTATGGGAATTCTCCTTCCAGGTTGTGAGCAGTGGCTTGTGATGCTGCTAACAGCTCCAGAACAGCCTTCACTCTGCTAGGAGTACCAGAGTGCCCACAGGACTCAGGGACCTATTTGCTTGTTTACTCCATCTTGGTCCAGGCACTCCAAGTACATAGCTTCAGGAGTAAAAATGGCTACTGACAATGAGACTGGAGGAAATTTCTTACCCTGTAAGGATCTCATATCCACATGAGATTGTTATAACCCTTATTGGAGAGGGGACACCAGTTGGATTATTAGATAGTTGCTGTTCACCTTGTGAGCTATCCCATAAAGAGGCATCTCATAAAGCGGCAAAGAGGATGGGAGGGAGGAGGGTGCAGGTGATCCATCCTCCATGCTCCTGTGGCAAGTCAAGTCAACTCCATGAACTGACTGGCATCTCCAGGAGAGAACGCCCTGTATCCGTCCTGTTGACTATTGTGTCCAGATAGGTGTCTAGTTGGGTACCTGAAATATAGAAAGCAATCAATAAATGTTCATTGAATGAACTAGTAACTTGTTAAATAAATATATGAATGAATGCTTCAGTCTTTCTTAAAGTAATCTCAGGCATCAGCAAATGGTGCAGCTTTAGCTGTCTCTGTGATCTTTCCTTTATCAGGCACCTTTGGGTGGGGAGCTGTGATTGCAGTTACCCCTTACATTCTCCCAGATGTTGGTAAGACCTCAGGCTTCCTGTGTGCACTGCACCCCCAAACCATAACCATGTTCTGTGGGAGTTGCTCTTCTATGACCTGGCCTGTCCTACCTCCCCAACTGGCAGGGTCCCAGCTGCTTGAGCAATTGCAGGGAGGGTGGTTGGGATGGCATCCCAGCACTGTTGTCTGTCCCCCTGCATGCCAGCCCCGCGCCTATCATTTTCACAGTACCATCCATGTTAAACAGGCAGGAACACCAGGGGTTTCTGAATGCAGCAATTAACAAAACAGTAATCAAGCTAAGTGTTTAATTTCAGAAAATTAACATCTTCTCTGAGCGGATGTGAAAGATGGAGGAAAAAGGCACATTGAATGTTCTGGGTAAATAAAGGCAACGCTGGACCACAAATATTTTTCAGTGCAAGGTAAACTCTTTGCCAATCCCTCAGGCCTCGGGATCAGTTTCCTTCTGGTAGCCAAACTGCAGGAAAACCTTTGCTGTAGAATTGAGCCTTAGGATTTTAAAGCGTGTGCGCTTCTTTCCTTTCCTTTTTTTTTTTTTTTTTTTTCTCTTTTTTGACAGAAGAGCAAACGCTTTCACCATTCAGAACAGCTTGGGGGAACAAGAGCCCAGTCATGCCCCCTAAGAGCGCATCTGCCCTGTAGAAACGGTGATGTATGTTGCCCTTCTCTGAATTGTGCTTGTTAAAGGGACAATACAGTGATTTCTTGGATGTGCATTAGTTGTTTATGTGCTTAGGCTCTATTTCTCTTGGCAGACTGAGGGCTCCCAAGGGAAAAGGCCATGTCTTTCTCCTCCCAGTAAACCCTGCCCCTCAGCAATGTGTCCTCTGCTGTAAGGTGTCCTGGCTGACCTTACACCATGTCACATGCTGGTGCTGCCTCCTAAACCAGCGGGCTGGTCTTTGTTTGCAGGAAGGGGCTTGCATGTAGGGAGGGAAGCTTGCTAGGAGGTGGGTGTGCAGGAGACTGGGTCCCTAGAAGGACAGTGAGGTCCTGCTACCATCTGTTTCATCATCTGATGGCCTGGATGGGAGTGAGTGCCTAGGATAGAGGATTGGGAGGGCAAGGAAAGTAGCTTTGTGTGAGGCATGCTATGAAGTTTGAGGCACAGACAGGCAGCCTTGAGACTGTGTGATGAGGTACCACCAGTAACCATGGAGGCAGGGCTCTCAGAGTGGCATTGAGCCTGGTGCTGCCTGAGGAAGCACTGAAAACCATGTTCCCACAGGACCACAGGTCCTCAGGGAGGGGCCTGGCCATCTGGCTTAATAAGCAGTGTTCCTTGAGGGGTCTTGAAGGCAGCTGATATGGAGAACAAAGAAAGCAAAGCAGGAGAATGAGAGTATAGTTTGCGAGTACAGAGGAGACCTCCCCAGGGGCTCCCAGAAGTATTCAGGGACTGCATCAACAGAAGACAGGTTCGGTTCTGCACATGCATAATTTGTGGAGAGTTTGAGTACTCAAATCAGGATATTACTTATGCAGTTGGATATTCAGGCTTCTATTTTCTCTGGAAGGTGGGAAATAAGATTGGTTGCTGAGAGTGAAGGGGGAAGTATTGGGGTTGAAAGTTTGAGGAGAATGGAAAAGGCTTGGCAGTGCTATTGAAGAGAATGGGAAATGGAACTACCCAGGTAAATTCAATATTTCTGGAAAGTATTGAGAGCTCATTTGAAGTTGGTGATCACATGTTTAGAAAGCCACCTCTTTTTCCTCTTATGTGGCTTTCTCAGCAGTATATGGTTCCGGGACAGCAGGCCCTACAAGAAACAGATCACAAATATACCTCTGGTTGAGTTTTGACAGTCATATGCTCTGAAAAGATAAAGGCAACATATGCCTAAGGTTTTGAGCAGTATTGTGAATTATGTTATTGCAAAGATGGAGCCTAAGATGGATAATAATGGATATGAATAAAGGAGAAGGCAGATGCATTGGGTGGAAGTAAAGGCCAAGAGTGCCAGATGAGGCCAAAAAGAGTTGCAGTGGGCTCATCTGAGGTTGTGGTGAGGAAGCAGAATATTTAGACTTGTGATTTTGAAAATCGAGTGAGTTTAGGCAAAGCAGAGTCTAAGTGTGCCATGGGAATTGGCAGGCATGGAAGAGTTGTAGAGGCCAGGGAACCGAGATTATATTGTTTAAGTGGACATTGAACTCACACACAGGAGGGCAAGGCTCAGGGTAGAGAGGAAGACAAAGACTGAAGCTCATGCCTCCAATGAATGGGGGCGTGACGGTGGGAGGGAGCATATGGTGGTCCCAAGACCTGGAGAGTGGTGGTCTAGCCAAATGGCATTTTTGCAAAGGGTGCAGGAGATGGCGAGTGATGGTGTGAAAGAGACAGTGGGGAGCAAGGATGACACACCCCACTTCCTGACCCTGAGGTGTGCTGGATGCAAAATCATAAACTGTCACCAGGTGAGAGGGCTGCAAGGCAAAGGTGTCCTCAAGGGACAGCTGCTCTTCCTTAATGCAGGCATGGAGTGAAGGCTCTGAGGGAAGGAGGTGGGTACAGGGGAGTTTCCTGATTTGTAAGTGGAGGGCCCAGGGTGGGGGTGGGCTCAGTAGTCAGTGGGAAAGTCAGAATCAAGAAGAGGCCCACAACTCCATGGGGCTGGTGATGTCCAGAAAGGGGCTAAAGAGTGGGCATGGCAGGATGGAAGCCCGCCTGTGCAGCCTGGTGGGCTGCTCTGAGGAGGAGGGTCTCTGGACCTTCAGGCCAGAAGACTCAGACCTCCAGGCCTGGAGGAGGATGGTCACAGTGACTGCAGGTGCAGCTCCCCTGCCCAGCGTTGGTGGCAGTGATGTCAGCCTTAGGGTGGTGGTGGTGGGTCCTCCAGCTGCATTAGGGGTTTGGCTGAATGTGTGGGGATGAGATCCAGGTGTAACAGGGGCACACAACTTGCGGTGGGGTATCTCCTGTGGCCTCTCCACTGCTAGTGTTTGGAGTGGACTGCCGTTCATGATCAATCATTAAACAGACCAAAGCTGCCAGTGCTCTGCTCTTGTCCTACACCTGGGAAAGGCTGGCAGGCCTGAGGGGAGGCAGAGGCCAGTGACATGCCCCAGTTGACATGTGAGTACCAATGGTTGTGTCCTCAGCAGCCATCACAGTGCTTAGATGCCTGCCTGAAGAGTATCCTGCTCCACAGACACCTCCACAGCCTCCCATGGTTGCAGGGTCACAGAATGCAGGTTTGCTATAGTTTTCACATAAATGGCACCTTCTAAGACATCTTTTGATTCCCCCAGCAGGGAAGAGGAGCTGTGGAAAACTGCCAGGTTGCAGTGACCCAGGAGGCAGAAGTGCCACCAGGAACACACTGCAGCCTGCCTCCTCCTCCAGGCACAGGGCTCTGCACACTTCCACCATAGGTGGGGACCCCTGATCTCCCTAAGGGCACAAGGGGTCCCAGAAGGCAGTGCCCATCCACTAGTGATGCTGATGTAACTCAATGTCCCCACCATGCCTGGCCTCCTCAAGGCTCTGGAAATGCAGAGTGCATGAGTTGTGGGGAGGGAGCCCTACACTGATCTCAGGGAAAGGAGGCCCAGCTGTTTCTGGTTCTGCACTAACCTCTGGGGACTTGGGGAAGTCATTTTCCCCTCTCTTATCTTCATTACTCTAATCTATAAATTGTAAGAGTTGACCAAAACTGAATGGCCTCAGATGCCCTGTCAAACCTTGACATTCTGATTTCTAGGTTTCCAGACAAGCAGTTCTCAAACTTGAGAATGTGTCAGACTCCTGTGAAAGACTTGTTAAAACACAGATTGCTGGGACCACACCCAGAGTTTCTGATTCACTGAGTCTAGGATGTTGCTCTAGATTCTGCCTGTCTTACCAGTTCCCAGGTGAGGCTGATCTGGGACTACATTTTGAGAACTTACAGGGTCAGATATATGATCCCAATAAAAAATACCACCCCACCCTCAAACACATACACATCAAAGGTAACATCAGAAGTGAGGGCCTCTGCTATAAATCCACATTCCCAGATCAGCCACCAACCCTCAATCCCCACCTGTCACCCCCCACATTCCCCTTTGGCACGGAACCGAAACCCTTAGTGGATGGACCAGTGAAGGAGGAGCCTGTGGCTCCCTGCCTTGGGGTGTGAGACTGAAGGCCAGGCATGAAGCCCTCACTTTTTATCCCATTCACATCTCAAATTCAGCCAGGATTCTACAACAGCACAGAGCAGAGCTACACACCCAAGGAAGTCCTCTGTCCCCAGGTGACTCCCAGGGTAAGGAGGAAGATAGGAAGGGAATGTCAGAGACATCTCAAGGCAAAGCCCAGAGTAAAAGCAAACAAGAAACCAATGTCCACAATAGAGGAAAACAATGAGAAGAATAATTAATTCTGCTTTTGTATTTATACCCAGTCTCCAAATTAATTGCTTATTTGTTTAATCTACTTTGACCAGAAGTGTTACTGCACCAAAAATATTTAATGAGTCAGGTCTTCTAATGTAAAATTCAAGCATATTTGGGCAATGAAATGAGTTTTCATCTACAGTGGGAGAACCAGCTATCTAAGCAGGACCTTTTCAGCAAAGTTACCTCCTAGAATAGAAATGTCAGAGGGAACACAGTTCATCTGTGTTGCAAATTGTTCTTCTTTGGTCATGAGTACTAGTGGGCTGGAAGTCTTTAGTTGACATTTAAATACAAACTTTGGTTTTTTGATATGGGAAGTGTTTCATATATTTAAAAAAAAGATGACCAGCCAGCCCAATCCTTCATTCACAACCCCATCACTCATAGCTTCTAGGATCTCACAGAAGTCCCTCGAGGGGACTTCTGGAGACTGCTCAGCATTGTTTGGGTCTCTCTATAAACTTTTCAGAGTCTGGGTTGGGGAGATAGAAAATGGACTGGCTTCAAGGCCCTAGCAGCTCTGATTCACCCAGAGCAGCTCTGCATTGTTCTGTTTCACACTTTATGCTTCAGGGAGAACTTTGTTTGGTGAAAGGATTTCATAGCTTTAAAAAATAGAAAACTGCCAATATTAGGGTAACGTTACAGCTGAACAATCCCAGTGAGATGGGGAGGGACCCAACCTGCTAGGTGTCTTCATTTACACCACAGAGAAGAACTTCTATCTCTAATCCCTTGGGACTACCATATTCAGGCCTATTCTATGTTCTTTGTGAGATGCAGTCTCAACCCTGCTGACTCAACCCTGCCGAGTCACAACCCTGGCTCCCTTTTCCACCTCATGCTCCTTCAAAGGCCAATATTCATGTTTGTTAGAACTAAGGGATTTTCTGACTCCTTTTACCTCTGAGGTCTTTAGAGAAGAGCCCGCAATCATTGCAATAAGAGTAAATTTTTGTTGAACATTTATTATGTGCTAGCACAGTGTGAAGAGGCTAAAAACATGGTCCTTCCCTAAAGACTTTATTGCACTGATGGAGAGCAGAGGTGAGCACCTCGGAAGGTAGATCACAGTGCACTGTGTCCCAAAGTGGAGATCACACCCCAAGGGGCTTTGGGTTGGGAGGCAGGAAAGGGCACTCTGGTGGGCGTGGTCAGGCAAGGATAAGCAGTGTGGGGCAGTGTGAGGCTCCCCCTGTGCCTTCAAAGGCCGGCAGGGTCAAGAAAAGAGATGCCCACAGGGAATGGAATTAGGGCTTTTTCTAGTGGTGAGCCATTGAAGGTTTTGAGCATTGGAGTAACAAAGGTAAAATTGAGTTTAGAAAGATTAATATGGCTACAGAGTAGTTTGAAGAAGTTAGAGGTGGACAAGAGAGTTAGGACGGTAAGTACATGAGGCACAGTGAGATACAGGTGACGAGACCTGTGGAGAGGCAGTGGCAGGGCCATGGGAGCATCGGGGGCTCCTGGGCCTGAGCCACACATTAGATGGGAAGGCTATGCTTGTTCACTGTCCAGAGTCACTCGGTCTCCTTATCCTTAGGGACAAGATACCCTATCACTTACTTTCTAGGTTGCTTCAGGTTATCTCAAAATGTTCAAGGGAAACCAGCTCTCTTCTGGAGCATTTATCACTCCAGCCTCTGGGGAACCCAGCTCTTTGCTAGCTTTCCCTTTCTCCAAGCCCATTTGTATCTATCACATCCACCATGGCTTAGTCGACATATTTATATATCCTCTCAAAGATATTTATCAGATAAATACCTGAGGCTGTCTCTGGATCCCACTTTTTACATTTACCTTGGGGAATGATGCCCAGCGATTGATTTGCATATGTGAACAGCAGTGGACCCAGAAGGATAGTTTGGGGTGGTTGCCAAGTCCCCAGCCTGGCAGGTGGGATCTGGTTGAAAGGAGCAAGAGACCACACAGAGAACATCTTCAAAACATTTGGGAAATTAATAACATAAGAATTAATATTCCTATTTTACAGTTGAAGAACCTGAGGCCCAAAGAAGGCAAGGCCTTGGGTTAACTTATCCCAAGATCACATAATAAGCAAATGGCAGAGCCAGAATAGGCACACACATCTCTCTGCAGCACCTGGAGGGCCCTGACAACAGCCCTTCTTTATTTCTGCTAACTCCTGCTGCTCTGAGCTGGGCCCTAGGCTCCTTACTATTCCTTACCTTACCCGTTTTCTTCACAGCTATGGTCTGTGCTATAGATCACAGGTAGTTAGTCCAAGGATGATTTGGCTGGGAAACGCTGTTCTAGAGAGAATAGAAGAGGTTAATATTACCATATGATCCAGCAGTTCCAATCCTAGGTTGATTCCCAAGAGAAGTGCAAACATATGTCCACACAGAAACTTGTGTATGAATGTTTATAGAAGCATTATTCTTCAACTTGTGTATGAACGTTTATAGAGGCATTATTCTTCAACCCAAATATTCCTCGACTGAGGAGCATTTCTCCCAGACAAAGCAATGCCTTACGAGGGTAAAAATGGTTACCAAGCCTTAGGTTCACACTGTGCAGGCTGGGGCAGCAGCATCACTCTGGGGGGTCACTGGGAGGACACCCCCCAACACACACACTGTATGGAAGGGCCAAGGAAAACTACTCTACCCTGCCCACCCATGAGTTATTGCGTGGGGGAGGCAGATGGCCTCCTCTTTGTATGGGTTTCCTTGGGAATTTTAGATGTGAAAGTACCTCTCACTGGAAACAGCATTTGCCTCCTAGAAGAGTTGCTAGAGCATTTGCCCAAGCTAAGGCAGAGGCAGCTCAGCTGTGACCTGCATCTTCCTAGAGCTGGCAAGAGATGGCCTCAAACGAGGCTGTCCCCGTCACAATTTCCACCCACACACACAACACTGTTTTCCCTTTTAGATAAGATTTGCTGAACTCTGAAATCTGAGTTTCATAATTTTATAACCTCTTTAAACATTTTACTCCAATAGATCAACTGAAGTCTGAGTGTATGTGTGTTAATTTTAACACAGTAAACTGTTATATCATTTGTTAGGTCCCAAAACTGATTATGGTTAAAACTGTTGAAAGAAGTATTTTGGCACAAAAATCAACTAAAAGATTGTGAAGTATTTTTAATAAGCATTGTAATGTATTAAAACTTAGTAACTGTCCTAGAAAAAAAGCATCAAGTAAATCTTGTATTTTTGGAATCTGAGGTGCTTAATTGTTGGAGGAGGATGCCCCTATCAAATAAGGAAAACAAAATGAGTAAGAAGAAACCTTTGAAGATAACTGAGTCGGTAACTAAATTAAAGTGTCAAGGAATGTCATAAACATAAAATGCTTGGCCCACGTGAACCTGTGATATGACAGTAAAACTCCTGCACATCAGAACTCTAGGATCCAGAGTCTGGGTTATTCACTTTTGAGATAGAGTCATGCCATCATCTCAGGCCCAGCCTGAGTCTCCTGGGACTTCACAGTTCCCTTTGGGACCGTTTGTACAAATGGAGGGCTGTCTGGTGGTCTGCCAGGCTGCACCTTCAATACTACTGGCAGTGGCCAGTGGTCAGTGACTAGTTTGGGCCAACATTTTTTCCACGTCATCTGTGAGCTCTTTCACAACTTGCAGCTAGGGCCATCCTGTCCCTGTAATTTATTCACATCTCCTTTGTCAATTCAGGCAAGAACATTCTGTGCTCTTCCTCTGCTGTGTGTGATATACTATCTTAGATCTGTCTGCTTTAAAAGCAATTTGAGAGTAAGTTTTCCCCAAAGTCTTTGGTGGCAAAAACAGAGACAAAGGACTCACTCACTCAGCCTGCCTTTGTTTTTTTCTCCATCCCAGAGCCCCTTGACCAGTGATGTTTTAATTCTCTTTCTGCTTCTGACACATTTACAAGGCCTTTTATTGTTGGCTATAACTCTCTTCTTCGACACTCTCATTCTGATTCTGTTTGAACCCTAGTTGATTTTTCCTTGGAGTCTGATGACACTCTTCTTTGCTCTTTGCTCTCCTA
Source organism: Pan paniscus (assembly GCF_029289425.2). Lineage (NCBI taxonomy): Eukaryota > Metazoa > Chordata > Mammalia > Primates > Hominidae > Pan > Pan paniscus. The sequence goes on from NC_085926.1 coordinate 133,078,558, forward strand.
TTTGGGTGCCTGTACTCTGTTGGGTCAGCCTCTTCATTTGCTAAGAAAGGGTGCAGGGCACCTTTGATTCCATCTGGATTTACTGGGCACCACCTCTTTAGACCTCACACATCTTTCTTGAAACTTCATCAGCTTCTTTCCAAGTAACCCCAAACTAAGTCTTTCTCCTTACGTTTTCTGAAGAAGGGTCCATATTTGTTTCTTTGCTAAATTTGAATAATCTTGTGAACACTTTATTTTCATTTCTTTCTCCCAGTAGAATGTGTAATTTATTCAAAACCTTTATGTGTGTTTGCCAAAAAGAGACTCTTTCAGATGTTCAAGCAAACTATCCCTTCATCTGAGGAATATAGAGAAAAGACAACTAGCCAGGACTTACTGTGAAAACCATTGTATATGGGGGCAAAAGGGGATACTTCTTTGAATTAATCTTCTCATCCCTCTTTAATCTTTAGCTTTAGTTTTGCTAGAAGAAGTTGGTGTTTGAGTGAATACCAGAGCTCATTCTTATTATTTTCTGTTTTGTCCGAAAGTTTCATAGCACATAAAACAACAGATCAAGAGGTGACATTTGCCCTTGGAGAGGGAAAAACCAAATTCATCACTGCAGGTGACTGTTGATGGCAGAGCACTGAACATAAGCTGCCCGTGATTTTCAGGGAGGATAAGAAATGCTTTCTTGCTTTCTCCCATGTGCTAAATCCCATCATAATAAAATGTAAACCATTTAGAATGACCTGTGTGAGAATACACAGTCTTCCACAGGGCCTGTAACCCTCATGTCATTGCCATGAATCTGAGAAATACAGGCAGGGATGGCCATCACCCTCTGGCAGCTCCTCCCAGACCCGAGTGCCGCTGACTGCTGGGGAGTCCATACCATGTGTGGTGACAGGAGCGTTTCTCTCCATGGATTTCACTGTCAATTGCCTCTGGATCACTCTGCCCTGTGATTGCCTCTTTACCATCTGACCCCAACTAGACTCCTACACAGAAGTGCAGGGCTGTGACTTTCTTACTTGTTCTTCTGTCCCCAGTGCTTAGAACAGGACTGGCACAGTGTTTGGCAAATATCTTGAGTTTTTAATGATGGCTTTCCAGAGAGTAGAGGCAAGGAGAAGAACCAAGCCCGGCAAAATCCTCAGGCCATTAGCATTGATCTTTCCATTTTTTAAATACATGATGTTTCAGCTCTCAAGACAGAGGGACTCTGAAGTCCTGTATGAAACTGACGTGATTCACAACATGTAAATTGTGCCTCTGCAGAGGTCTGCAAGGGCAGCCTGAGAGTCACAGCACGCAGTGGAAGGAAAGAGCTGTCAGGAGCTATTTGTTCACCCTGTCTTTGTGGATCCACTGGGATCCTCAAATGATCTGGACTGATTCCAGAAAACTGCCTCGCCTTCCCTGAACTGTCTTTATCCTCCCCCATGACTCTGTCCTGTGATTGCAAGGTGTTGGGAAAGATGATCACAGGCCATTCACATATTTAACCATCAAGCCTTGTTGCTAAGTCCAGGACTCAGTTCTTACTTTCATTTTACCTGACTTAGCAACAGCATTTAACGTATTCTGTCCTCCTGGGAGCACCTTATTTCCACTTGGTTTCTAGGCGATCACACTCTCCTGGTTTTTCTTCTGCTTCATTGGCTTTTCCTTCTCAGGCCTCTTTAGTGTTTTCTCCTCATCTTCTGAATCTTGAATTTTTTCTATCTATTGATTCTCTTGGTGATCTCTGCAAGTTCCACTGATTTCAATATCTGTGAAATATTGGTGACTCCAAATTGGTCTCCAACATGGACCTTATGCACCTATCTGGTACTCAGCATCTGCTCTGGGACACCTTGGACATCTCAAATCTAACAGGTCTGAAGTGGAGCACCTGGGCTCTCCTCTCAAACTGCTTCTAGAAATGTCTCCCTGTTCTCAGTTGATGGCAGCCCCATTCCTCCAGATGTTTAGGCCAAAACCCTTGTAGTCACTTGACTCTTCTGTTTCTTCCACATCCCATATTCATGGAAATATTCTAAATAGATTCAGAATCTGCCTACTGTGCTGCTCAGGCCAGGTCTTAGCAGCCATTGTTTCCCAGCTATATTACTACAGCAGTGCTGTGATTGGCTTCCTGCTTTTACATGGCCCCTGCATTCTATTTGGAGCACAGCAGAGAGTGATAATAGTATCATATAAGTCAGATTACATCACCGTGCCTTGTTGACAGTCCTCCTATGGCCCTCCAGCTTGCTCAGGGTAGAAGCCCAACTCCTTCTAGTGTCCCTCAGGGTCCTGCCCCCTGTGGACTCCTCTCTTCTGGGTCCCACTGACTCCCTGATGCCCCCAGATCAGCCCCTTTGTCCTGGCTGCTCCAGATATCCACTCAGCTCCCTCCCTTCCCTCCTTCAACCCTGTGCTCCTGCATCTGCTTCTCAGGCAGCCTTCCCTGATCACACACCTCTCACCTCTGGCATCCTGTGTCCCTTTCCCCTTTCCATTTTTTCATGTACTTAATATATTTTAACACAGCTTATGATTCATTTATTAGCTCTAGTCTCTGCTGAATCCCCCCACTACAAAGTAAGCTCTATGAGGGCTAGAAATTTTATTTTGTTCACTATGGTGCCTCTAGAACCTAAAAAGAGACTGGTACTTGACAGATGCTCAATAAATATGTTTAATTAATTAATTAACCTGGGTTATAGATACTACTAAGTTGCAGGCAAGAAAAAATACACTTGACAGCTTAATCAAGATAAAAAATTATTTCCACTTACTAAACCAATAGGCCAAATTTAACACCGTAAAGGTTGAGATACATGTACATTCTCATAGTCAAAGCCAAAAGCCAACTCTACAGACAAAAGATGAGGAGCATACCATGGGGAAACCTAAAGGTTATATATAACTGCCATTTCAGGACTGAACAGCAGGGACATGTTTTTGATCCAAAGGCTATCGGTCATATTAATAGATATATAATACACAGATCATGATAGATATTAGTTTTATTCTAATCTTTGCTGCTCAAATAGTGGAAAGAGAATTGGATTCACTTCCAAGCCCCAAGCCTAAAGAGAATTTAGGGAACATGGTCTCATTTGGAAAAGAGCCATCTTGGGTGGCATGTAATGGTCATGGGAGAAATATTTGACTATTTTTTTTTCAGCAGGAATAGCTCAAGGAAGATCTAACTAGTTTCCTTAAATATTTGACAAGACATTTTGTGGGAGGGGGAATATCCTTTCTTACTTCAGTTGGCAGAAAGGAAAACAGTGGGAAGAAGATAACTTTCAAATAAAGGTCGGAAGATATGTAAATTGGTGAGACTTACCCAAGTATAGAACAGCAGCTCCTGGAGGCAAGAAGTCTCCCCTCTCTGGGGGTACAGCAGGAGCTTGGCAGCAAATTCCCAACAGGGAAGTTGTAGGGGGAATCAAAACTACATTAATTCAGACCCTCCATGAAGCAGACACAAAGATGGGATTAGATGTATGAAAGATTTACTGGGGAAATGAGATGGGAGCCAGAGGAGGCTGGGAAAGCCATCAGACCATAAGAAAGGTCTGATCTCTGTAAAGGAGAGAGGGAAGGAAGGAGGATTGGGTAGGGTAGGAAGAGCTTTAGCTTGCTGTGGGGGTTATAAGGTAGTGTTGGAAAGGCCACTGGGGAGTCTCTGATTGGAAGTTGCCCATCAGAGTAGTCCCATATATCGCAGGAATGGGTCTGCCATGGCATCCCTGCTGCTCTCATTCATTGGCTGGGAGCAGCCTGTGGGAATCAGGGCCTCTGTGTGAATATGGTGATGGACTGCAGAGTGCAGGAACTGGAGCTGTTAGTTAATTACTCTTCAAGGAGTAGGAACTCTGAGAGGTGCATTTCACAGCCACCACAAGGTCTCTAATGGGAACAGGGCATACCTGCCTTCAAGGTCCCAGAGGACACTCTGGCTCTGAGTCCTTATCACACTTCTAACTCTTTATGGCTTTCCTGGACTAGCAGCATCTTCAGAACAAGTGCTCTGAATCCTCTCCCTGAGGGGCTGCATGTAGTAGGGACTCACTGAGGGTCCAATGAGTAGTGGAGAAAGCAGCAGCCACCTTGTGACCCGGTAGTTGTGCAGTGTAATTCCAGGTCTTTGAGGGCAATCTGTTAACTTGAATTGAGGATAGTAAATGTCACTCAGCCACGGTCCCCAGAGAAACCATTGTAAAGTGGAGTTTGAGTGAGGAAAAGACCTTCATCACTGCAGAAGTGCCAGGACTAAACGGAACAGCCCCTGAGCAGAGCACAGATTGAAGCCTCATCCATTACCCGCCTCTTCCCCTAGAAAGACAGCCCTCATTTATTATTTCCAGACTGTTTTCATTTTGCTTACACCATGTGAAAAATGTTGAATTGGGAAATAAATAATATTATTTCCAAACAGAGATTTCTGAATCAACTTTACAGATTTTGGAATTATCTTGTTCCCAAATGTTTGATTTGTTTATCATTTCTCCATTTATACTTGTGAACTCCTTATTGGAAATTCCCTCATTTGGAAAACTCTGACCATACCTCTGTTGTTGGTCTGTGTTCATGTCTTTTTGAGAGATACCTCCTCTCTTCCTTTTAAAGTATAATAAAATCTAACTTGCAGTATCAGGAATAGATGTTTGCTAGAATGCTCCTTTCTGTTGTAGAGTAATTCTATACCAACTGGTTCTACTCTCTCATTATCATCTCTTGCCCCAGGTTCTCATCTCTGCAATAGCTCAGCCCACAACTGCAAGACTGAGGTTCCTTCAACACCTTCTTCTCAAAAACATTACAGTGTTCCTCCTTTCCTTCAGTCTTTTCCTTTGATTCCTCCAACTGTCTCTTGTTTTGGTCAAGCCTTGCCACCTCTGAAAGTCCCATGTCCATTCCAGCTCCTGTGCACACATGCTTTCCTTTCCTAAATGCTACCTTCTCTCTCCTCTGTTATCCAAACTCCATTGATTCTGCAAAACCCACAGGAAGTTCTGCAGGTCCAGCTCAGCTGATGATAAAGAAGGAGCAGAGTTCAAGCCGAATGCCATCTTTCTCCCTACGTACCTCTGGAAGATGGCCCTTCCCCTGTAACTGAGTGTCTGTTCAGCTACCCTGTTTCTTTCTCTCTCCACAGCCCCCTCCACCGTTCCCATCATGCACCAAGTCAGTGCCACTATGAGGAGCATCACCTTGTCATGGCCACAGCCGGAGCAGCCCAATGGCATCATCCTGGACTATGAGATCCGGTACTATGAGAAGGTGAGCCAGCTCTACCTGCAAGCTTGCAAGACCCAAGGCCAGCCACTGTTCCATGGATGGTTGCTAGCTGAAGGCACAAAGGAGATAGGCTGCTGAGGTGGGGAGGATTCTGGTGACAGAGGCCAGAAGGTCCCTGGGAGAGTTCTCCAGGTCTGCCCTGACAAAGCCTTGTTCAAAGCCCAGGCACTTTCTGTGCCAACTAAGGAGAGAAACTTCCAGTCCACCATCCTGCAATCTGGATAGTTCACTGGCTGGGAAGGACCAGTCCCATTTTTCCAATCACGTGTTTGATATACTAATGCAGATGCCACAAAACTGCCAGGGGTCCCCGAACCTTCAGAGGAGTGTGTGGTTTGGTAGATCAGTGTTTTTCAAAGTGTTTGTGTACCTCCAAAATAAATTTATTTATAAATTATATGCATGTACTACTGCGCTAATATATTTGTGGAGGATAAAAAAACATGTAAAGTGAACATTCAAAAGGATGAGATAAAAATTAACAGAAATATAAATTTATGTATTATTTTCCTTGACTACTCTTGAGCATCTGCTTCTGAGGATGACAGTGGGGCATGGGGCTGCCAAGAAAAGGGAAATGGTGCCTGGTGGAGCTGGTCCCTGGCCTCCCTCTTACCTGGGCAAAATGCAGCATTTGCAAAAATCTTACGAAAATACAGTGCCTTCTGTTTTAACCCAACACATTATTTGTAAAACCACATTATTCATTCACTTATTTGTTCAGTAAGTATTGTCAACTATTTGACAGGCACTATTCTAGGATATATTAGTAATCAAGCAGACAAAGATTCCTGCCTTTGAGGAGCTTGCTTTCCAACAGAGGGAAACAGGCAATAAACAGTGAACATAACACATAAGAAAATCATATAGTGTGTTAGAAAATCAACAGCATAGAGGAAAAAAGAAAAAAAATAGCAAGGTAAATGGGATCAGGAGGGTTAGGCTTGGGAAAGAGCAGGTTGCAGAACTAAGTGAGGGGTAGAGATAGGCCTCTTGGAGAAGGTAAGATCTGAGTAAACCTGAAGAAAGTAAGATCGTTGTGAAGCAGTTATCTGGAGGAGGAAAGGGCAACAGCCTATGCAAAGGTCCTGAGGCATGATCATGACTGGTGATTCAACAAGCAGGAAGGAAACCAGCATGACTGGAGTGATGCAAGCAAATGGGGAAGTAATAGACAGATGAGAGAGATTACCAGAGGAGGTCATCATGTTGGGCCTTAAAGACTGGGCCGGGTGCGGTGGCTCACACCTGCAATCCTAGCACGTTGGGAGGCTGAGGCAGGCAGATCAGTGGCGCTCAGGAGTTCAAGACCAGCCTGACCAACATAATGAAACCCCATCTCTACTAAAAATACAAAAAATTAACCAGGAGTGGTGGCAGGCTACTCGGGAGGCTGAGGCTAGAGAATCACTTGAACCCAGGAGGTGGAGGTTGCAGTGAGCCTAGATCACACCACTGCACTCCAGTGTGGGTGACAGAGCAAGACTCTGTCAAAAAAAAAAAAAAAAAGACTGGAGCTTTTCCACTGAGTGAGATATGGAGCTATAGCAGGTTGAGGAGCGGAGGAGGGACAAGATCTAACTTACATTTTGGATGGATCATTTAAGCTGTTCCACTGAAAACAGAGCCTAGTAGATCTACAATTATTAACAAGGATGATGGTGTAATCAGGGTAAAAGCAGAGGGCTTTTGAAATGTAGTCGATTTCCAGATCAGCTAAAGGCAGAGCCAACAGGATTTCCAGCAAATTGGATTTCGGGCATGGGAAGGTTTTAGCCTGAACCACTAGAACGATGTAGCCGGCACTGACTGAGAAGGTGATCACTGTGGGTAGAGCATATCTGATGTGAGGAAAGGAGCAGAAGTTCAGTTCAGTGTCTAAAATGCTTGTAAAATGGCCAAGCAGAGATGTGAGATAGGCAGCAAGAGATTCACATCTGGAGTTCAAGGGAGGGGACCGGGTGAAGATATCCACCTGGGAGTTGTCAGTATGTAGATGATAAGAAAGTCCTGAGCCTGGGTGAGGTCTTGCAGTGGGTCAATGGAAATAAGGAGAGGAACAGAAACAGAGACCTATAGCCCTGCAACAGGGAGGCCATGCTGAATAGTGGGACATGACTGCACTGGCAGCAAAAGCCCTCGTTTCCAGTGCCCTGTGCAGCTAACCAGCCATGGAGCTGTGGTCCAATTACTTAGCCACTCTAGGTCACAGTTTTACATTTATAGAATGGTAGCAGTTTACCTCCCTGAAAGCGGAGGTCTAGATGGATCACCAATCCCAGTCTGTAAGGAGGTATGCCCTTCAGCCATTAGAGCTGAACTTGCAAGCAAGGTGGAGGATTAAGCGGCATTCTATTCTACTTAGAGAATATTGAGTTTTATAAGGAGTTGATTCAGATACTTCAGTGAATTGGAAATAATTTAAACCAGCTGAATTCATAAGCATCTGTTATATCTGATCCATTTTGGATTTAGGGCTCTTACTTGCTAGATATTTTTTGTCAGTTAATGAAGTAAATGTTGACTTTTTAACATATTTTGGAACAATGTGTTTAGACTAACTGACCACATGGTCTCATTTTGTCATCAGAGTTGGCCTAACAAGGGTCCACCCAGTCCCCCTTCGCACACATATAAGCTTGTAGCTCTATTGAAATAACACCTCATCTCAGAAAAACAATAATAATTTCTCCCCATTGTGCACCTATTGTGTGCCAGGGGTTTTATAAACATTATCTACTTTCTTCCTCACATGCCAGTGTGGTAAATGTTAGTATCATTGCTATGGGTAAAGAAGTTTTTAAAAGGGAAACAAAGAAGTTAATAAAACAAAAACCTTGTCCAGAGTCCCACAGCTGGGAAGCGAGCCTGGGTCCTTTGCCCTGCAGCAGGTGGTGGTGCTGGGAAGGGAAAGAATATGTTAGAGACCATATACTCCTCCTCTTCATCTGCCGTGCTCAGAGCAGTCACTTCAGTGGGTAGCCAGGGCAGGGGTCAAGGGCTTAATGACAGGCCGAGCACTGAAGCCACGAGGCTCATGCCTGTATACCTTGTCTCCTTCCTCCCAAACCAGCCCAAGCTCCTCTACTACCTTTCCCTTTACAGCTTTCCCTTGAAAACTGTAATTAACCTCAACTTTTTATGCTGTAAAAGCAGCTTATTCTCCCATTCAGGCTACCTCCCTGCTTCTTAGTAATTTGTACTAATTATTAACAGACACATATACACAGCAGCCCAATGCCTGCAGCAGCTTCCACACCTCAGTGAAGCATATTATTGTCCCCACTCCAGAGGAGAGAATGCTTTCCTTGGAAACAGAGAAGGTTCTTTGGGCAAATATTGGTTACCATTTGGTATACGACTGTGGAATGCTCCTTCACTTACGAAGTGCTTGACTACAAAGTCCATTACATTGCTTTGACTATTCCTAAGACTACCAAAGAAAAAGATGTTAGCCCATGAGGGCCTTTTGAAACAATGATGATAATTCATCGTATATTGAGTATCTATTATGTGCCAGATATACACAGATATATTAGCTCTGATCCTTAAAGGAAAAAAAGTGTATACTTGAAAATATATATAACCAATTTATAGATGATGGAGCTATGTCATAGAAACGTTAAATGACTTACCCATAACAGCACAGGTCATCGCTAGGGAGTCACAGAACCAGAACTTTACACATTTTTATGATACTTCAGTGGTGGAAACTTCTGAGCTTGATAGGAGAGTGGATGCAAGCACCTCTGATGCTGAGGATCTCAAAATTAGTGTGGCTCCCAAAATAAGAGATTGTATCTTAATAATAAATCCAAATACTTGCAAACAGAATGATCTGCCTACCTGCTCCATGTGGCCTTGGAATCCTGGTCTTTAGAAGATGTAAACACAAATAGAATTCAGCACAGTAGATGTCTTGGATTTGGTCCAAAGAAGCAAACCCCATTATTTCTTCATCTTGTGCCATCTCCTCTTCCCCCAAGGAAGTCCCAGCCCCTCATCTAAACCAGTAGTCAGCAAGCTTTTCCTGTAAAGAACCAGAAAGTAATTAATTTAGGCTTACGGGCCATATGGTTTTTGCCCCAACTGCTATAGTCGACTCTGCCTTTGTAGCAGGAAAGTAGCCATAGGCAATATGCAAATTGATGGGCATGGCTGGGTTCCAGTGGAACTTTATCAAAACAGGTAGCTGGTCCATGAGGGCAGTTTTGTAACCCCTGAAAATCTTCCATGGGTCTCCTGCTCCACATAACCCTTGGTTTGCGCTTAGGACCCCTTTCAGTTTCACTCTATGAATAGAATTGATGAGGCTTTTGCTTCCTCCACCAGCTCATTAATAGAGAGCTCAGATGCCATCGAGCTGATGACACTCCTGGAGCCTTTCCCATGTTCATCTCCTTCCCCATTTTAATACACTTCCATTCATCATTCTCTCTTGTTTACTGTCGTGTAGCACTTTTCACTCCTGGTGTCAGCGCTTGTAGACAAACCATGGGAGGAGCATCTACATCTGCTCTCAGCTGTCTTAATGATTAAACGTTTATGGTTACTCGCTCTTCATAATAACTGTATAGGCTAGGACTGGCTGGTTTAGGCCTTGGTAATTTCTACCTTTCAAATTTTAGGATCGTTTTCTCATAGAGACTCTTTCAGACCTTGGCAATATCTTGTGCTCAATCGGTTCAAATAACTGGACCGAAGTGTACTGTTTATTTATTCATTTGGCATTGAGTTCTTGAGCGCCCAGGTGGTACAAGCACTGCGCTGCATGTTGGGGTGGGGAAGGAGAAATGAGGGAAACATGGTTTCTGCCCTCAACAGCTGCATTCTCCATCCTGCATCCTCTGTCTCCCACATACTCATAATTAGTCATAAGCAACCAATAATAATAAAAAAAAAGCAACTTTGTTCATGGCTCTTACTGATTTGCCTGAAATTGATTAATGATTCTGTGGGGAACAAGAACTAATATTCATTTTAATCACTGAACTTCTTCAAGAATGTTTGGACTATAAAGTGATTATGGAGTAATGTTTGGTCCTCACAATCCAAATACCAATGATGTATTAAAACAGTTTTTCAATAACAGCTATTCAGTCACTGCTTCACATTTATCAGCCAGTGCCTGATTTCAGCAGATTCTATTAAAACCAGAGAATTCAGGCAGCTGCTTGGATTTTGTAGCAATGGGATTTTATTCTTATTTGCAAGGTGACTTGGTGATTTTCACAGTTTCAGATCTCAGATCTCCACTGTGTCAAAATAGAAATGATCAAAGTTCTGGATGACATCCCTTCTATAGTGGACAGCCTTTCTTCTGAATCCCTGAGTGGGGGTGGGGAGGATCCCCTTGTGTTTAAATAGATCAAATAGTGGGTGGGCAGCTCCTCTGCAGGCAGTCTCTCCCAGGGCCCAGTAGACATCCCCTTCATTAGAGTGAGAATGGGCCTCTTTGTAACTTTCAACTGTGTGTTTGAGCTGACCTGGGACCCGTGGTCCCTCACAACTGCTTCTGAATCATTTATGGGCATTTCTATGCCACCCACACTTCAGATATGCCAATTACTTGCAGTCTCCTGAACTCCTCTAGGCCGTGCTTTTGCATGTTTAATTCTGTTCTCACTCTCCACATTCATCCATGTGGCTAATTTATTTCATCTTTTGTGACTCAACTCAGGTCACCCTTTCCCTCAGTCACTCTGCATCTCCTCTGAAGTCTGGGCTGGATGGTCCCCTGCTGTGCCCCCACAATCCCCTGAACTGCTCTCTGCCAACTCACTCAATCAACACTGCTGTCATCTTCTATTTATTTACCAGTCCACCCACAGATGTTACATCCCCAGAGGAAAGGAACCATGCCTTTGTACCTGCATCCCATGTATAGCACCCAGAGATAGTAGTGTGTCATAAATGTAACTGGCTGGCCAAACAAAGGAATGAGTAAATAAATACACATCAGGTCATCTTTGACTTCGCAAAGTAGGCTTTTATATATTTTAAACAATGGGAATTTCTTATCACTGTACTGTATTCTTTACATATATTTACATAAAATATATTCTTTATATGGGAATTTCTTATCACTGTACTGTATCCTAGCTCAGCTCTGTTTCTTCTGTCATTTTACTGAGAATACAGTTTACAATTTGTAAAGCATGCTTCTTGAACCATTGTGCCTAGAACTCATCTCAGTACCCCAGATCTGCACAGGGGACACAGGGACTTGGATCACTCCCTCCTAGTGATCCAGGCTCTTCATTTTCACTAAAGTCCCCATTTTTTTCTAGGATTCATGGTGCAGACAAAGACAGGCCCAGGCTTCAAGCTTCTGTTCATGCATACCTGCAGATAACCCAGAATCTTTGCAAAGAAAAGATATGTTCCTGTGAAAATGATTAGAGGCCATGCTGGTATACAAGAAGGTGCTGGGGTGAGGTGTGATTCAGAATGACAGTGTGTAGACAGTCCACAGCCCAGACTGGTGAAAGAAGCCTTCCAAGAGAAGAGGCCTTGGGAAACATAGGCTTAAGCAATCTGGAGGGAGTAGAGGAGCCCTGGAGAGAGGCATTTTAGACAAAGAAAAGAGCCTAAGCAAATGTCTGCTGGCCAAGATGTGGTCCCCGGATTTAGGGGAATGTGAGAGATTGGAATTGACTTCATTATGAAGGACCTGTGAATCTATATTTAAGAGTTTTGCCTTTGTATGATGATAGTTTTTAAGAAAAGAAGTGTGGCGTTGGGTGGGGTGGATGGGGAACATCAAGAAAGACAGGAGGCTGCAAAAGTCCAGGCACAAATCATGTGTTTAATAAGATAAGTAGCAAGGAGAAAAAGCCACCTTTTAAGGGCACTCATGATGAGCAAAAGAGTCATGCTTCTGGAAAACAGAAGCAACTCTCTGCACATCAGAGGACCCAAGTGTGCAGATGACAGGGACTGTAGAGGTCAGCACAGAAAGTGCTGGAGAGAGTGACAGACAGGAGAATGGGGCTGATCCAGAGTAGGTGGGGGGATGAGGACACAGGGGCTGCTCTGCAGGGAGAAGGCACATGCCCACTCTGAATGCTGGCGGAAAGTAGCTGGGGGATGCACGCTCAGACACAGGGCAAGGTGAGGGCAGAAGTAGGTGTGGAGGGCAGTCCAGAATGGCCTCTACCTCTCCAGCAGAGTGGACACAAAGCCTTTTGCCTGAGCACTTGAAGGAACTGAAGGGGAGTGATGTAGAACCGGCACTTTGGAGAGTGTCTAGGGAGATCTGAGTCAGGAGAGAAAACAGAACAACTCAGCAGAAGCAAGACAAAGAGAGGCAGGCAGGGGGCAGATGGATGTTGCCTAGTTTGCGTCTGCTGAGGTCAGAGACTTGAGGGGATTTTGCAAAGCTGGATGTGCTATGTTATTTCACCTCTGAACCCTGGGGGAGGAGGACTAGAGAATGACTATAAGCTTCCTCGCCAGTCCCTGAGCACTCAGTCATTTCCCTGGGCCCCTTTTTTCAGAGTGTGGCCACCTCATAGTCCAGACCTGACCCTACATTCCCTTGGCCTAGATCAGACTTCTTGTCCCCATCCAGAGGGATGGCCTGGAGCTGATGACAACTTCTAGCAGATATGCAGGACCAAGAAATGATGGGGCCTGAATACTCCAGGGTGGAGTGGGCTCGGGGTGTAGCCTTCAGTAATGGGATAGTGACCCTTTCCCTCGCTTTCTTTTAGGAACACAATGAGTTCAACTCCTCCATGGCCAGGAGTCAGACCAACACAGCAAGGATTGATGGGCTGCGGCCTGGCATGGTATATGTGGTACAGGTGCGTGCCCGCACTGTTGCTGGCTACGGCAAGTTCAGTGGCAAGATGTGCTTCCAGACTCTGACTGACGGTAAGGGTCGGGGAGGGCAGTGGCATAATCACAGGGTAGGCAGTGTGGGAGAAAAAGTAGCCCCAAAGATGCTGCACTAGCCAAAAATGCTGATCTCCAACTGGATTCCAGTGGAATTCCCTTCAAATGGTTTGCCTCCCAGTAGGGCCATGTAGATTTTCCTGACGTCTGGCTCATTTCTCTCCCAACGCCTGGTTGGATTTGCCTCTGAAGGGTCTCTTGCCATGTGTGATCTTGCATTTCAGCAGTGAGACTCATACCTGTCTCATGGAGCCAGTGTGCCCTCTTGCCTCGGTATCCAGGTCCAGATGCCTCTGTTTCACCCTCACGCCCACTTCACTCCTCTGTGCTTATGGTCTGAAAGCTGAGCTCATGGCCTAGTTTCATGAGCCGAGGTCTTCAGGGAGGAAATGGAGAGACAAAATGTGGGATGTGGCAGTCTCATGCACCTGGGATCTCAGAAATTTGAAGCAACTTCACATGTGACCCCCAGTACGTCCTGCTCAGATGACTCCAGAGAGAATAGCCAAGGTGTCCTCAAGGCCAGAAAGTCTATCACCATAAATATACTTCTACCTTTGGGTTTTATTAGTTCCCTGTTATCACTATCTGCCCCAGTCCTCTGAGACCACCCCCAGCAATAGTTCTGAAAAATCTGATTTCCCAGTAGCCTCAGCATTGTGCTCAAGTGATCTATCTGACTGTGCCTACCACTTTCTCTCTCTTAGCTAGCCATTTACCATAGTTTATGTAATTATTTGTGTATCTGCCTACCTACCTATATCTCTATATTTATTATTCACTTATGAGCTGTTTCCTGATAGTTTTCCAAATGTCAGTCTATTCCTGGCTCCCCAAATTGAAAGCTTTCCATTTTTCCTTCATTAATTAAATTATCCATAAAACAGTCTGTCCTTATATAGCATTTTATTTTAGGCCAATGCTCTCAGTCTGCGTGTTTGATAGGGCTTGAGATTTTATCTTGATGCACATTGTATTTTTTAACAATTTTGAAATTAATTGGAAACTTTTAAAATCAGGTGGGTTCTTATACAAATCAGGATGTTGATGTTCTTGTGAAAAAATTGTAAGAGAAGCCAATGCTTGTGGGCACTCTGGAGTGAGGACCTTGCCTTAAAGCTGAGAGGCAGCTGTCTCCATATGGTACCCACCACTTCCAATATCTCTAACCTGGATACTTTGATGTGAACCGTCTGGCCCCTGTAGGACTGGAGTTTGCAATCTATTGTGAGTTTATTTGAGGTGAACTTTCTCTCATATTTTGAGGATGGTGAGATGGGGTAGAGAGGTGAGCCAGTTAATTCAGGTTGATAATGCTACTAGTATGAAAAGAACACAGACTGTCTTCTTTTTCCTTAAGGGCTCTGTCCTCCACTTTACACCTCACTTACTGTCTAGATTTATAGGCACTCTGGCATCAGGACGTACACAGGATTAAAAGCCCAAAACTCAAAATGCTCCGAGTGCTGGTCTCTTGGCAATTCTGCTAGACACATCAAGAAGTAACAAATTTCTCCCAAGAAGGCTATTTCTTTTACATTTGGCAGTTAAGTTTTGCAAACCCAAGAGGGGCTGGTTGTAAGAGAGTTCTGGTAAGTGGCCAAATTTGGGAGTATTTATCTTACGACTGAGGTTCACACATGGGTACGGATTATGTTCACTGGGGCAGCAGGCCTGTCTGCAGAGCGAAGGTAGTCAGAAGGTTGATCGATGATAGGGTCATTGGGACAGGGAGGACCTGTGGAATCCCGCCCAGAGTCAACGGCCACACTTTGGGCTGGTAACCTCCACATAGGGCAGACCCACTATGGCCCTGGGCTGCTCTTAGCTACACTGTTCTGATTTTTGACGTAGCTGCCTAATTTTTAAAAAATCATTCAAGTTTCATATTACATTATGAAGTTTTTAATTTATAAAGAACTTCATTGGGGTTCCCTGTGTATTTTTCTATCGCCAACTTTATGTTTTAAATACATATATTACAGAAAGTCTCAGCTGAGGGCAACTGAAAATTTTCCTTCAGTCTTTAAAATCGACTTCCGTCTTTAAAATTCTAGAGAATGGGAGACTTCAAGAACCAATATCCTTGTTCTTAGAAATCTTTCTCCTCCAACATGGTTGAAGGACAGTTCTCAAACATTGGGGAACATTAGAATCACCTGGACTGTTTGTTAAATATGCAGATACCCTGCTCTTCACCCAGAGGTTCTGATTCAGTAGATCTGAGGAGGGGTCTGGAAACAGTCATGTTTAACAGTCGGGCTCAGGTAATTCTGATAGCTCATGGGAAACCTCACTTTAAGAAGTATTGTCAGTGGGCATGGTGGCTCACACCTCTAATCCCAGCACTTTGGGAGGCCAAGACAGGTGGATCACTTGAGGTTAGGAGTTCAAGACCAGCCTGGCCAACATGGTAAAACCCCATCTCTACTAAAAATACAAAAAGTAGCCGGGTGTGGTGGCATGTGCCTGTAATCCCAGCTACTCGGGAGGCTGAGACATTAGAATTGCTTGAACTCGGGAGGCGGAGGTTACAGTGAGCCAAGATTGTGCCACTGCACTCCACCCTGGGCGACAGAGCAAGACTGTCTCAAAAAAAAAAAAAAAAAAAAAGAAGAAGTATTGTCATTAGGGTTGCTAGATAAAAAATAAGATGAACAGTTAAATTTGAATTTCAGACAAACAAAAATTATGTTTTAGTGTAAGTATCTCCCAAGCAATATTTGAGGCATACTTATACTAAAACCTTTTTCATTATTTATCAGAAATTCAAATGTGATTGGCAGTCCTACATTCATATTTGCTATAGCTGGCAACTCTAATTGTAATAGAACATATAGCTTGACTTCTCTATGCCTAGGTCCTGAACATTAGGTAATAGTTCTTTAACACCAGTGAAAGCATAACCAGGACAATACCAATACTAGCCAGCTGGCCCAAATTATTTGTATAGATTAAAGAAAAGAGATTTGGTATTTAGGACACCTATGATAGAGCAGACAGGGTGAAATGTGCTTCATATGATTTGATTTTTTTCAACAGACAGGAAGTGTGAGGGTCAGAAGGACTAAATCGTGTGTACAGTATCACAAAGCTTACACATGGTAACGCCAGGGTTTAGATGAGCTCTGTCTGCCTCTATGACCCGTAGGCTTCCCATTCCACTGCATAATTCAGCATGGTTCTAACATTTGGCAGAAGCCTTGATCATTTTCTTCTTGAGCGGGAACTCAGAGTGCTGGGCCATTCATTTCTCAGGCATTTCTTTATCCTCCACAGTGCCTGGAGGTAGTGCTGGCTGACTGCGGATACTCTTTAAGTATCTGCTCAATGAATCTATTGACTCTGTGCCATTTCATAACTTCATGTTTTAGAAGATATTTCAGCAGTGGTTTTCATTTAGATAAGTCCCCTTCATTGGAATGTCCTTAACATGGCTGACAGTTCTTCGAGAGACCTTCCAATTGAGGGAATGTAGATTGGGAATCATCTCTGCTCCAGGAATGTCATCAGCTATAGTTCCCAGATTCTGTCACGGCTGTTTTGTTTTCATTGTCCTTTGTTTTTGGTTGTTTTTTGTTTATTTATAACTTAAAAATTGCTGTTTGTTTTGGTTAGACTTACAACTCTGACACATAGAAACTATCCTCTACATATATGTATATTTAGATCATGTTTTTGGTATTGTGCACTGAGTATCAGCTGTATGCAAAAGGCACATGGGGAGGATTCTAATGCCTCTTTCTCACCTAGATGATTACAAGTCAGAGCTGAGGGAGCAGCTGCCCCTGATTGCTGGCTCGGCAGCGGCCGGGGTCGTGTTCGTTGTGTCCTTGGTGGCCATCTCTATCGTCTGTAGCAGGTAGGTCCTCCACTCTCACTTGCTCTCCTTGGACCCAGGAAGCCCCTCTCCATGTGCCGTTTCCCAGGCTGCGTGGATCAGATAGGGTGTGACCATTCACGACCACAATCATCACTCCATCTCAATCCAAGAGCAGCCTAGAATTCTTTAGATATTTATTTAGCTGGGAAAAAATTCATATGAGAGCTGGGCAAGGCTATGAGTAAACAGCATCCATCCTCAAACCTCATTTTAACGAAGACTTTTAGCCCCCTCTTACACACAATGGCTTTTCAGAGTGACAGTTGCAAAATTGCATTTGACTCACTGGAGCATCCAGCCTGTGCACAACCCATCCTCCAGTTAAGAGAGCTCAGGCTCTCAGCAGCCAGCAAGAGGGAGGCAGGCTGGCAGGAGAGAAGATGAGGAGGAAAGGGAAACTCTGAGTTCTGCAGAAAAGCTGGCCCCGAAAGCCTTGTGATTTTTTAATACTGCTGCTACTGCCTTCAGTGGTTAGCCCAGATTCTGTCATGCAAAGCCCTGTAGTTGGCTCCCTCCCAAGCAGTTCTGCAATGTAGCTTAAGTGCTGATGGACATCCTCTTCGCCTCTGCCCCCATCAGCACTGCCCTCTGAATGGGGTCCCACAGTCCCGCCAGGCTTCTGCAAGACCTTGGCTGGAAAGCAGACCCATCTGCCCACAGGAGTGAGTGGTGGTCAGCAAGAGCTCTAACTGCAGCAGGAGGGCTGAAGTGAGAGTTGCCCAGTCCCTAATCCTGGGAGATGCCCCAGGTGAGCCCCCATCTGGCCTGGGGCCTAGATGGAGGTACCTGGAACAGACTGGTGGGTGTGCCCTGTGGCTGAGAGAGCCCCTCTTTTTATCCGCAGGAAACGGGCTTATAGCAAAGAGGCTGTGTACAGCGATAAGCTCCAGCATTACAGCACAGGCCGAGGTAAGTAGAAAGCAGAGACCCGGTGTCTGACCCCCACAGGCCACTGAGTCAAGTGGGCTAGTGCTCAGAGCTCTCTTTATAGCCAGACTGGCTGGTCCCAGTGGCAAGTTCTCTCTCAGCCCCCAGTGCCTTGGCCACCTTTCTGCAGGTCCCCAGGGGCAACAGGCTACCCTCCCATCTGCCATCTACCTGTCATGGGTACTCATTGGATGCCTGGTGGGTAGATTATTGTCTGCGTTGATAAGCCCATATAGGACACAAAATGCAGGGAAAAGATTGGGTTTAGCAAGTCAATGAATCCTCAAATCAGACTCAGTGGGAAAAGATGGAGGGTTCTCTATTAACATCTTCTGCCTTATCTTATCCAATTGAGCAGCTGGGGAATTTGTTAACCAAATTCACAGATAAGCCATAGAACATGAAGGTAGGGAATTAAAAAGATAGCAGAGCCCAAGAGGCCAAAGTGCTGGGATATCTCCCAAGTGTTTTCCTTTAAGCAGTACCTTTAAAAGTTTTTCTCACTCATTATCCTCCTCTCTCTTTTATAAACCTATATTTATAATATTTTTATAACTAAAATTTCTTTTCACCAAGGTGCAACATAAAGTTCCCTGTCACACTCATTTTCTCATCTGTGTAATGACAACATTGCAGGATCTGAGAAAGGTCTCTCTAGGTCATTTGGGCCACCTTCCTGCCTCCAGAAAGCAGAATTCTCAGATCCTTACAGCAGACACATTCTGTTTCTAAATAATTCCTTTTGAATTCGACAGATGCCCTCAGAAATCTGTCCCAGCACTGTGTGCTATGCTCTGTCAAGGCTTCTTCTGTGAGCCTCATCTCACCTCAACCCCCTTGTTGCAAAGTAAGGCTGGTTCTTCCTGTTTTCTCAGCAATTAGCATGGAAAACAGACCTCCCAGGTACTTACACACCAAACCTGTCTCCACAGGGGGGTTCTTCTGGGGGTGAACATGGACTCCCAGGCCAAAGTTCTCATGGACCAGACTGCTTCTTCTCTAAGGTTACCCAAGGCGGGAAAGTGATGCCAGGATGTTCACAGCAGCAGCTGCACCATGAAGGAGCTTGTGTTCTAATGCAGCCAATGCCGACTCGGGCTGTACAAAGGGCACTTCATAGATGTGGCTTCCAATCTAAGATCAAGACCCTGCCAAGGGTTTGCAGAGGCCCAAGCCCCTGGCAGCTGGGCTGCTGCCCAGGGCACTTATTGCTGGAGGGAGTCGTGGGTTCCGCACTGGCTCGAGCACTGCTGCTTTCCCACGGTGCCCCAGGGGAGCCCCTACCATCAGCAGCCCAAGTGTGGGGGCCCTCTAGGCCACAGGCACAGCTCCTGCTATATTCAGAGTCCTGCTTATTCCTCTTTCTTTCTCTCCCTGGGCCACCCTATTACTCCATTGTCACTGATTTCAGAGGGATCAACCCTGCTGTGTTCTCTTTCCTTTCCTATGGCCGGACTGTGTGCCTTGCTGCATAATCTACAGGATACTTCTATTTATGTTGGCCTGTGCATTAGCCCTTCTAGGCAGGGCCTTACCTTCCCCAACTGGAAAACAGGGACTTTGCTTGTACCTGTGATTCTCAAGTGATGGTGCACTCACCAGGGTGCCTCCGTATTTCCTCAAGGGCGACCTTCGTCTCCCTGCTTCCCTGCCTCTGCCTCAGGATCCTGACATTGCCTCCCTGACTCTTGCTCAGGGCTGGCTCTTTTTCATCATGAGCCACTGTAAGGTCCATTTCAGATCTGGCATCCTGTGAATGCTGTGGATGAAACATTTAGAGGTGGTCATGTCAGTCTGAAAGTGGAGCCAGGACCATAAGGATAAAAGATTAGGTTCAAAAGGAGGAATCTCACTTCGAAGTCGAGAGATATCCAAAGATGCCTTAGGATGACTTAGGTGAGAGCTCCCTTTCCAAAAGCGTGCAAGCCAAGCCTTGGCTTCACTCCTTGGCTGGGGTATGGAGGTTCTCCAAACATTGGGTGGGGTGAAACTTTGTGCCCTTTCGGCTACTGCAACCTGAGATCTGGCTGTTCTCCTGCTCTCGAGGAGTAGCTATGCCAGGCCATCACATGGTGCCCATGTGCACAAAAGCATGTTTCCAAAATGCTCACAGCTACCTTTTGGGGGACTCTGTTACCTCTCAGGCCAACAGAGGAAGATTTTACTGGTTCCTGAGATCCATAGAAAAACCAATCCTCAGTCTGCAGTAATAGTGGCCTTGCTGGAACAAGAGAGGACAGCTGAAAGAACACTGTTGGCCAGCTACATAGTCGCCATTCCTGGGACTCAGGATGGATGCAGGGTTTTTTGTGGGTCTGGGTTCACTCCCTTGGCTTCCTTGGAAGTCTGTCCTCTTTTTAATTCGGTTTGCCTTTTATAAATCTTGTCATTTCCCTTTATTCATAACTATTCTCTTTTGATCCAACCTTGGGCACCTGGCTTCTCTTTGCACCCAAGTTCTCTAAACTCAGTCTCATGCATTGAATTGCATTTGTGCGTTTACTCCTGTGAATATCCATTTCCCTGACTAAAGCTATTACTGTTGGAGAATCATGGTCAAAGGAATGTAGAGCTGGCGGATGGCTCAGCACACATACAACAGAAGGGGAAACTGAAGGCTCTGATGGAGGGAGGGCCTGGCCAAAGAGCGGGTAGGGGTAGAAGTAAGGGGTTAGGGAACTCCCTACATTGGGAGTTTTATTCTGGCAGCTCTCTTAAACTCATTGAGTCTTCACAACCACTCTAAGAGAAAGGAACTAATCTAGGAAGGTTAAGTGACTTATCTAGGGCACATGACTAAGTAGCAGAGGCAGACTACACACCCTCTAAGCCGGCTGCAGAGCCCATGCTCTTTCCACAGCCTGATTATGAGGAGCAGCTCCAGGACTAATCCCAGCTGTCTAAGTTGGTGTTTTGTGGCTCCCCACTCTGAATCCCACTGCAGGAGGCAGAAAGATTGATAATGTCTGATCCAAATGTGTGCACATAACTATACCTGGACCATCCACAGGCATGAACTTCTGGGGGATGCAGACAGCAATTTGGAGCTCTGAGATCTTCCTGACCAGGGAGTAACAGAAAACCAGCAGCTCCCCAGCTTGTTCATTAATGCCTGAGAGAGCCCCTGCCTCTCTTGCCTGCAGGCAAGGCACAGGACACTACAGAGAGGCTGGCAGCCCCTCCCCTCCCAGACCTTCCTTTCAAACTGATGCAAAGGCTGAAGAAGAAATGACAGAAATGTTTGCAAACAGAATACCTTCTCTAGCTAGTTGAGACGTGGCAGATCTAGTAAATCTGATAACATAATGTGGCTTCTAGGGCACTGGTTTAATGTTCCTCCTCAGAACCTGGAGCACAGTGAATAGGAATATAGAGAATTTGGATTTGGGTGGAAAGAGACTAGCTGGAAAGCAGGTTGGAAGAGAAGATGTGCTGGGTGTGGTGCCAGATGCTCTTCATCTGAGCCTATCATGCATGTTCAAGGGTGGGAGGGTGGGGATGTGGCTTTCCGAGTCCTGGAAGAGGCAGAGAAACAGTTTGTTCTCATGGTTTTTGTGGGCCCATTCTCAGTAGGTGCTGGATGACTAACAGTTGCCTGGATGAGATGATTTAGGTGGTCCAGGTGGCCACCTCGATGATCTAGGTGGGCAAGTATAAGTTTGAGAATCTATCTTGAAAAAAGTTCCAGTTGATTCTACATTTGGGAAACGTAGAATCTAAAAGGTATTTACAAAGATTAGGTTGCTACATACTTTGTAGAGGTTGACACCTCCCTGATTTCTGAGTTGGCTGGAATGTGTAGGGGTAGGGAGAGTGGAAGATAAGAGCTTCTTAAGGGGTTTAGGGTCAAGGGCTTTCAGAAAGTGGCCCTGACAGACTCACATCCGTGTGCAGGCAACTGCAGGTAACATTACAGCACTACTGTTGGTGAACTTTGGGAAAAGCACAAACAAATGGGGTATGTGCCCAAAGACTTTAGATTGGCAAACACCCTAGTTTTCACATAGGGTAAGAGGGCAGAGCACAGAGATTACAGAACAGGAGTCTGAACTTGATCCCTGCCAAACACTTGGAGAGATGATTAAGCAGATGAGTTCTGGGCATTCACACTTGAATTCAGTGATCACTGGGAACCCCCAAAGTTTCGTTAAGAAAAAAAAATATGAGGACCTCGTCTAATTTACCAGGGTTATACCTTTAGTAAATTCAAGAGGAATTGCAGATGGAGTGAATTTTTATTTTGAAAAAAATATTTTATGGTCTCCTAAGGGAAAGCATTTTTAACTGGATACTGAGCTTGTCTTCCTACCAAAAGAAAGTAGGTTAGTGACTCTGTCAGCCAGGAAGGAAGTCCCTGGTGTTATTTTAGTCCTTGTCCTATTCAATCTCTTGTTTGTTTGATTGTTTTTTAAATTCATGACTCAGGTGCAAGCATAGGGAAGCTTATCGAGTGTGTAGGTAACATTTGGAGAGCATAACTAACACCACAGAAGATGAATCAAAATTCAGAACTATCCAACAGCTTTGAATGCTAATTTGAAATCTGCAAGACAAAATGTTAGCAGGATAAATCTGGAATCTCGTGTTTAGGTTAAAACAAAAATAAAGCAGTGCAAATAGGAGACCTAACTTGCTGTTTATTTGTGTGAAAAAAATGAGTTAGTTGACCACATTCTTAGTGTCAGTGATACATAGCTGACAAAAATCCAAGCAATGTTATTGATGCAGTGTAATACTGCTAATAACCACCAGTATTGCACACTTACTCTGTTAAACACTTTACATAAATTAACTAGTTTCATCCCCCTAACAGCCCCATGAGGTACATTTTGCATATGAAGAAACAAAACCTCAGAGAGAACAAGTAACCTGTTCAGAGTCTTGGAATTAGTGATTTGCAAAACAAGGTTTAAAACTCAGATCTGTCTGACTCTGTGGTCTCGATAAGGGTTCAGATCAGAAAAGGTGATATATAAACAGTGTCTTCTGCGTGGTAAGAACACATCTAGAGTGATGTTAGTTCTGGGATCCCATTTCGAAAAGGACATTGTCTGCAAAGTAGCTGTCCAGAAGAGAGCAGCTTGCTTGTGGAGCAGTGGCAAGTTCTGATCTGCTACCAAAGAGACTTGGAAATGCCAGTGTTCAGTGCTGCAGACACCCAGGCAGGAACCTGGAAGTCATCATCCAGCATAATGCCATTATGGCAAAAGAAAGATGTTGTTGGCTTCATGAGATTAAATGGCACCATCAAGTGAAATATCAAAGTAGGCCAGATTTATTCATTGTAAGTGCACTGCTTCCTCACTAGAGCTGTCCAGCAAAGAGACAGTCTGCCTTGCAGGGAGGTGTGAGTTCTCTGTTCCTATTCAAGCAGAGACTAGATAGCTGTCAGTAAAGGATGCTAGAGAGAAGATTTCTGCTTTAGACAGGATATTGGACAAAGTTACCCCCAGAAGCATGTCTAGTTCCAAGATTCCACACCCAGTTTCTGGATTCTGGGTGGTGTCTGTATTTCAGAACTGCAAGGGACACAGCATCCAGCCCAGAAGAAATCACCTCAGGAACCAAAGTACAGGTCAGGTGTGTCCCTGGAGGAGGGAGACAGACTGGCAATTTCGGCTCCCTCTTCTGGAGGGTAACCAGAGCATTAGTCACTGAGGAGAGTAAATGAAGTCTTATTGGGAGAGGAGGAAAGGCTCCTTGGTACAAAAGGTGGCTGAGTTTACAGCGGGGGCTTATTAAATGTCAAATAAATTTTATGAGCTAGATTCACCCATGTGTCTGCTGCTGGCTGTAAGCCAGAGACTCAAGAAACCGTGTTAACTCTTTTGGTCCTGAGATCACCAGCTCCTGCCCTTCACTTCCCAACAGCTCCTCAGTGATCCAGAATCAGTGGGCCTTGCTGGGAAGGACCGGCCTGTCCCCGTCATTGATACCCACAAAGCAGAGAGATGTTAAGCTTTTTTTCTGAAATAGTTTCTTTAAGAGGAAGCAGCTATGGTCTACTTTCCTTCTTTGGGAGACAGATGTTCAGTAATAACTGGTTTTTGGGGCAGATCCCAAAAATGTGGTAAAACCCCCAAACACAAAGTGTCAGGAAGGTCCTCCTCCCACCCACTGCTTTTCCAGCCTGCATTGTCCTCCCTGAGGTTCCTGTCCTGGGTTCTTCCTCAAGCACTGGCTGGGCACCCATGACCCCTGCTCTCATGGAAAAAGACAACCACCCAGTGTCCTGGTCTTAGCCCTCAGAGGTCGGTGGGGCAAACTATTTCTAGTGCTCGTCAGCCTTCGCTAGTTGGTTTACTCCAAGAAACTGCCCAGTCTTCAGCCTTTCTGCTACCACCCATGTGCCTCCCAAACCCACAACTCCAGCTCCACTCTTCTGAGTCTGTTTTCAGTCCGAGTTTTCTGACCAGCTTCTAAGCACCTGCATATTTCATTTGTACATCCAAAGTCTAAAACCACATGTGCCAGCACCTCTTACAGTAGGATTTCTTTCCAAAAGCCCTTCACCTGGTTAATAGTGCCATGTGATTCTAGAAGTCTTGGCATTGACTTGGATTCATCTTGTCCCTCCCTAATTCCCCACGTCTGACTGCTCATCAACTGCAACCACATCTTCCTTTGAAATTTGTCTTGTCTCTTCTGCTGTTCTTGTTGCGGTACTCCAGTTGAAAACTCTGTTATCTTACACCTGAATTAGTATTACATAACAACCTCATAGCTATTTTTCCAACCTCCAGCCCCTTCCCCACAGCACTGCATGCAAATGCTGCAGCTTGCCAGAAAGATGAGCCCCCCGATGCCCCACTTTCAGTACATCTGTCCCCTGCTGATGGAACCATTGTCAGCTCTGTGTGTCTCATGACATCAATCCTAATGCCTCTGTTTGGTAACCAAGGCCTTCCCATGCTTCTGACTATCACTGATTCCTTCCACATTCAAGCTGGTATCACTCTCCCCACTCATGTACTGCCAGGCCTCAGTTAGCTGTGGCTCACGATACTCCAGGCTCCTCTTTTTCCAGTGCAATACAATGTGCACTTGTCCTTTCAGGCTCAAGCTGAGTTCTGATGTTTTCAGGATTCTGACCCTGAAGACTGGCACCCATAGCCTCTGCCTTTTCTGGTCTCTGCAGCACTTGCAACCCATTTCCAGATGTGGGCTCCTGATCCAAGACTATCCAGCACTGTTCTCCAGTTATTTCATATCTTAATTGCCTAAAGAAACTTGTGAACTTTGTTTTGCCGATAGTTTCCACAGTTCTTAGCACAGTGCTGGTTTGGAGTCCTGATTAGTGTTGAGGAAAAGGGTTGATCAACATACTGAGGCAGAAGATTGGATGAAGTCCCTGTATGTAAAGATCTCCAAACACATAAAACCCCTTGTGCTTAAATATCTGGACCAATTTTAGGGGAGTCACAAAAATGACATCGTCTGCCTTGAATCCAGAATGAAGAACAAAAAGCCACACTTTCTCATTGGTCTGTTCAAACCTGCTGGGACACAAAAATATTAATGACTAAATACAGCCTAATGCACTACCTCTGAAACCATACTGTGGAATTCTAGGCATCCTCCACCAGCTGGGAAGTGCCAGGTTTGTACTGGCACCCCTGGAGCCATGTGGGTATTCGTGATCTCCACTAAGATGTCCACGGTATTGATTTTGTACTTCCTGAATGCACAGGAGGCCTGGATAGAAGCATTCACTCCTCTCCCTCCAGCTTTCAATCCCCAAATATCACCTACTGTTTAAAATGACCCTTTCCAGCCCTCTTCTGCTCTTCCCTGAGACCCTGGCTCTTATAAAGGGTCTCCCCGACTTTTCAGATACACTCTACATGTCTACAACATCCCCAGAGACATGTCCCAGCCTTTTCACTTTTGAGAGCATCCTGATCTACTGATGCAAGGTCTCTGACAATGCTCAGAAGTTTCTTCTGCTTCAAGAACTACTCCATTCCATGCAACAAGGTTCTGGACAGTGGCTAAATCATTTCTCCCCAAACCTAATATATTTAAAGGCTTGGTTCATGTTTAAGATTTCATAATTCTCCTGAGACTATGGTCCTTTAAGGCTGTAGTTAATCTCAACTATAGCATAAGTGAATTTTGAGGTCAAAGAACACACATGACTGCAAAGTAGATCTTTAATCAAAATTAATAAATTAATAGAACATAAAATTAAAGATTTTTCTTTCTTTTGAGGTACTAATAAACAGCAGTTTAAATCCATACATATGTGCCAAAGGCATATAACCTATGATGACAATAATTGGAAACTATAAAATATAAATATGTTAACAATATTTATATTAGGAATAATGATAATATAAAGCATTGTACAGATTACTATAAAATGCTTTACATTATAGGGATATATTACATCTGATATTATTATTACTGCCACTAATAATATTTCCCCAACACTCACAAATCTGAGAACGTTTTCTGAGCCCTGTCTCCAAATGTTTGGCTGTGCCTGACTCTGTAGCTGACTTGAATTCCTTGTTCACTGTCTGATGATTCATTGCACTAAACACCATTTTCCTGATAATTAAAAACTGCTCACTGGCAAGTGGGAGCAGGAACAGGCTGATGTAGGATTTATGCAGAAACACAAAATGAGCCAAAAGACAAATGACCTGTTCTGCCCAGCTAAAGGCTTTTTTCCCCCTCATCATCTTCTAAGATTTGGAAAGGCTAGCTATACTGCAGGAGGGAGGTCTAGGAAGATGCGTCATTCTGAGATGAGGCGGATACAGGGGAGCCCTTACGTGCTTGGTTGAGAGTGCTCAACCAAGTCACTCTCCCAATTTAGAACACAGACTGCCGCCCCCCACAGAGGAGCAACACCAAGGCCACCTTCTCAGCCCACCCTATCAGACCTTAGGGGAAAGTCATTGAGTTTGAGCCATTTGTTAGACCAGTGATTCACTTTTTCAGTTTCCCTTCTTCAATGTGACAATGCTTTCCTCAATTTCAGGGGAAACGAGTACTGAGTCTAATTGTTGCATAGATGCAGCCATTAAGATGTTCTAAATTGATGTTGCATCACTACTCCAGGCAGCCTTCTTGGCTTCTGGGGAAAGGTCTCAGTGACACCAATGCCCATGGCCCCAGAACAGCAGCTGTGACATCACATATATCTGTGCACACACACGCACACACATACTTCTTAATTCTACAAGCTAGCAAAGCAGCACACCTCTCTTCGTCAGTAAAGTGCACCCATCTTCACAGTGCAGACTTTGTTCCATTTATGTGCACTTATTTGCACATTACTGGCCCAAAAGAATCCTGGCACCATTAAGAGATAAGCCCTTTCCCTTCTGGGAATAGCTCCTTCCTTGAATTGATTGGGGCCAATATCTGTAAAACTCATTAACTCAGAATCCTTTCCCATTCATCCTTATGTATGTCTTTACTTGCAAACCATTCATTACCGCATATTCTAGATTGTTTAATTAATTTCCATGGAAGAGTTCCTGTAGGACAGCTTAGCATACATCGTTCAAAAGCCTTTGATCTAAAATAACAAGGTAGTTATTTTCGAAGTAACTAATATAACCCTAAGCGGCTTACAACCCCCACTGCCCACCCTCCGCTTGCTTCCTCTTCCTACCTCCCCAAACACTTCCTAGAACAATTTACTGATGATATAACAAGTCTATCAGTCAGTGAGTCATCACTGTACATCAGGCACTGTGCTAGGTCTGTCGTCAGCAATATGTTCTTTAATCTCACAGCCACTTTGGGAGGGAGATGTTACCGCCCTCATAGGCAGAGGAGAAAACCATGCTAAGAGGTGTGTGCCGACTTGTCATATTACACGGGGCTAGTAAAAGGTTTGGGGGCCCTGACCTCACCTGTGGGTCCCAGCATCTGGGCTGTTTACCTCCTCTCACCACAGCACAGAATTTGGGAGAAGTCACAGCTTGTTAACACTGACCTGCTGTCCCTTTTGCATTCTGAGTGCATCTGTTGCTGCCAGTCGCACATCAGCTGGCTTCCACCTGCGGCATCAGTGTTTCTTTGCCTGACTGCTTTCCCTGGCCCTGGAGCCTCCCCTGCCCACCCGTACAACAGGCCAAGCAGCCCCTGACCAATTGTGTGGAAGTATCACAGCTCCCTTCACCCCAGAGTGGGACAACTCTGAAGCATGTGCTAACCTAGACATTGCTTAGATGTGAATCTCAGGGGAATTAGGCCTGCTCAATGACCCACAGTGGTCAGTGGCTTGAGAATGCGCCTCTTATAGGCTGCCTTCCTTTCCCTATCTTACTTCCCTTCTCATCTCAGGTACTTCTTGGGATCACCACCCAGATAAGCCACTTACTTTCAAAAATCTTGCCTCTAGGGCTGCTTCTCGGGGAACCCAAGGTAAGACAGGGTGGCCTGGAGATGCTGACCTGGGTTCTCTATATGCTTCCAATCTGGTTTGACTGTTCTTACTCTTCACTTGTTCTTTATAACAAATCAAAAAGGACTGGCACCCCCATCTCCGTTTTTCTCTTTGTCCACTGTTATTAAAGCAGAAGTCTCTTCCTACACACGCACATCCCTGATATCCATCCTGGGGACTAGAATATTCTACATAAAGGTGAGGATCTCTCAATTTGCTTTGTCCAAATTTCAGTCTATATATTCCCAAGTCAGTGTCCTCCCAAATCTTTCAAGGAGACTTCTAGAATGGTGTGAACAACCCTAAAACAAGTGACTGGGAATAACTCATCTTTCAGAAAAAAACTGTTCTGGGCAGGACACCTGGCCCTCCTTATCTTAAAAAATAATCCCCTCAGGCCAGGCGTGGTGACTCACACCTGTAATCCCAGCACTTTGGGAGGCCGGGGAGGGGGGGGTGGATCATGAGGTCGGGAGTTCAAGACCAGCCTGGCCAAGATGGTGGAACCCCATTTGTACTGGAAATATAAAAATTAGCTAGGCCTGGTGGTGCATGCCTATAATCCCAGCTACTCAGGAGGCTGAGGCAGAAGAATCGCTTGAACCCGGGAGGTGAAGGTTGCAGTGAGCTGAGATCACACCACTGCACTCCAGCCTGGGCAACAGAGCAAGACTGTCTAAAAAAAAAAAAAAAAAAAAAAAAAATTCTCCTCAATGGTTTGCTGTATCTTCTGTCTTCCTTTGGATTACACTCTAGTCTAATTTCCAGTCCTTGCCTGAATTGGTGACCAAGCAACACCAGTTTAGGAGAGCTATAGAGCCATCAGAAGTTTTTTGGATGGAAAATGTCAAAACTAGAGCTGGGGGTCACCAGGGAACAAGCTGTAGTGGCGAGGGGTGGGGAACATGAAGAGGGGGGAGGTGCTAACATGGAGCTCATGAAACCTGAGGCCTAACCTCAGCCTTGGGCCCTAGTCACTGCACCTGGAGCAGTGTGGCTTTTTTAGGCCTGCCTTCCCCTGCTGACCTGACTGTTTCTTGAATGAGACAGCAGTACCTGGCAGAGAAAGCCCCTACTCTTCCCAAGGCTGTGATATCAGACCTTGTCATTTGACCTTCGAAGCCCCAGCCTTTCCACCACCCACCACCATGTAAACAATTCCTGTACTTTGCTTAATGACATATCAAACGTGTTGAAAAATTACATTGTGAATGAATGCATTTGTTTCTTGGGTTCCATTTCCTTTTTTTTGTTCCCTCTCCTCTACTTTTTGAATGTATTTTTTCTGCAGTGACAATTCTCTACTTTGTCCCTATGCACACGTATTTATCTTGCTACCGTATATATCAGTGACAAGGTCTATATTCCTTTATGTATTTCTCATTCACCATTTTATTTGTTTTTCATACTTCAGTGTGTCCGAAGGCATGAAGAGTCAATCACCATTTTTCTTTCATACCACCTCATTTTTTCTATGTAGACTTTGCTCTTTTCTCTATTAGTATTTTCTAAGCTTTTCTCTTCACATTTTCTCTTCTGGTGTACCGTCTTGGCACTTCCATCTCCAGATTTTTCTAACAGCAATTTCTCTCTTTGTAAAAAAATCCATCCTCATCCCTCTTACAGCCCTGCACCACAGCTGTCAGTTATAACCTTAACAGTGGCCTCCACTCAGGAAAGTTGTCAAGTTGATAAATATTGATATCTACCCTAACATTTTACCACCACTTTTCTGCTAATGCATTTGGTTGGCATCAGTCAGCTTCCTTGCCTTCTGTGAGCACCCGGTGTGGGAACTGGTCCCGATCTGTCACTTATAAGTAATCTGTTCCACATTTCACCAAGAGCTCAAAAAAAGAAGAAAATATGGAGGAGAAGTAGAGGACAGAGAATCAGTCTAGAATGACCCAGAAGGAAGGGAGATGAGGAGGCCCAGCAAGAGGAGGAGAGGCAGAGAAAAGTTGCAGCTTGGTGTGTAGGAGAGCTCCTCCCAGGAATGCCCTTAGTGCTGGGGACATCAGCAGTGCTGAATGACAACCATGTCCTCTTTGGGATGTTAACCCTGCTTATCTCCTCCAAGGCTCCCCAGGGATGAAGATCTACATTGACCCCTTCACTTATGAGGATCCCAACGAAGCTGTCCGGGAGTTTGCCAAGGAGATTGATGTATCTTTTGTGAAAATTGAAGAGGTCATCGGAGCAGGTATGGCTCTTCCCTGTCTTGTTTCTGTTCTCCTGGTGTCCAAACATCTTCTTTCCACCACCCTAGATGGTCTCTTTCAGTATGAAAAGCCCCATTAGGAGGAGAGCTTCTATCTTCTTTCTCCTCAGAAGATGAGTCTGAACTATCTACATGTGTATCTAGGACAGAGAGAAAACATCACTTGGGATCTTTGGGGACCTTGACCATGGTGGCCAAGCTTGTCTGCTGTTGCAGAAAAGTCAGCTGCAGTTTTATAGATTCAGAAATAACTCTGGAAATGGACCACCAAATGCAGATAAGGTACTTAGTTGAGAAGGCTTTGAAAGAAATCTACATTTGTAGTATTCCACTTACTAACAATGATATCTCAATGGGTTAAAGTCAAGATATCTTGCCATACTGTAAGTTCTCCATTTCCTATGTACATGAATTTGAAGACAGACCATGATGAGTAGAAGACAGACCACTGTTTCCAGAAGAAAGTCAACCTATCACCTTCTTTTTTTTGTTTGTTTTCTTTGTTTGTTTGTTTTACAAAAAATCTATGGTACAGCTGGTAACAACACAAGACGAATTTCACTCTCAAGAAATGTGTGTGCCCTCATCCATCTTCCTGCACTGGAATAGAAACCCAGCCCAGTGTAAAACTCACCGCCTGAGATGCTCTCAGGAAATCATACCTAAGACTGATCTAGAATTTTCATCTTCCTTTAATGGGTTAGTAGCTGAGTCAATTTGGCAATGGACCTAGCCTTATTAATGTAAATGAGATAAAACATCTCAAAAATAACTAAAAGAAATCTCATTCCTGCGTCTTATGAACCTTTTTAAAAGATGTGTTAAATTTGTTTTATTTTCTTCTACAACATTCTTCGTCTTTTCTTCCTCTTCAGTTCTTGTTAGCCATTGTCCAAGCTCTCTTCACTAATATGCTGTCATCTTTTTTAGGTTCCTAGATCTAGAAGTGCTTTATTCATGTCATTATTGGGAAAGCCATGGAATTGCCTCTCTCAATAATATTTTAACTCAATAAAATATGTTTAGTCAAAGTCTTACAGCTACTTCATATATTATCTTTAGGGGGAATGTCACCATCTTTCTGTTCACTGCTCTCTTAATGCACTCAGGGGTCAAAAAGCCATCCGTGAAATTGGAAGTCACATTTGAGAGTCTGCCCCATTAGGCCGCCATCTTCCTGCTCTGGTTTCCCTCTTGAATAGCTTTGTCCTCACACTTCTTTCAGCATAAGTGTGGTGGGTGCTGGGAAATGACACACCACCTGCTCCCGCCAACCCCTCAGGAGTTTCAGCTGGGTCACCAGACTCAGATCCACTTGAGTTTATGCATATTTCCCATTGACTTTTACATTAAGAATGTTGCTGAACCACGACTTTCACTTCTGTGCAGATAATTTTCTCTTCCCCTTTAGATGCTGACATATTTAAGGATCATGCCTTGGAAGGCTGGGTACCAGATAAATTGGATAACTCTTAAGGGCTCAGATTTCTCCAGTAAACATCAAAGAGTGTTGGGGAGGCGGGCTTTCAGTCCTGTACTCTGTTTGCTCGTGTTATTAATTGTTGTTATGGCTTGTGGTAATGGTGCTAGTGACTTTAATGTTGTTATTTATGTCATGTGCTTAGAGCGATGTGTTCTGGACTGTATTTCATCCCAGAGAGCACACATCAGCCCCACCCCCACCTGCTTTTGTCAGAGGAGGAGTAAAGAGCTTTCTCACTTTATGACCCTACTGGATAGTTACAATTTGGGGTGAGTTCACCAGCTGCTGGATGCCCGTAAGAGGACAATTGATAGTTCTGCCCCATCCTTCACCTCCATTTGTGTGTAGCATTTGCCAGTGCTGCCATGTTTGTGCATTCTGCTCAGAGAAGGTTCAGTCTTCTCCATGACTCATGTGATATTGGGGAGAAATGATGCATTTAGTAGTTTCTATGATGCCCAGTAGCATGACATAAAGACCTCTGCCCAGTTACTCTGCCCAGTTACCATTCTGTAGCAGAGACCCATCGCCTTGTAATTCAGAATATCCCAGAGCGAATCCTTGTGGATGTTAACTTACTATGCATAACTACATGCAATTTTAACAGAAGACACTCCTGCAGGGAACCAATTTTTCTCCAGGTCCTTTTCTCCTCTACCGTCACTCTCATTTCCCTCATACCCTGCCCCACTGAGGCTGACTCTTCAGTGCTAAAAGAGCTGGTGTGAAGGTCAAATTGTCTTAAAAGTAAGGAATTTGTTAAGGTAAGATTTATGCCATGTAACTGGCAATGTTTCTCTTAGCCACTTGAAATACTTGAAGCAGGGGGAAAACTTGGGTTGCAACATGGCAACAAAACATGAAAAGAAGAATCGGAAGTCCTTTATTCTTCCTTTATTTTTTTCTTTCTCCCTCCCTACTTCCTCTCTCCCTCCTCTTCTTCCCTCAGGCTTTTACTGAATACTTCTTATATGCTGGATGTGGAGTTCCAGAGGCGAATAAACAGACTCAGAGGTCTGACAGATTTAGTGGGAAAAACTCAGGCCAGTAACAGTTAATTATTCCACACCATCCACACAGGCATGTATTATGCAAAGTGTGGGGCCAGCGCAGAGCAGCATCCAGCTTGCTGTTCTGGGAGGGGCTGAGCATATCAGGAAGGCTCTGCAAAGAATGACCTTTGGCCTGAGCCTTCAAGGATAAACACTAGTAGAAAAAGTAAGTTTTTATGAGGCGTATGAGAGAATGAGATAGTGACAGAAGAGGAAAACTAAATGATTTAAGAAGGATAATGAACATGACCTTCCAGCAGTGGACATGCTATGCTGGACAGCCTGCAGTAGCTTGCAAGAGCCAATTATGCACATCTGTTTCTAGCCCCATGTTTAGTGACACCATGTTGGTAGCTTGACATCAGCCATAGTAGAAGTATTTACACCATGGGAATGGGCAAATGCTACAAATCCTGAGCCTGCCCTCTGTTTATTCTTTCTTTTCTTTTCTCTTTTCTTTTCTTTTCTTTTCTTTCTTTCTTTCTTCCTTTCTTTCTTTCTTTCTTTCTTTCTCTTTCTCTCTCTCTCTTCCTTTCTTTCTTCTTGACATCAATCATAGTGGGAGTATTTACACTATGGGAACTGGAAAATGCTACATATCATGAGCCCCTTCTTTCCTTCCTCCCTCCCTCCCTTTCTTCCTTCCTTCCTTCCTGGAGAGCTGGTAGTTGAACACTTATAAGCACACCCCCACCCTCCAGACTATGTAAAGTTATTTCAAAGAGGTTGCAGAAGAACTACCCTGCACCAGCTAAATACAGAGCCAGAGGAGAAGGCTATGTTTGTTGCAGGAGGGATTAAGTTTAGAGTTCAGAAAGATCTTTATTCATTAAACATTGTTTCTGTGCACGTGACTGGGGGTGATGCTGGAAAAATATACTCAATGCCTAACAAGTCCTGCCATGCAGGGGTTATTGTCTAAAGCACATACATTCAATGCCACTCAGTGAGAGGAAGGCAGTGATTGAGAGCTCAGATGAGGGCCTGGAGAATGTGTAGCCCTGGAGATGGGAGAGAAGGCTTGATGGCAGGAGAGGACTCAGGGAAGAGGGAACAAAGTGGCCTCTGAGGTTGTGAAGGCTTTGGATGGACTGACATTGTGTGTCACATCCTGAGAACAAGGGGAAAGAAAGTTGCTGGAGAGGGATTGCCTGTGGGTAAGTACTGAACACTAAATCTGGAGAATCAGGCCAAGATCTAGAGATCCAGAGGCTGCTATATGAATTTTATCCCATAGAAAATAGGTTTCATAGCAGGGTGGGTGAAAGGACCAAGGTTCTAGCAAGCTGAATCCTATAAATGCTGTGCTTGGATTGGACTGGAAGAGGGGGATGGGAAACAATCGCTAAAACCTTGGAGGTGGGAAGACAAGTTATGAGGTTTTGTTTAGATGTTACAGAGAGGCTTTGAGATGGTTGATGCTAGGATCAAGGCTGCATTTAAGTGACTAAGCTTATCCAAACTGGGGTATACCCAAGTGAATGTGATGAATGGAGTGACTAGTGGGCTTGGTGCCTGGAGGTGATGGGGAGTCGTAGCATGGAGGCTGTGATCAGAAATGAGGGGCATCAGGTTAAGGGAGAGTAAGGCTGCCTGGCACCCAGGGTGTGGGGAGTGGCAGTTGTGCATGTGAGTGAAGACCCATGGAGGGAAAGTTAAGAAATTGTGAGGCTGAAAAGTTGCATCAGCTGCCAAAGTTTCTCCTAAAGTTGTTGCAAATGTTGATCAAAGAAATAAAAATATAATAATTGTGAGCCAGGTGTGATGCCACCCAAGAAGACAATAATAAATCATTAATTATTAAGTAATTATTTGTTTAATGTTCGTCTTTCCTCACAAGGCTCAAAGTTCTATGGGAGCAAGGGAATGTATGTGTTTTGTTGGTCTGGTACCTGGCCTAGTGCATGGCACTTAAATGCTCAATTAAATATTTGTTGTATATGGCGAATGAAAGTAGGTCCTTGGAGGGAGAACATGGCAGTTAAAAATCTGGAGAACTAGGTAGTGTTTGGGAGAATGAAGAGAGACTGGAGAGGTGGCATGAGATCATGAGTCATTTGATGCTCTGAAAGTGGCCCAGTGGAGTGAAGGAAAGCTGACTCTTCCTCTTCTCACTGCAGATAATGAGAGTAATTGAAGTATCTTTACAGAGGGCAGCAGGTTACCTTGGTATCTTCAGAGAGTATCAGTTTATTGTTACCATGAGTCTGACTAATAGGCATCATGTCATAGGTCAACTCCAATGCATTGGTTAATTCTGGTCAGTTTGATCAGTAGACTTGCCCAGAACATGAATCAGGGCTCTATAGCTTGAATGGCACTCCTGGGTGCAGTGTGAAACCTGTATAACTGTATGCAACAGCCTAAGCATGACTGTCAGTGTATGACTACATAGGTAAAGGTGTCACCAGAAGTTGTTGGCAGAAGAAGACATGCCATTTGTATTTTCGTTAATAAATATGTCTCCTCTGACTCTAGCAGCTAGTGATTCAACATTTCCAGGAATGGATGATCATCTGGAAGAAGGAAGCTTGCAGTGAAAGGGCTGTGTGAGAATAGTTGGGATGAGGGCATGTGTGATATGTGTGGATGGGGATGGAGTCATCTGTGAGGCCAACAAAGGCCCGGGTTTCCTTGGGGATGATTTGGCAGAAAGGTCACTTGCAAGTTTGACAGTCCTGGGGTCATTCAGAGTGCAGATGGACAGCATGAGGGTAGCTCCACATTGAATAGAAGTTACGGCAAGAAGCATTTCTAGGAGAAGAAATCATAGACATGTCTCCAGGAACATAGTCAAAGTAGCTAGCATCTCTTGAACACTCACCGTGTGTCTGACAATACTCTACATCTTTCACAAGCATCATCTTATTTAACTCTCTTATTGCTCTGTGAGTTAGAGCATATGTATCTGTATGCATATATATTTTCTTGTAACTGGTAAGGAAATCAACATTCAGAGGATAGCTTGCCGAAGGCTGTGCTGCCAGTTAAGTTTATGATAGAGCTAGAATTTAAACCCAGCTAGAGCTGATCCAGGTCTGGAGAATGTAACCCTCACATGAATGTAACCCTAGGGCTGTTGCATATAGTTACAGGGTGGCCAGCTGCCACTCTTGTTGCTATGGAAAAGAGCAGCTCAGTATACAGAGGCATTGCTTCCGATGGCATTTTGGAATACCCATTGCTTCTCTCTAGCAGTTTTGAATACTCAAGCCTCTTTTTTGGGAATTATGATACCATCCTAGAATTCATTATTACTCTATTGTGATGCTACAAAGACTGTCCCACATGCCCTGGAGAGAGCATGGTCCTCATAGAATACCCTGGTCCTGTCTTCTGGTTTTCTTCTTCTAAGTGTGATCAGTTATCAGCGTTAAGAAGGACAACAAGGACTGAGATACTTAGCATCTTTAATTATAAGTGCTTGCTTATGAAAATAAGCTAATTACATATAAAATATAGATGTATGTATATGTGTGAAGATATATACACTCATATGTGATATATAGGTATGCAGTTGTCTAACAACTA
This sequence comes from Pan paniscus, assembly GCF_029289425.2. Taxonomy (NCBI): domain Eukaryota; kingdom Metazoa; phylum Chordata; class Mammalia; order Primates; family Hominidae; genus Pan; species Pan paniscus. The sequence goes on from NC_085926.1 coordinate 133,115,248, forward strand.
TAAAAAGCTACAAGAAAAGAGAAAACCATTTTCCCTCACTCTCTGGATATTAGGTATTGTGAATACCGTGGCTGTCAAGCAGGTTCCATCTCATGTGCCAACTCAGTGGCCTGGTAATGAGTATCTGAGGAACTCTGATGAAAGGGTGAAGATGGTTGTGATCAACTAATAATGTCTATCCTCTGTGCAGGGTCAGGAAGTGGTGGAGTGTGTACCATGGTTCTGCTCTCCCTGGTTTAGCCATAACTCATTTATCTTGCACAAGCTAGTGTGTTAAAACTTGCTTGAAATCATGCTTTAAAACCTAGTTTAAATGTATTCTTTAAAAATTCCATTTCTGGTGTAAGCTTGAATTAGTAACTAGAAGCTCTGCTTTCCTTTTTTTCCCCCCAAGGCAGTTTTTGACTTCAAAATGCTGCTTTTTTTAAAAAAGTGCAATTGTGTGTAGATTTGAGCTGTGCATAACCAGAAGCTACTGCTTGAAATACCTGCTGGCAGGTGAATGTTTCGTTTTCAAAAATTGAGAATTCTTTTCTTCTGATTTTACATACAATAGTTGAGGCATTTAATGCTGCTGAAGCACTTTTTCTCTCTTCCTCATTTTGTCAAGGAAGGTAGGAAAGAGGAATTGGCAAGGAGCTGAAACTTGCAGGGAATAATTTCAGCAGCTATCTGGGATGAAATGCATAGGAATTGGTTAAATTACCCTCCGCTGAGAGCCTTGAGGGCCAGGTTCTCAAACAGATGAAGCAGGCATTAGAATCACCTGGAGGCTGCTAAAACCCAGGTCACAGGCCCCACCTACTGAGCTTCTGATGCTGTGGGTCTAGGTGGGTTTTGGGAAAGTGCAGTTTCTAACAAGTTCCTAGGTGATACTGATGCTACTGGTCAAGAACCACAGTTCGAGAACCACTGCTGAGCACATTGGCCACTAGACTGACCTACAGCTGGATCTGGGTCCTAACCAAATAGATGTCTGGCTATAGGAGAGGACCCAATGTCAGACACAAAGATGTGTGCCAATCAAAGTCCAGTGGGACCAAAATTAGGCTGGCCACATTTACTGTCAGTAAAGAATCTGTGTGAAAAGAATCAACCACAACCACTCCCCAGCACAGTCGTTTCCTTTAAGTGTCTGTCTTAAATATAACGTTAATTCTTGAATTGCTGGAAATATTTTCTAGGTATTATGAATTTTTATTAAAAATGAAAACGTTATGGCCATGATTTGGAGCTCAAGTAAAACGAAGCTCTTTAGAGTTCAGATGATGGCGAATCGAAGTACCACAGACATCAAGTCCTGGCCCTAATTACAGGAAAATTATCAAAATGCAAAAATAGTTTCTTGTAGATTCTATATTAAACTGAAGTCAAAGATCACAGGCGACAGCAATTTCTTAGATTGTAAGTGACACAGGGTCTTGATTTCCTGTTTGTTATTAATAATCGCAATACGCCCATCGACTCCTGCCTCTCTATAAGGCTGTAGGTTGTGGTGTGCTCAAGGGCCAGAAACCCAGACTTTAGCATCCTAGGCTTACCTGAAGACACCCTCCATGCTCAGGCACCTGGCAGGGAAACTTCACCATGTCCCCTGGCAAAAAGCTCTGATGTGTCTTAGATCAGTCACCATAAGTCTCAAAAGGCTGCAGAAACCTACTTTTCCTCTCTTTTCTCTTCCAGTGAGACTCCCCTACTCTGCACTCCCCCTCCCAACTACCTACTTCTGTTTTGTCTTTTTAAAACAGGCCTGGCATGGTGGCTCATGCCTGTAATCCCAGCACTTTGGGATTCTGAGGCAGGCAGATCACCTGAGGTCAGGAGTTCGAGACCAGCCTGGCCAACATGGAGAAACCCTGTCTCTACTAAAAATAAAAAAATTAGATAAGAGTGGTGGCACAAGCCTGTAATCCCAGCTACTTGGGAGGCTGAGGCAGGAGAATCTCTTGAACATGGGAAGTGGAGGTGGCAGTGAACCGAGATCACATCACTGTACTACAGCCTGGGCAACAGAGCGAGACTGTCTAAAAAAAAAAAAAAAAAAAGGCCAGGAGTGATGGTTCACGCCTGTAATCCCAGCATTTTGGGAGCCCAAGGTGGGCAGATCACGAGGTCAGGAGTTCAAGACCAGCCTGGCCAACATAATGAACCACTGTCTCTACTAAAAATACAAAAATTAGCCGGGCGTTGTGGTGGGTGCCAGTAATCCCAGCTACTTGGGAGGCTGAGGCAGGAGAATTGCTTGAACCTGGAAGGCCGAGATTGCAGCGAGTCGAGATCACGCCACTGCAATCCAGCCTGGGCGACATAGCAAGACTCTGTCTCAAAAAAAATAGAATAATAAATAAATAACCACCCACAAGTGTTTCGAACAGTTTGTAGTTTACAAAGCACTTTCTCCTAGACTTCTCTCAACACACTGTTGGTAAGGCAAGACAATTGGTCACTTCTTTTTATTATATAACAAGGAGAAAGCTAAGTTCTGGAGAAATGAAGGGCCCGCCAACATCCAATGTCTCAGGTGTTGTTTGCGTGTAGACATGGAGCTTCTTCCTCCACTCACTACCAATTTTCCTCCCAACTGTACTCAGGGGCCTACTTAATTACAGGGGCGAACATAATCTCCTGGTGAGGATTAGATATTAAGTGGCATCCTTTGCAGTTAGTGCTTTGAAAACCTCCTGGCTTGGAGAATATGAAGACACTTCTTTGCCAGACAGGAAAGGAGTTCTTTTACAGAATTTCCATTCTTTAAGTCACTGCAGAGCAGATTTCTGAGAGCAGTGACACCATGACCACAAAGGTAACCAACCACAAAGTCCATCATGCCCTACCCAAAGAAGGCATGTTTATATTTTATAATTTTTAAAAACTGTATGATGAGTTTTTAGACTTGAAGACCAGTCACAAAGATTAAAAATTAAATAACGTTTCCCAATTAGGAAAGTAGTTTGATTCATACTGTCCTATACATTTTCATTGATTTCTTCCTTCCTTCTTTTCTTCTTTCTCTCCTCTCACATCTATAAAGTCCGTACTGTGTGCCAGGACCTGTGCCGTATGAGGCAGGCTATATGTGTGCTTTGCTTTCAAAAGTATTCAGAAGTACAGAGAGAAATTTCAGGAATGCCATGGCTTTTGGCAGTTCACTAATTCATTTGAAAAGTGCTTGGATGGTTTAAGCCTATGGTTTTCAGCCTGAGCGGCATGTCAGTATCACCGGGCAGCCAGGCCTGGCTTCATGGACCTGTGACTGGTGCATTTTCACAGGGCCCGATGTTCAGAAGGACATGCACTTGGTTTAATGCTCTGCTGTTACAGTATTGAAATTCTCAATAGTTTTTGAACAAGGAGTCCTGCACTTTTACTTTGCACCGTGCTCTGCAAATTATGTAACCAATCCTTTGGGCAGCTTTTAAATATGTCAATGTGCAGGCTGTATCCAAACCAATTCATCAGAATCTCTGAAGTGAGGCCCAGGCCTCTGGACTCTGTAAGTCTCTTCAGGTGATTCCAGTGGGCAGCCAACTTTGAGAACCACTGAGATAGAACAGAAGTTCTCAACTGGAGTCTTTTTGTGTGTTGTGGAAGACATCAAATTCACCTGGAGCACTTTTCCAAACTCCACACACTGATAGGTAGAAAATGATAAATACACTGATTTCCAAATATTCTGATGCCACCCAACTCCCAGGCAGGAGGCTTACGTGAAAGACATCTGCCTGTTAAACAGTATCACTTCTTTTGTTCTCACATGGATATTGAGTTGCTATGACAGTCACTATATATGACTTGTTTGGACCTGCACATTTGGGGCATGATGGTCCCTGAACTATAACTTCATATCTATGTAGCTTTATTCCCCATGTCCTTGCCAACTGAAACATAGCTATCTAGAGGCAGTATGGCAGGAAAAGATGGGTATGGACCACAGCCCTGGCTGTAACTCCCAGCTGCGTGATTGGGACATGTTTTCCTTGTGCCTCAGTTTCCTTATTATTTAAATGGCCATAGTAATACCTACCTGACAGGAGTGTTGTGAAGATTGAATAAGTCACACAAAGTGCCTAGCACAGTTCCTGGCACATAGTAGGTGGTTAATAAATACACATTTGTGTACTGTCTCCTCCACAAAGAAATATTAACACATCTTTACCCTCAACTATCAACTCTGGCTTTTTTCTAAAAGAAAATAGAGCCCATTATTATGGCAACAAGGAAGAAATACTAATAAATAGTCTTCCGTTAGTGTACTTATCAAATATGTAATTTGTGTTCATTCAGCTCATAGTTATATATATATAGCATATATATGCTACGTATCTACATGCATACATATATGCTACATATATACATGCATACATATATCTAGACACATATATACATATCCACATATATACACACATACATATATACACACACATATGTGACAGGTCTGTATTGTCTAGTTCTTTTCTTTAAATTTTACTCATTTTAATTACTAAATAAGTTAAGCTATTGTAGTGTTTGTCTATAGAAGATGATGCTGCAGTAAATACATTTTTAACATACAAATTCAAATAGTGGTACTTCTATTTCTGGATAAAGCAGAGATAACAATCTTCAGCAGTTTGTAACCCAAGAGTGAGCAAGGCAAAAGCCAAACATATAATAATAAATATGACACAACAACTTTTACTGGCATGTCTGCTATGTGCCAAGCACCACAGTGGAGTGGATGTGCAAGCTACAAACAGGAATGAGACTTGGTCTGACCTCCAGCAGTTCACCAAAAGAGTATATGATTCAATGTGAAAACCAGTGTTGCAGCCAGGTGCAGTGGTGCACACCTGTGGTCCCATCTACTCAGGAGGCTGAGGCAAGATGATCGCTTAGCCCAGGAGCTCGAGTATAGCATGAGCAACATAGTGAGACCCTGTCTCAAAAAACAACAACAAAAAAAAAAAAAACAAAAAAAAGGAGTGGAAGGAAGGAAGGAAGGGAGGGAGGGACAGAGGGAGAAAAAGGGAGGAAGGATGGAAGGAAGGAAAAAGAACAGCCCCCCCAAAACACATAGTGTTGTAAATGATATTTATCTGAGTGTTAGGTCCATGTTGAAATCTTCCTAATGGTGCTTAACCAGCCTCTACTCCAGCCCCAGGTTCTATCAAGTTCTGTTGACTCTGGAGAAGTTTTGCATAACAGTCCTTTCACACAGCTTCCTTCCAATCTTTTTTGCAGCAAGAAAACAAAAGGAACTCCCAAATGAATCACAGGAGCAATGTTAACTTGTCTTTCTAATATGGCAAGTAATTTATCTGATTGCTCAGTTTGCTCCATCATTTTCTTCCAGAAGTGGAAAGTGAGAGAGAAAGTTTTCTCAGCAGAAAGCCATGTTTCTCCTGCTGCACTTACAAGTAGACACTTAACTGCTTCACGTGAAAGAATTGGAAGTAACCAAGCCAAATTAAATTATAAAATAACTTTTGAAAGCATGTTAAACAGGATTCAACAGATTTTTTTTTTTTTTTTAGGCAGCTATGAAATAGTGTCACCATAATTGTTTCTACTCTTGGTGACTTTACTGTGAAAATGTTTCAACGCTGTGGCATGCATGGAGGTGTGCAGCTCATGCCTGTTTGGAGAAATAACTTGCTGTTCAGCTGCCAAAAGTGCAGTTAGCTGACAGCCTCCAGCTGCAGCACCTTCAGGGTCGGCCCCGGCTTTCCTGCAGAGGCCCAGCTCTTCCCAGCAGCCCCCAGCCAATGACTGAGCATGGCAGGGATGTGAGGGCTGGGCTGCTTTTGCAATGTGAACTCTGCTCTGGCTCTCCCTTTGGGTTAGCTGGGATTTCATCAGGTCTGCATGGTGATCTTGGGCTGTCTCCGCCCAATCCTTCTTCCTCTCACTTTTGTCTTTCACAAGTGAACCTCTTCCCTTCCTAACTCCTCAATGTCTGTTTTCTGGGGCACCCAATAAACACAAATGCTCTCCCAGCAGTGTAGGAACATAAACAGTATACATCTCATTCAGAGGGCCAAAGTATCTGAACATGTCTCCTATCCCCTGAATGTTCTTGCACCAGTATCTGCTAAAAATGAATCATGATCCTGCCAAAGTGAAACTGACCATTTCATTTCAATTATTCAGCTGGCACACAATGGAAAAATTAAGTGTGGGGAAAAACAAGCTCACATATATTCTGAAATTCCACTTTAGTTACCCAAACTATTTCTAAGTACCAAGGTAAGGAATGTACTTTAGTAATCCTTTTGTGTTTGCCATGAACTGGTTACTGCCAAAACAATATAGTTACAATGAGAGAAGACTGTTTTAATTTCCACCACTTTAATCACAATTCCACTTGGGGCACCATTGTTCTCCATTAGATGACTTCCCTCTTGAGTCCACAGACTGAGAAGGAAGAGGATATTAATGGCATTTTTGTTGTTTCAGGGGAGTTTGGAGAAGTGTACAAGGGGCGTTTGAAACTGCCAGGCAAGAGGGAAATCTACGTGGCCATCAAGACCCTGAAGGCAGGGTACTCGGAGAAGCAGCGTCGGGACTTTCTGAGTGAGGCGAGCATCATGGGCCAGTTCGACCATCCTAACATCATTCGCCTGGAGGGTGTGGTCACCAAGAGTCGGCCTGTCATGATCATCACAGAGTTCATGGAGAATGGTGCATTGGATTCTTTCCTCAGGGTAAGAGCAACTCAGGGGTTTGATGATGCACTTGGATGCAGGTGAATGATGGCTGGGGAGAGGGGTTCCATGAGCACAACCTACCATTCAGGAATCGCCTGATCCAGTGTGAATGGGCATTGGAGATGTTAGCAGAGATTTGTTGCTAAAAGAAGAGAACAAAACAGGGCTTGTGGGATCCTCAGGAGGAGGATGGCATGGAGTAGGGCGTTGACAAATGCTTATTGGATGAATAAAATGAATAGAGAGGGGCAAAGAATGGCCATTGGCATCTGCATGAATCACAGAGATTGAAGAGACTTTTGGCTGCTGCATAGCCCTGTGTGATTCATGCAGACATCCGCGGCCGTCTCTGCCTTTCACCAGCACAGCCACCCTCCCAGACTGCTCTCTGCATTTACAGGTTCAGAAGTAAAACAGGTTGCCATTTTCTGATGCCTGGGCCACCTGCCCTCTGAGGAGGCACTTCTGAGTAGGGAAGGGGAAGACTGCATCACAAGCATCCACGGGTATTTCTGTGGTTGGCGAAGATTCCCAACCAACTTGCAGCAGAAGTGGGGAGTTGCTGAAGGTCTTTGGCTGGGAGACCTGTAAAAGATCATTGTCAGAATATGCCCAAAGTAGAGCCAGGCCCACAATGAAACCATTTTCATTTCTGTAGGGTATCACTGAGCACCTAGAGGAAGGGTGAATGAGAATGGCCATGATGCTGATATCTGGGGAGTGGAAGCTGATATCTTCAGCCAGGAAGCAGAAGCTGAGAGCAGAGGGTCCAGTGGGCAGCATCAAAGAATGGGCAGAGCCTTCTGAGCAAGGACTTCAGAGTGATACCCAGTAGCTGGCTACACACATTACCAAAGCAACCAAACAATAGCTGTGGCTACAGATTAAAGGGTCAGTCATTGAAACATTGCTGGGATCACTGCTCTGGCCAGGCCCTATTCTGGATGCTGTGCCTATAGAGATAAAGGAAACCTTGCTCTAATGCTACATAACAAATCATCCCCAAGACCTCAGTGGCTTAGCACAACAACAATTTATTTTGCTCATGAATCTGCAATTTGGGCCAGGTTTGGGAGGGACACCTCTGATCCATGTGGAGTCAGTTGCAGTAGCTCAAGGGCTGAGGCTTAGAATTGTCTGAAGCCTCTTTCATTCATATATTAGGTGGTCAGTGCCATCTTTCTAGGTGGCCTGCTTGGACTTCCTTAGAGCAAGCTGGGTCTCAAGAAAAAGCATCCCAAGAGAGGAATGGGGAATCTGTATTACTTTTGTGACCCAGCCTAGGAAGGCACATAGTGTCACTTCCAACATAGTGACAGGCCCAGATACAAGGGGAGAAAACAGGCCCCACATTTTGATGAAGGGACATCAACTCAATGTCTTCTTAAACATGATAGATGGGAGATCTTGTTGTGTTCACCTTAGACAGTATAACCTGCCATCAATGTAGTCCCTACTCCTGCTAGTACCCAAAGCTTCTAGTAATCATTTGCCTATCTTATACTTTTTTTCCCCATAAGTTAAGTACAGATGTAGTAAGTGAAGAAGTTCTTAAATCTTCCTGGAGAATCTAGGGAAGGCTTCAAAGAGGAGGAAGAATTTATCTGAGATTAGAGAATGAGGAATTTGCCAGACAAGTGAGAAGCAGGTAGGTAGGCTGATGGAACAGCGAAACAGTGTATATGTAGGCCAAAGTAAATGTGGACCTATTTGGTAATTTATCAGCTGCTGCATGGTAGCTCCAGCACTCAGAAACAGAGCTTAGGGGCTGTAGTGTGGAAGGGTAGCTGGGAGACTTGTCTAGAAGCACACTACTGAAGCTACCTTTGTACAACAGGAACATGCTTTTTGCCCAGTCTGGGTCACTAGGAAGTAGTGGCTTTTGTTTTTCTGGGGGTGCAGGGGTGGAGAACAACTGATGTAGATTACTGAGCCCATGTACTTTCCCTAGGACAGCCTCCTTGAGGGTATGGGGTTATGCTTTGTATTTGGAAACTCCAATACCTAACACAGTGCACACCTGGTAAATGCTAGTTGACTAAAAGATTATTTCTCAAACAAAAATGCTAGGGAGTGGCATGAGAGCTCTAGTCATCCTGTGTGTACATTATCTCTCACTGTCCTTGCTGCCACACCTGTCATGTCAGTGCAATCATTGTCTATGCTTTCCTGGGGACATTCATTTATTATCAGAGATCTCATGAAGACAGTTGAATAAACAAAGTTGAATGAAGTTGAGTTGAATAAACAAAGTTGAATAAACTTGAATAAAAGGCAATGTGAGAAGGAAAAGCATTTTCTGGAACCACTGTCAAGACCCTTTTGGGAGTCATTTATTTCCTACCAGTCACCTGATTGTACTTCAGAGAGAGTCACTGCTTGATTTGGGGACTGTGATCACACTCCCCCGCTGGAGTGTGCAGGGGAACAGGAAGATTCATTCTCATGAGCCTGCGGAAAATCAAAACCCCACACTGCTGCTCTTCCTAGGGCCTGTTTTCATTTGGGGCTTAGGTCACGGAGGCATGTTGGACACCAGCATTTCTCATGTTGATGAGCTGAGCTTGCAGGGGAAGAAAACCTGGGGGCATGAGAGGAGCACGGGAAAACAGAGGAGCAGGCATGGTAAGAAAGGAGTGGTGGGAGCAGGCAGTGCCAGGAGGAGAGGGGGAAATGAAGCGTTTCTGACTCCTCACACTGCATGGAGGCAGGTAATCTATAAATCTAATTTCAGCCTTACTACCGAACCCTGGAGCATAGCAACATTAATTGACATATCTGCTGCTTGATAAAATCGAAAAATAGGTCATCAGTTCAGTTCTACAGGGTCCATCTTCTGGGAAGTAGGATAATTTTAGGATCACTACTCAGAGAAGAAAGGAAAAGGATTAGTCTTCAATTTCTGGAACTGTTTCCTCCCCTCCAACTTCTCCTTTCCCACTGGTCATAGCGTCTTTGGAGAGTGGCTACGGTTCTAGCCCTGAATCAGCATCTGAGAGATACCATTATGCTTCAACCACACATTCAGTAGATGGTTCATTATTATCAATTTTCTAAAAATTATTGTGCCATGGATTATATAGCATACAAATCCATAATTAAATTTTTCCTTCTTGATACTCAAATTCAAGGGATTCAACCTGGTGGCTCTTCCGTAATATTAGAAACAATTCGGCTGGGCGCGGTGGCTCACGCCTGTAATCCCAGCTCTCAGGGAGGAAAGAGGCTGGAGGATAGCTTGAGCCCAGGAGTTTGAGACCTGCCTGGGCAATATAGCGAGACCCCGTTCTCCAGAAAAAGGAAAAAAAAAAAAGACAAAAAAATAATAATAAGCGAAACAATTCCTGAAGCTGTGACCAGTATCCCATGGTTTAGTTAACATGATTCTTGACATGCTCCATAAGGCCTTCTTGCCTAAAGCTTGGCTTTGTGGTTGCTGCTGGTTCTTTCACAGATAATCATAACTGGAAGACTCTTGAAAGTCACTGAGTAATGTCAAACGGGGACATTTCTCATCAGAGAAGCTCATTCATGGGCTGCAGCTAGAAGATAGCAACCCAGAAGTCAGGAAGAGAACACCAGATTGGAAGTCCTGAGACCAAGGTTCTGCTTTGGCTTCTGCTGTGAGTCACCCTGTGGCCTGGAGCAAACCTGTTAACTCAATTTTCCAATTTATAAACTAAAGGCATTGAGCTAGATGAGCTTGAAAGGTCCCTTTCAGTTAGAAAAAATCTATGATTCATTTTCTTCAAACAAATCAAATAAGAGTTTCATTTCCTGAAGTGGATTCGTCAATGAAAGTTGAAATACCTAAATCCTTCCTGTCTAATATAAGGGCCAGCAAGTGGCTTCGGTGCATTTGCAGAAAAGCAATTTCAGCAGAAAGCACTTCATGAAGGGAGGAAAGTTTAAATCACCTCACCTAGACCTGTATTTCTTCTCTGTACTATGTTTTTACTATGTGCTCAGCATGGAGCCAGGTTCTTTCCCAAAGTCACCAAGAAATAAGTTAGTTTTATTTTTTTTTATTTTGTTCATCTTTGAATGCTGCTGTTCATATCTCTGGAAGTTCTTTTTGGAGAATTATGCCAATCAACTGAGCATGTAACAGTTAAACATGCCAGAAAAATCTTAATATGTTTTTATCTTTAAATTTCACCAAGGTTACGAATTCAGCAGACATGACCCTACATATCTTGATATGTGGTTCTCTTGAAGATTCTAAAGAAAATGTATTGCCCATTGCAGAGTCAGCATATTCCAATGGCAAAAGCACAGGATAGGAGTTAGAAGACCCAGATAAGAGTAGCATCACTAATCCATCATGGTTCTTCTCCCTGCAAAGCTTATGCACAGCCTTTTTCTCCACACAGCGTTTGAGGCCACCATTACCAGTTGATCGGAGATGGGTTGTCAGTGGAGAAGTGATTTACCATTCTGAACTTTGATTACTGTTATAACTCAAACCCACACCGTGATTTAAGGCTGATCACATACATTTTCTGGACCTCCTTTATCTTGTCTGTGAAAACAATATAATATTGCCTGTCTTGCCTACTGCACAGGACTGGTTTTAAGGATCTAAACATATTCTGTAAGTATTATGTGCCATTCAAAAGTCAAGTGATGGATGCTACCAACATTTGTGACTAATTGAGCCAAAGTTTAGGCCTGCATCATTAGGTCCCAACCATCTACTACAATTACAGGTGCCTATCTGTTACCTGCTGAGCTCAGCATGTGCTGAGTAGTGGGCTCCCCAAGGACAATGATCCCAGGATGTTTCACACACACACACCCAGGAAGCCATGAAAACCCAGAGTTCTGGTCCCAGGTGTCCTCAGTCTCTCTCACCACACTCATCTGAGGTACAGGGGAACTGACTTGTGAGCCGTTACTTAGGCTCTGCTGATGTTAGCAGGGATTATTGCTACCGTCTTAGGATACACAAGGCACTGAGCTAGGGCCTTTCATATGTGTTATCTCATTTAGTCTCACCAGAACCCTATGAAGAACGGACACTATGTTCTTATTTTATAGATGCGGAAATAACTGCTCTGGAGGTTAAATAACTTGCCCAAGCCCACACAACCACTAAGCTGCAGAGCCTGCATCCAAATCAGGTCTGCTGGCTCCAAAGCCTGGATCTTTCCTCATTTCTTGGTCTTTTTTGACCCCAGAAACTATAAAATTTATAATCTAAATTTTAAAACAAATCAGATAATAAAGAAGTTCTAAGAAGACTTAAATGACTTAAAGCAAAAATGTAGACACATTGCTGCATGCACTTTCAACATTACTGTTCTCAAAGTTGTTTAAGCCACCCCAGTGCTCTCCCCAAATGCCATCTTTTTTAGGGAGACATTCTGTATGTGTAGACACTGTTGCCTATACTTACAGAGAGGAAATAATAGACTGAATTGAAAAAATACAATCCATGTGACTTGTGGCTGAGATACACCTCTGTAATATATAGAAATTGCATGACAACTTTCTGAAGAAGCAAATCCCCAGAGACCTACTTGGAGAAAATGCTTCGTGCTAGCAACAGCCTGCCTAGCTTCTTGAGAAGGTGTTGATTGAAGTGTATTAGTGAGAAGGAAGATCTGCATCACTCACTGCACATCCAGCTCACAGATGGGCAACGTGCTGAAAACCAGTCAGAGTTTCCAAAAAGTAGCTCTATACTTTCTTTTTGAGTTGCTTAGAAGAATCTATTATGGAGAAAGCATACATTCAATCTCCTGGGCAGGTTTGGAGGTGGTTAAAGTTAGAGTTAGAAATAGCCTGGAACTTGAAGTGTGTCAAACACAATATGTTTGGGGGCCCTTCTGCTGGCAGACATCTTCAGGAGGGAGAAAGTCAATTTGCTCTATTCCTTCAATTGATCAAGGAGCATAACCCCCAGAACATGGATCCAGGCTTGCAATCTTGCATGAGGAACAGAGTTTCCAACAATTCATGCAATCATTGTTAGACTTTTTGATTGCTGTTGTTGTTGCTCCTAAGTAGAGTATTTTTATAACAGGTCTGTTATTTTTCCTTGCTTATTTTTGCATAGAAAATGCTTTTGCAGGAGCATATGCATGTGAGTGCGTTGTGTAACATCTCGCATACAGTAGATGCTCAATGATGGGAGCTCCTCTCATTGTCTATGCTTTCTGCATTTCACATAAGGACTCTGGGATGCAGGTCGTGGTTGCCTTGCAGAGTGCCTATGTTTAGCAGTAAACATAGACTAGACCCCAGGTGTCCTGCTTCCATCTCTCCTCCAGTCAGAGCATTCTAATGACTAGGCTGTGCTCTACTTATAGAACATAATTCTCAGCCCTTTGGGGAGCATTTGGGGCTAGATTAGATGGGAAAATATGTTCTTGGCAGTATAGCTTAGGGTCTACTGATTTAACTGGTGTGTGCAAAGTCAAGACCCAGGAGCCTTGGGGAGATAGGAGGAAGACACTGTTTTATTCACTGAAGAGTCTGTTGTCTAACCAGAGGGAGGGCATCCACCCAAGAAACTCTGAGCCCACAAATGATAGGAGAGAGGACAGCACTGCAGGTTGCCATGAAGAGGAGCAGCAACAGCTCCCATTCACTAGGAGAGTTCCCTGTGCCACACGCTGTGCATGAGGTTCCCCTGACCCACTGTCCCTATGAGGTAGGTGCGGTTATACCAGTCTAAAGGCTGAAAGCCCTGGGATTACCCAGAGAAGGTGCTTTACATGCTTGATTTTGGAAAGAGGAAAAGATGTATTCATCATTCATTCAACTTATGTTTATTGAGATTTTCTATCTACCTTAAAGTTTACAGCACTGATAATACTATGGTGACCAAAAAGGACAGAGTTCTTGTCCTCGAAGAGTATAAAATCAAGCAGCAGAGACAGACAGACAGAAAGACACACACACACACACGATTAAAACTTGTGATATGTGCTAAGAAGACTAAGAGCATGCACTAAACATTTGTCATGAGAAAGTGCTAATCATATTTTGGGGGGGGAGTTAAAGGGATGTCCTCTCTAAGGAAGTGACATTTAAGCGGAGAACTGAAGGGCAAGTAGATGTCGATTGTTGGAGGGAAAACAGAGGGAATAGCACATGTTAAGGGCCCTAAGGCAGGAAGAGTTTGTCTTGGAAAAGAAGAAAGGGTGCCAGTCACTGTGGCTTTAGTACATTAGTGATGGGTATGGTGGCCTAAGGTAAGGCAGTAGCTGATCCCAGGCGGTCTCATGGACCGTGCTAAGGAGTTTGGAGATTTTCCTTAATGCAGTGGGAAGCTATTAGATATTTTTAAGCCAGGGACTGACATGGCCTGATTTATGTCTTAAAAAGATGGCTCTGGCTGGAGAGAATAGATTGGGGGGCGGGCAAGGAGGCTATCGTAGGTGATGGATGACGGCGACTTGGTTGGACTGGTGGCAGTGGAGATGGAAAGAAGTGAATGGGTTTGAGATGTAATTTGGAGACAAAAATGACAGGGCTTGGCAAGGAGAAGAGAACAAAGCATTCAAGGAGAGGAATGGGGGATGGGAGTGGGAAGAGAGGAGGACACAGTGAGTGGCTTGGCCTGGAGCAGACAGAAGCTGACAAGCAGCAGGGCCACAACATCTCTCCCTCTGCTTAACCATTGAAGCCCGTCTTGATCCCAATGCCCTCTATGTCTTATTACAGCAAAATGACGGGCAGTTCACCGTGATCCAGCTTGTGGGTATGCTCAGGGGCATCGCTGCTGGCATGAAGTACCTGGCTGAGATGAATTATGTGCATCGGGACCTGGCTGCTAGGAACATTCTGGTCAACAGTAACCTGGTGTGCAAGGTGTCCGACTTTGGCCTCTCCCGCTACCTCCAGGATGACACCTCAGATCCCACCTACACCAGCTCCTTGGTGAGTCGTTCTTGGCATTCTCAAGTAGAAGCATGGCATGAGTTAAAGGGGACTCTACATGGCTGGGAACTGTGGCAGGGCACACTGGGAGGGAATGGAACCTGAACTGAGCTCTCCACTGAAAGACCAAGATGCCAGGAGGACCATCCAGCTGGGAGAAGCCATAGCAGCTGGTTGTTCAAGCAAGAAAGCAAGCATTTGGGCTTGGACTGTGAGGAAGGGTCAGTGTCTATTATAAAGCTATAGTGTTCCTTGGGAAGAGGAAATTTTGGACAGATGATTTGAGGGAATCCAAGCAGGTAGACACTGGCACCAGAGGCATCTGTCAGCAGAGAGCAGACCCCAGGCATGCATGAGGCCTTCAGTCTGCAGCTGGGTTGGGCACTGTGTCACCAGGTAGACTCTTGATCCCCTTCTCTCTTCTCTCTATATTGCTTCCAAATAGCTCTAAGTACCGTCAACACGATGAGTACTCTTAAACTTGTATTTCCTGCTCAGCCTCCCCCTCTACATTCTGAGCAGCTCTAATCATCTATATCCAACTGCCTAGTTCACACAATTTCATTTAGAACTTTAACAAGCCCAAAATAGAGCTTGGGATTTACTCTCCAATATCCTCTCCCTAGTCCCTCCATCTCAGTAGTTGGCACCACTTAACTAAAGAATGAAACCTACGAATGATGTTTGATTTCTTTCTGTGTCCATTTATTTTCAATCCCTCAGCGGCCCCCATAGGGTACCAAAAAATCTATCCCTCTTTCCATCTCTACTGCCCCCACCCTATTCCAAAGCACCATTCCCTTTCACCTGGATTGTTACAGTGGCTTCCTAACTGGTGTCCCTGCTTTCCTTTTGTCTCCTTACATCCATTTCAACAGGACCCAAAGTGACTGATCTACCTACTAACCTGTCTATCTGTCTATCCTCTTTAAACCTGCGAAAGTAATGCATGATTATTACAAAAATCAAAACAATGCAGAGAAGTAAAAGGAAATGCCAATTAGAATGGCAATCATTAGAAAGTCAGGAAACAACAGATGCTGGTGAGGCTGTGGAGAAATAGGAATGCTTTTACACTGCTGCTGGGAGTGTAAATTAGTTCAACCATTGTGGAAGACAGTGTGGTGATTCCTCACATATCTAGAACCAGAAATACCATTTGACCCAGCAATCCTTTACTGGGTATATACCCAAAGGATTAAAAATCATTCTATTATAAAGACACATGCACATGTATGTTTTTTGCAGCACTATTCACAATAGCAAAGACTTGGAACCAACCCAAATGCCCATCAATGATAGACTGGATAAAGAAAATGTGGCACATATACACCATGGAATACTATGCAGCCATGTAAAAGAATGAGTTTGTGTCCTTTGCAGGGACATGCATGAAGCTGGAAACCATCATTCTTAGAAAACTAACACAGGAACGGAAAACCAAACACTACATGTTCTCACTCATAAGTGGGAGCCGAACAATGAGAACACATGGACACAGGGAGACATCACACATGGACACATGTGACACACGTGAACATCACACACTGGGGTTTGTCAGCAGATGAGGAGCAAGGGGAGGGAGAGCATTAGGACAAATTCCTAATGCATTCAGGGCTTAAAACCTAGATGATGGGTTGATGGGTGCAACAAACCACCAGGGCACTTGTATACCTATGTAACAAACCTGCATATTCTGCGCGTGTATCCCAGAACTTAAAGTAAAATTTAAAAAAAAGAATAAAAAATAAACTAAAATTCCCCCGAGGCAGGGATTGGTAAACTTTTTCTCAAAGGGCCATCTAGTAAATATTCTAGGCTTTGCCGGCTAAGAGGCAAAATGAAAGATACCATGTAGATAATTATGTAACCATTTAGAATGTAACTAACCCCTTAAAAAGTTATAAATATCATTCTTAGCTCATGAACTATCAAAAAAGGGACCAGCCAGGTTTAGCTTTCAGACCACAGTTTACCTACACCTGCCCTGACGCATTAATTTTCAACAATTAGGTGTGCCTTCTTTGACATTTTTCTTTTTGGTCAAAAATTTGAAAATTTTTATTCTACAAAATTTGGATCATATTATGCCTATTCCTCTGTGATCTGGGGTGTCTTTTGGGCATCATTGCTGCCAAGATTACTTTTCTGAAAGTTAGCAAACATTCACACTCTACCAGGAGTGTATGGTGCCAGGCTTCAGCATCCTCACCAGGCCTGGAGGTGATCAACCCTCACAAAGGGTTGCTGCTTCAACAATGAAAAATGATGCCTCATTTTAAAATTTCACGTATGTCTACTTTTTTAATTTTTAATTTTAATTTTTTGATTTTTAGTTTTTGTAGGTACAGAGCAAGTGTATGTATTTATAGGGTACATGAGATGTTTTGATACGGGCATGCAATGCATAATAATCACATCGTGGAAAATGGGGTATTCATTCTCTCAAGTATATATCCTTTGTGTTACATACAATCCAATTATACCCTTTTAGTTATCTTAATTAATTACGTTTTTTATTTTTTTTTATTTTTTGAGATGGAGTTTCACTCTTGTCATCCAGGCTGGAGTGCAATGGCATGATCTCGGCTCACTGCAACCTCTGCCTCCAGAGTTTAAGCGATTCTCCTGCCTCAGCCTCCCAAGTAGCTGGGATTACAGGCACCCACCACCATGCCTAGCTAACTTTTTTGTATTTTTAGTAGAGATGGGTTTTCGCCATGTTGGCCAGGCTGGTCTCGAACTCTTGACCTCAGCTGATCTGGCCACCTTGGCCTCTCAAAGTGCTGGGATTACAGGCATGAGCCACTGCATCTGGCCTATTTATTCATTTTTTTGAGACAGAGTCTTTACTCTGTCACACAGGCTGGAGGGCAGTGGTGCGATCTCGGCGCATTGCAGCTTCCGCCTCCTGGGTTTAAGCGATTCTCCTGCCTCAGCCTCCCAAGTAGCTGGGACTACAGATGTGCGCCACTATGCCCTGCTAATTTTTTTTTTTTTTTTTTTTTTTTTTTTTAGTAGAGAAGGGGTTTTGCCATGTTAGCCAGGCTGGTCTCGAACTCCTGGCCTCAAGTGATTCACCTGCCTCGGCCTCCCAAAGTGTTGGGATTATAGGCATGAGCCACCATGCCCAGCCTCTTTCAGTTTAAAAATGTATAATTGAATCTTTCAGTTTAAAAATGTATAATTGAATTATTGTTGACTATAGTTACCCTGTTTTGCTATCAAATACTAGGTTTTATTCATTTTTTTCTTTTTTTTTTTTTTTTTTTTTTTTTTTTGGTATTTAACCATACCCCCTACCACCACCCTTCCCAACCTCTGGTAACCATCCTTCTACTCTCTATCTCCATGAGTTCAATTGTTTTAATTTTTAGATCCCACAAATAAGTGAGAACATTTGATGTTTATCTTTCTGCACCTGGCTTATTTCACTTAGCATAATGACCTTCAATTGCATCCGTGTTGCTGCAAATGACAGGATCTCATTATTTTTTATGGCTGAATAGTACTCCATTGTGTATAAGTACCATCATTTTGTTTTAATTTACATTTTCAACTGACTGCTAGTGATATTGATATCTTTTCACATGGTGCAGGGATTTGTGTTTTCTATTGTTTGTACGTGTCCTTATCTATTTTTCTATCGGGTTGTTTGTTGATTTCTGAGAAACTTATAGAAAGTCTCTTTATATTACAGACATTACTCCTTTGCCTGCCATGTGTGATACAATTTATGTTTTCCCCCATCTGTTATTCCTTTATACTGTTTATGATACCCTCTGGCTTATAAAGTGGTTAACATTCATGTAATAGCTATGTCTTCTTGGGTTACCTGGTTTATTTTAAAAGTTATGTTCACTCCAAGGCTATAAAATATTTCCTGGTTTCCTGGGCTATTTTATTGGGAAGGGGGTTTGTTTTATATTTGAATATTTAGTACCTGTGAAATGTATTTATTTTTCCCACATTTTATTTTGAAAAATTTCAAGCACACAGAGAACTTGATAGAATTTGGCAGAGAACAGTCATATGCCTACCACCTAGATTCTGGAATTAATATCTTGGTACATTTGCTTTATCATGTAACTATCCGTCTATCCATCCCTCTGCCCATCCATCACACCATCTATTGTTTTGATGTATTTCCAAGTGACTTGCAGACATCATTACATATCACCCCTAGCCACTTTAGCATACATTTCTCTAACATGTATTTGTTTATGGCTCTTTTTTAAGGTAAAGTGTGCATAGAGTAAAACTCACAAGTCTCAAGTGTACATTTATAGAGTTTTTAAAAATGCATACAACTGTGTAACCCAAATTTTCATCAAGATACAGAACATTGCCATCAAACCAGGAAGCCCCCTAACCTCGTCCCTCCCCATTGCATCCTCACCCACATCCATACCCAGAGGCAACCACTGTTCTAATTTTTTTGACCATCAATTGGTTTTCTAACTTCATATAAGTGGAATCATACAGCATATGCTTTTTTGCATCTGGTTGCTTTCACTTGCATTATATTTAAGAGAACCGTTCATGTTGTGTGTGAAGCAGGAGTTTGTTCCTTTTATTGCTGAGTAATATTCCATGGTTTATTTGTCCGTTCACTTGTTGATAGACACCAGGAATATTCTGGAATTCATTTTTGACTATGTATTGGGAAGTATATTCTCACACTGTTTTGTTCAGGTGAACAATTATGCCAGCACTACTTATTAAATATATTATTCATTTTTTATTGAATCATATGTCATCCTTGACATATTAAGTTCATTATATGAAACTATGTTTTGATTCTCAATTCTGCTCTTTTAATCTATTTATTCTTATGCTCAACCGTGTTGTCCTGATTATAATAATGTTAGCAAAAGTTTTCCTGTCTGTATTCTGATTATAGTAATTTTATTAAAAGTCTTACTGTAGGTTGGGCATGGTGGCTTGCACCTGTAATCCCAGCACTTTGGGAGGCCGAGGTGGGTGGATCACCTGAGGTCACGAGTTCGAGACCAGCCTGACCAACATGGTGACACCCCGCCTTTACTAAATCCAAAAAATTAGCTAGGTATGGTGACTCATGCCTGTAATCCCAGCTACTTGGGAGGCTGAGGCAGGAGAATTGCTTAAACCTGGGAGGCAGATGTTGCAGAGAGCCAAGATTGTGCCATTGCACTCCAGCCTGGGCAACAAGAGGGAAGCCCCATCTCAAAAAAAAAGTATCTTACTGTCTGGGTAAAGCAAGTTATCCTTCATTATCCTTCTCTTAAGAAAAAAAAAGCTTCCCTGACTGTTCTCAAATATCTTTTCTTTCAAGTGCAATTTAAAATCTTCCTGTCCAGTTTCAAAACATGCACATATACATGTATACTCACATGTGGATTTTGACTGAAATTCTACTCTGTCTTTAGGAAGATTAACATTTCAATGATCCTAAGTCACCTAAATAATGATGTGAGCCAAATATACAATTTACATATACATGACATTAAAAGTTTCTTTGGTAAAAGATTTCCCACATTATTTTTCTGTACACATTATTTGGATTACTTGCTGTGACAAGTGTCTTTGTAGATGATAGAGCTTATATGTTTCTAGGCCTAAGAGTTCTCAGGATTCTACACAGTGATATGGCCACCTGTCTCACTATATTTTACTATCATTTCTCCACACTTTGCCTTTTATTCAAAATAGAAAAAATTATTTCTGATTATTAAGCAAATATTTTTTCTAAAAATACAAACAATTTATTCAAGTGACAAATATTTATTGAGTATCTACTATGTGTCAACATTAGGCCACAAGCTGGGGGGACATAATCATGATCAAAAGGAGACATTGTTACTGCTCTCAGTTAAGTGAGGACTGGGGACATTAATCAAACACATGCCCAAATGAGTGCCTAATTACCAACTGAAATAAGGGCCGCTATGTTTTGCGAGAGCATGCATAAAACAATAAATAACAAAATTGCCTAACTGTGTCTAGGAGGGCTTCCAGAGGAAGAGATGGTGCTACAGCAGAGACTTAAAGAACAGTCACTGTTTTAGTCAGCCTGGGCTCCCATAGCAAGCTACCACACCCTGGGTGGCTTAAACAGCGGTCATTTATTTCTTGTCATCTGTAGGCTTGGGAGTCCAAGATCAAGGTGCTAACTAGAATGGTTGGATTCTTATTGAGGGCTCTATTCCTGGTTATGTCCTCAGATGCCTTTTGTTGGCATGTGCACAGAAAGAGAGATCTTGCCTCTTCCTCTTTTGAAAACACATGAAGCCCCCATCTTGGGGGCTCCACCTTCATGACATAAACTAACTGCAGTCACCTCCCAGAGGCTCCACCTTCAAATATCACCCAATTGGGGATTATTAGGACTTAAACATATGAATTTGGGGGACACATAAACATTCAATCTACAGCATTCTGCCCCAACTAAATGTGGCAGGTTGGACTTCAGAGGCAGAGAGGCAGCATATACAAAGGCCCTGTGGCAAGAGGGAAGATGGAGTGGAACTGAGAAGGGACCCCTGTTTAGGGCATTTGGAGATTTAGGGAGGAAGTATCCAAGGAGGCCTGTAGCAGTCCATCATGTAGGATCTTCCCCAAACGCTTGTGATAGGAGTTGCAGCCTTAGAGCAATGGGAAACCTTTCATGACTTTTGTGTGTGTGTGTGTGTGTGTGTGTGTGTGTGTGTGTGTGTTGTGCACACACAGAGATGCACACGTGTGGCCCGAAAGTGATGGATTTGAATTTTAGAAAAATAGCCTGGCTTTTCCTTAGCCTTTTCCTTCCAATATCTTTCCTTGCCTTCTTTAGAAATAACTTTCTTGGATTTCTTCCTGTTTTCTTTCACCAAAAAGCCATTAAGCAGACTCAACCAGGGTAGATGTTCTAAACAAGGGAGGCAAGCCCTAGCAGAGATCAGGACCCGTGTGTGAATGGGCTGCTGGCTCAGCAAGATTGAGAGACAAGCTATATACAGGGAGATTTAAAAATAAATTTGAAATAATGGGAACTGTGGGAACAGAGGTATAAATATGGAAAGCATAAAAGCTAGAATGAATTGCATGCTGTGGAATCAAAATTGGAGATATTAGTGTGAACCGGTGGTTTTAAATATATAGAAATGGAGAAATAAATATAGGCTGAGAGTGGCTTTGAAGCAGTAACATCTACATAGCAAGGAGTACAGCTGGCTCTCAGATCTTGGATTCCATATACTCCCCTAAAAGCAACCAGGACTCATTAGAGACATGGCCCCTTCCAAGGCCTGGAGAGGGAAAATGTGAGATGAGACCAACACATCTTTTTTTTGTGCCAGAAAATGAGAAAGTATGCAAAGAATAATGGGAACATACAACAAAAACAACATCCAGCTTGAAGGGCCTCCAAATCTGGATAATTTGAGCCTCACAATATATAATAATAGTAACAAGTTATAATCTACTGAATAAGATGGGGGCTATTGAGTCCACACTAATATGCATATAAATGAACAAATAGAAACAAGAGAAAGCTCTTCCCTGTAGAGGAAAGAATGATGATGTTAGAAACTCACTATTTGGCAACCATCAGATTAATAGCTAATTCAGATAAGAAACATAAATGGGTGCTTAAACTTAAGGTGAACATCAGGAGAGAAACAGGATTTTACATATCTTCAAAGTTTCTCCCCCCAAAATGTTTATTTATTACAAAGAGGGAGAAAGTAACTTTACAGAGAAGTTTGGCAAATGCCATCTGAATCAAGTGATTAAAGTCAACATCAGCAATAACAGGACAGGTAAATATTCTGTGCAACTTAGAGGATGCAATGAAAAGAACATAATACTTGCAATACTCTGTTCAAAATTTATAACTTGGGTCTCATCATGAGAAAACATCAGACTACCTAAAACTGAGGTACATTCTATTAAATGTGTGGCCTATGCGCTTCAAAAAATGTTAGGGTCGTGAAAGTCAAGGAGACAGAGAAACTGCTCCAGATTGAGGGGCATGACACTGGGTATACCATGTGATCCTTAACAGGACATCTCTGGGACAATTGTTGGGCTGGAATAGGGTGCCTAAGGGAAGAGTGTACAGGCATTCATTGTAGTATTCTTGCAACTTTTATAGATATTTGAAGTTTTCTCAAAATAAAATATATATTTTTTTAAATTTACCTTGACTGCAGCATGGAGGATGGGTGGGAGAGGCACTAGTAGAGACAGGAAGATGCATCCGGAGGCTACAGGGCAATGGGCCTGGGATGCAGCAAATGAATCCCAGAAGTTCTAGTGGGGTGATGCAGAAGGACTTGACAGCAGATGGCACTTACAGGTGAAAGTGACAGATGGCGGAGGATGACTCCAAGTATCCAGCCTGTGCCTCTGGATGGGTGATGGCTCCATTCTCTGAGAGTGAGGATGCTGGAGAGAAATTGGTTGAAGGAGTAGAAGAGTTGGGAATAGATTGTGGGTTTGGTTCAGAATAATTATTCTCAAATTCTCAATTCTCAAATTCTCAAATGTTGTTGAGTATCAGATTTACCTGGAGAGTTAATACAGAGCACAGAGGCACAGACTCATTGAAGTAGAATAGTCTGGACCTTTTCATTGTTACTAAAATTTTCCATATGATTTTGATACTTAGAAAATTCTGAGAGACACTTGTTTAAACATTTTGACTTTTATATGTCTATAGGATATCACAGTAGAGCTGCTGAATAGGGAGCAGAATATGTGGGTTTGGGGCATAGAGGAGAAGTCCAAATGAAGATGCACATTTAGGAGTCATCGTTGGCATACAAACAGAAACAAAACAGTGCGTGCAAATGTACTTCATTTGGGAAAGGATAGAATGGGAAAAGAGCCTGGTTCTGGACATGAAGGAGCCCAGTTTGCCAATACAGATGTACATAAGATAGGAACAGTAGCTGTCCAATTGTCCCTTCCTCCTGACAGTCAATTAAGAAATAAGAATTTGCCATAAACCCAACCTCCTCACTTTTGGATGAGGAATCCACAGCCCAGAGTGGTCAAGTGAGTTACTCAAGCCACACAGCGTGCTATTGCAGCGGCAGCTTTGGCCCTTCCGTCTCGTTCTCCAGACTCTGAGTCCAACGCTCAGGACACTGTGATTCCCTCTCTGGCCCCACAGTGTGCCAGACTCCCTGCTCAACTTTGGTCATTTGTGATGTTCTAGAAAGCCTGTTTCTCTGGCTTTACTTCTCCCTCTTTTCCTCTCAAAGGCCCAGCAAAGGATTCTCTGTAGAGTCCAAATCAGCCGTCATCTTTGCCACTGGCTCTACTGGCCCTTGGATGAGGCACAGAGACGTGGTGGTATTGCATCCCTCTCCACCCCATGTACAGGCAGAGATGGGCAGACACTTAACTTTTACTTATTCTTGATTTTCAGCTTTACTTCTTTGCATTTACTTTTTTCATAGTTACTCTAGAACTAACATAATAATATGTAACATATGCATATATAATATATATGTCTTAATTTTTCCTAGTCTACTTTGAGTTCATATTGTACCACTTTACATAAAATGTAGAGACCACATAATCATATCATATAGATCCATTTAACCATCCACTCCCACTGCTCTTTATGTTATCATTGTTATATATGTTCCATCTACATACATTTATAGTCCCAAAGACAATGTTACAATTTTTGCTTTAAACAGCCATGTGTATTTTAAAGAAATCAAGAGGAAAATGTTTTACATTGCCTCAAAATAGTTATCATTTCTCTTGTTCTTCCTTTATTCCTGAAGATCCAGGTTTCCCTCTGGCATCATTCCTTCAGTCTGAAGAACTACCTTTAACATTTTTTGTAGTGCAGGTCTCTGGCAATGCATTTCTTAGTTTTCTTTATCAGAGAAATGTCTATATTTTGCATTTATTACTGAAATATATTTTTGCTAGATATACACTTCCGGTTTATAGTTTGGTTTTTCTTTCATCACTTTAACATTGTTGTTTCATTGTCTTGTGGTTGCCATGGCTTCTGATGAGAAATCCCACAGTTACTTGAATCATTGTTCTCCTACATATATATAAGTATGCACACACACACATATATTCATATTCATATACACATGGTGTCATATTTCTCTGGCTGCTTTCAAGATTTTCTCATTATCTTTAGTGTTTACCTTGGCTATGATATGCCTGAGCATACTTTTTTCCCCAAATTTATCCTGTTTGAGGTTCCCTATGCTTTATAAGATCTGTAAATGTCTGTCTTTCAGTATATTTGCAAAGTTTTCAGCCATATTCTTCAAATATCATTTTTGTTCTTTTTTCCTCCTTCTGGTAGGGCTGCAGTTATCTAGAGGGAGAAGTTTTGAAAATGTTCCACAGGTTCCTGAGGCTCTGTTCATTATTTTCCCTGATTTTTTCTTCTTTTTCAGGTCTACCTTCAAACTCATTGATTTTATCATTTGCCATCTTTGTTTTGTTTCTGAGCCCTTCCGGTGACTTTTTTCTAATAATTGTATGTTTTAGAGCTATATTTTCTAATTAATCCTTTTTTATAGTTTTCAGAATCTCAGCTGATATTTTATCTTTTTATCATTCATAAGCATATTTTTCTTTACCTCATTGACCATAGCTACCATAGCAGCTTTAAAATCTTTGATAATGTTAACATCTGGGTGGTCCTGGGATTAGCATCTTATTTGTTTTTTCCCATGAAAATGGGAAACATTTCTCTGGCTCTTTATACATCTAGAAGTTTGGGATTATAAACATGAACGTTATGATGTGGTGATTGGATTCTGCTACACTGAACCAGAGTGTTGGTATTTTTGGTTTAGCAGGAAATTAACTTGGTTAGACTCCATCTGTAAACTCTGTCATGTTTGCAGTGGGCAACAGCTCTTTATGGTTTTCAGTCTGTCTTATACATGCGTGTTTCGGGGGTCAGCTAGAAAATTGGGAAAACTTTATACACAGAATTTGGTATTACCCTTCCCTTGTTATCTTGTTTCTAGGGATTCTCCCTCAACTCTCCAGCAGCCCTAATTGTGCTGAATTCGTTCCCTTGGTTCCTCCAGTCAGAAAGACAGTGGGGTTTTCTACTGGGGTTTGAGCCACTGAGCAGACTATGGCTGCCCTTAGGGAAAAACTACAGAAGATAAAACCTTGTGCTGTTCAGTTTCCAGAAACTTCAGTTCATTTTTCCTGTATTTTCTTTTTCCTTCTCTTGTGTTTTTCTTCTCTTGTTGTTTGCTAGAGTCCATTTGTTAGAAACATACTTGACACCAAAAGTGGAACATTCAGCTTATCCCCCTAATCAGCAGTTCTATAAGACAGTACTTAAGACCTCTCTACTCCATCTTAATTCCCCTATTTTATGCAGTTCTTTCAAGATCTTTTTAACATCACCATCTTCTAATACATCTGGTTTTACTTTATAAGTGAAGACCTCATTAATAGCTATTAAAGTTTTCTAGTTTTTCCTACCAGGTCCTCAAACTTCATCTCTCACTCTGACTTAATTCTCCACCTTATTTTCCCCCAGGTGTTCCTTCTGTTTTAGATTGCTATTTCTAGCCCCAGGAGCATTTCCTTCCCAAGAAGCTCCTGAAATAATGAACAGATCGAATTTTCTCCTTTGTGCTTTCTTATGATTGGAATAAATCCACTAAACTAAGGAATAGTTCTGAACTGCTACTAATATTCCTGCTCTTTAAGAGAAACAGACAAATGAGCTAGGCTGGACTCTGAACACTTGCATGGTTTACACAACTTTGTTTTTGGCAGGTATATTTCTGAATGTCGTTATGTGTGTTCAAATAAACATTCCCATGCTTCTGTTATAGACTAGTTCTTGATGTTTGACCTCACAGGTCACCTTCTCATTATTACTGGTTCTGTCTAATGTTACCAAGAGAAAAGAGGGCATACACATACCAGGAAAGGTGTCACATCTTTGAGTAACTTATTGCATTTGGAGCTCACATACACTCACAAACTTGATCTTTACCTTTTATCAGCTGACATTGGTGGGCAGAGCTCCAACAGGATCCCACAAATCTCTGGATAGCAGCTTTATGCTGGTTAAATCAAAAGCTCTATTTCAGCATGGCTTTCTTTCTCTTCTGATCAGTAGGAAGAGGCCCATCCAGTCCCTCTGTGAGCATAATTTTCCCTTCTTAGTATTCAGTCAAGTTCCTTCTGCTAAAGTAGTGTCAACTTTCCCATACTTCAGAGCCCCCAGGCTGTCTCTCCAAGAAGCCTCCAGCTTTGCTCGAGCCTTCTGCACAGCCGTGCTCTCTGCAGGCCTCCCTGTATTATCATGAATTGCATTAAGTCTTCAAGGCGCCTCTGATCTCCCTCAGCCCCTTCCCCGTTGACTCCTCTTGCAGCTCCTTCTTCTTGTCTCAAACTCCCGGTTCCTCTCACACTCTGTGTTTCTGCCACTTCTGAGATTCCCTTTCTTCCAAGCCCGCCAGTTCCTCCTCCTCCTTACTTTCTCTCTTCTCATGTCAGCTGATGTTCTCTGCCCTGCTGCTGTTTCCTTCTGGGAACTGCAAACAGAACCATTCCTTGGCCATCTGCCCCCTCCTCTCAGGCCATTTGCCAGCTGTGCTCTTGTCCTTCCTGGATCGTTGTCCCTTTGTCAGCTCTTCCTCACATGCTGCCCTGGTGGTTGCTGCCCCTCTTTCCCACATTAACTGCTTAGATCCACTTGGGGACAGCTCAGCTGTTCCATTTCCTCTAGAATCTGCTCCATCTGCATCAGACTCATTTCCGGTACTGCTCTAGGGCACCAGGCATGAAGGGTCCAGCCTCCCCTCATGGGACAAGGGACAGCCTTTCTACAAGGGTAATCTCTGTAAGCACCTGGTGCCATGGCCCATCCTGAACCTGCTGGAGGAAGCCAGGCCTGTCACTCATGTGCGCTCCAGAGGTCTTTGTTCTGTGACAATTCAGTCATCCCAGGTCATGGTGTAGGCAGCACCCTCATCTCACCACCACCAAACCCACACACACCCATTATCCATTATTCCCATGAATTATTGTCTCAGCTGCAGCCTCCATCCTCGCTGTGCTTCCGGGAGAGAGCATGCATTTCAGCCACAATCGCTTCCATGCTGAAATCTGTAGGGCCCTTCTTTTCACAAAATTTGGCCTTCATTCATGATATTGTACTGCCCAATTGATCCCTGTGTTCAGCAATGTCGCCTGAGAAAGGGGCAAAAAGACCATTTCTAGAACTTTCTTTCCCAGCATGGTGTGGTGAAATAGTTCTTTGGCATGGTACGAGGAATGCAGGGTTTGGATCACACTATGCTTTATGAACTTGGGCCTAGTTCTCTTCATCCATAAAATGGGGTTTGTATGATTTTGTTAGATTTGTAAAAACCCATCTGATACACTGGTAAACATGCTAGGACAAGTCCCGTCCTGGTCACAGCTTATATGAGTGTTGTGGATGCTACCATAAGTGCTTCCCCATCTCTCAGAATCCCTATCCCATGGCAAGAGATGGCAGATGTACAGTTTTCTTTTTTTTTTTTTTTTTTGACGGAGTTTTGCTCCTGTTGCCCAGGCTGGAGTGCAATGGTGCAATCTCGGCTCACCGCAACCTCCAACTTCTGGGTTCAAGTGATTCTCCTGCCTCAGCCTCCCGAGTAGCTGGGATTACAGGCATGCGCCACCATACCCAGCTAATTTTGTATTTTTAGTAGAGACAGGGTTTCTCCATGTTGGTCAGGCTGGTCTCGAACTCCCGACCTCAGGTAATCCGCCTGCCTTGGCCTCCCAAGCTGCTGGGATTACAGGCATGAGCCACCACGCCCGGCCCAGATGTACATTTTAAAGCTAACTAGCGAAAAGGATCCTATACCTTTCTCACTTTCCAGTCACTCTATAACAGAAAACAATAAGGCAGACAGCCACCAGAAATCCAGAAAAGCTGATATTCGCAAAGGAAAATTGAGGACCTCGTGGCAGGATCACCATGGGAAAATTCTGAGGAAACCCTGTCAAGAGAGAACAGGGGAAAAGAAACTAAAATGACTGTGTCCGTTGAAACCTGTGGTTCTCATGCTTCCCTGGGGACCAGAATTTCCTGGAGGGCTTGTAAAGACACAGACTGCTAGGCCCCACCCAAGAGTTTCTGATTCATGGATCTGAGGTGGAGCCTAGGAATCTGCATGTCACGTGAGTTCCCAGATGATGCCGATCCTGCTAGTCCTGGAGGCCACTTGAAAAATCTCTTCATTGAAACCGTTTCAGGGAGCATAAATTTTACTTCACAAACTTGCATTGTAAGAAATGTCAATTACCGTATTTCTCAAAAATCCAAGTAAATCTGACACCAAATCCCCATCCTGTCAGGCTGGAAAAGAAAGTATATTTTCAGTCATCTTAGAACTTCTCCTTCTCCAAGCCCAGGGAAGCATGAAGGCCCCAGACCACACTTGGGCTCCAGCATCTTTTCACGGGGTGGCAACACCTGTGCTGTGACTCAACTTCCCAGATGCCCACCCAGCCATCACGTTGTCTGAGACCGAGGAGACAGCGAGGGCACAGGGCCAGTAGGTGCCGCCAGCACAAAGCTCCACACCGGCATCTACCTCTAGGTCCTGGGACCCTCATTCTGATCCTGCCACATCTGCCCCCATAACAACCCATGTCCCAGAGTCTGAACCCCTCCCCTCATCCATCAACTCTTTTGTGGAAAAGAAAAAGCAAAAACCTATCAAATCAGCCCTGGAGATCCTGAGGATTGGTATGAAGGAGTTGGAGACAGGTGGATAAAAATTACCCTCAGTCTTGAGCCGGGCACGGTGGCTCATGCCTGTAATACCAGCACTTTGGGAGGCCAAAGTGGGCAGATCTCTTGAGGTCAGGAGTTTGAGACCAGCCTGGCCAACATGATGAAACCTCATCTCTACTAAAAATACAAAAATTAGCCAGGTGTACTGGCACTCGCCTGTAATCCCAGCTACTTGAGAGGCTGAGACATGAGAATTGCTTGAACCCGGGAGATAGAGGTTGCAGTGAGCCGAGATCATGCCACTGCACTCCAACCTGGGCCACAGAGTGACACTCTGTCCCAGGGGAAAAAAAAAAAAAATCACCCTCAGTCTTGAGATTTTTCTACACCACTGAAACAAAAATATGCAAATTAACACCTCAGTTATTTCCATTGTTATGCACCTATCAGTGAACCAGATGCCCTGTTAACTGGGGTGAATCTCAACAAAGAGGACTTTCTTGCATCACTTTGGTTGCAAAGCCCCATCTTTTCTAAGTAAATCACTGTTCAAGGAAAGAAGGCAGTTCGGTGTGCCTGATGGGGGTCACCTGTGTCTGGAATTAAAAGGTCTTTTCTCTGCAGGGAACTTGCTAGGGTGTCTTTCAAAGAGGGGATCCATAAGAGAAAAGGTCAAGAGGATGCCAAAACCTGAGCCTTAGGGGCCATTCCCTTCCTCCTGCCAGGCCCTAGACCTGACCTGCACAGGAGATGTGGGTGCCACAAACAGCCCGAGACCTTCTTGGCTTTGACACAGCCAAGATGAGTAGCAGACCTGCCACCACTGTCCCTGGTAGCAGCAGGGCACTGAGGGCAGTGCTGAGGGTAGGCATCACCGTGTCCACACTGCCCAGACATTGCCGCTCCACCAGGGACCAGCAGTGCTATGCAGAGTCCTCATGGGTAGAAAATGGTTAGGGTTAGGGGAACTCTGTGATGAGGACAAAAAGACTTTGTGAACTTCCCCTAAAGCCTGCAATGAATAACTCCCATCAGTACCACACACACACACACACACACACACACACACACACACACACACACACACACACACGGGGAGAGAGAGAGAGAGAGAGAGATGTGTGTAGTGTAGTTATGCACACGTTGTTACGCAAAGCATAGTTAGAGATACACAGTGAAATTCAGAGCGAGGTACACACAGAACTATACGCAATCACCCAGGGCTACCCAGAAACATACAAGTACAGGCACAAACATTCCGAGTAGGCACCAGGTAATAGCTGGACTTTTTTCTCTCATTACTCCTGAGCAGTGAGTTTGACTGCAACAGTACTCTGTTTCAGATTTTTTAAATAATGCACTTAATACATTATAAAAGGTGCAAAGAAAGCAGAAAATTATCTCGAAGATAATCCTTTCTGCAAGATTTTCAGGAAAAAGCTGTCTGTACTTTGCTGCACCACTGTAAGAAGTTGCTTCTCAGTCGGGTCGATCCATCTGCCTGATAGATTTTGGCTAAGGCTATGACCTTCATCTGTCAGAACGGGCAAGGTTTACTGGCTTTCTGTCCAGTGACCCCAGGTCCAGCTTTACTTCTCCCCATAGCTCCTGGCAGTATTTACATTTAAATCATACTTTTCTTCTCTTCTGATTCATGGCCTGCCTCATGAGGCAGTTTTCAAATTATGATTTCTTATTCATCTTTCAATCATTGAGCTTGGGTAGCAGGGCTGTCTCTTGGGTGGGTAGGAAAGTGGAGAGGGATGAAGACAAGCAAAGACAAGACAGAGAGACCCTTTAATTGAAGCCAGGATAAAACTGAGTCCTGGTCCCCTGGAAATTCTGCTCTAACATTAATTAAGCTGAGAGTAAAATAATTCAAATGCCACTCTATCCCCTATTCCACCACTCAAATAATTCTTCTTCAGGCAGATTTGGCTCCTCCTTGCTCTGATATCTCTCCCTGGGTCACTTTGTTACCAATGCTCAGTTAGGGATATCAGGCCCTGACTGAAATTCCCTTTTGAAAAAGACTCAGCATAATTATTCTTAGTAAGGCCTGTATATTATTAGCATGGGTGGGATCAGTATGGAATTTCAGAGCCTGAGCCAGCGTGTACCCAGGGACTGGAACAAGGAGTGGGTCAGGTTTCTCAGAAAACACATCTCTCCATTCTGGGCCCCACAGGGGTGTGATATGCAAAGCCCTCTTCCTCAATATGCCTGTCATCGTGTGGGAGGGGCCAGCCACCTGGGTGCAGGCCCATGCAGTGCCTCTACTGGCTGTTCTCCTAGCCAATACATATTTTTAAAGCAGCTAATATGTGCATAACACTGCAGTTAACAAAACAGGTAGTTCCTGAGCTCCTCAAGTTTCCTTCCTAGCAAAAAAAGACAGACATTAAACAACTAATTATGCAAGTAATTATATAATTGCAATTGTTAGGTGCTATGGCAGAGAAGCATATATCAAGCGTGTATCACAAGACCCTGAAGAAGGAACACCTGTGTTGAAGCCCAAGGACGAAAAGGGGTTAATTAGGGGAAGAGCATGGCCAGTGCCTCCCTCATGGGAATGATCCCAGAGCTGGACACAGACTCTGCTTGCTCAGCAAGGACAGAGTGTGGAGGAGAGGAGGGAGTTGGAGGAGCCTGAGCTCAAGCACAGGTGGGGGAAGAGTTGCCCTCCCATAGAAAAGGCCCAAGAGATACTGAAAGAAACTGAGGTAGACGTAAGCCTCATCAGAACAGAGGAGGCTAGAAAGTACTTGATGTGCTTACCAGATAGCAAACAGGAGGCCTACTTGGCTAGTGTTTGGAAGAGAGTGTGAAAGGTGTGTTAGCTCTGGAAGGGCCCTGGGATCAGTTGAATTGTATCCCTCCCAAAAAGATACATTGGAGTCCTTACCTCTGGCACCTGTGAATGTGACCTTATTTGGAAATTGGGTTTTTGCAGATGTAATCAAGTTAAGAATGATGTCATAATGCATTAGGATTAAGTCTAAGTCCAATCACTGGAGTCATTAAAGAAGGGGGATTAGACAAAGACACACAAGGAGAAGATGGCCATGTGATGGCAGAGGCAGAGGTTGGGTGATGCCAAGGAATGTCAAGGTTTGCTGGCAAACACCAGAAACTAGAAGGAGCAAGTCAGGATTCTCCCCTGGAGGTTTCAGAGAGAGAATAGCCCTGCAAAAGCCTCGATTTCAGACTTGCAGCATAAGATTTTAGAAAAATGTAAAAAACAAAAAATCTTTATAACTCTTGGTTGTTATGTTCACTGAGTTGGCAATGTAATTTTGCAGAAGCATTGCCTTCCAAGAGCTGTGACCACAAGATGTTAAATAACAGGGACTCCTCCGGTTTCTAAAGCCCTGATCAGCCTTGATACTGTAGGAGTCTGCAAATCTCTGTCCATTTCTGTAAGAGTCCTGTGCATTGTTACGGAAATTGATAAGGAAGGCGGGGATCTTGTCCCATGCACCCAGACTAATAAGGCTCCAGAATGTTGTAGGGTTTGACTTACGGGCCCTACACAGAGCAGAATTCCCTCACAAAGAAGGCCTCTGGATCTAGCACATCTGTGTAGGCAAAATGTTTATCCAGGTAAGGGTAACTAGGCCCTTCAATTCAGCTCTCCAAGAGTACACAGGCAAGAGTTTTTTTCTAAAGACCCTGGTAGCTCAAAACCAGCACTATCAAGGCTAATCACATTATACTTCCTATGGGAATGCTGAATTCAACAATCTGAAGGTAGTCAAGAAACTCATCCAGTATAGGCTACAGATGTCTAGGGAAAAGAGAGAGTGAGTCCAAGTCAAAGCAAGGGGGAAAGAGAGCAGCTGAGTGAGGAAGGGAAAGACCAGGGCATGGCCAATCAAAGGCTGCTCTGCGGATGCTCACCCCGCAGGCATTCTAGCTGCAGGGGGAATATGCAGGAATGATTTCAGAAATGAAGATTTTATTTTAATCCTCCCACAAAAGCATTCAAGTAAGCTCTTTCTCTGTGAGAAAGCTAGAGAGTAAGAAACAGGAAAGGAAGGTTCTCAGCGAAAAGATCCATGTCGACTTCTAATATTGCTCACTTAGAGAATACATGCCATCTGGGCGTTTGATAAAAAGAAAAAAGGGCGTAGAGAAAAGCTCAAAGCCATGGATCCTGCTTGTGAGTGCAAGGTGCTCGCCTTTCCTCATGGCCAGCTCTTTCCTTTGTTGGAGGCCTTTTTTTTTTTTTTCCTGGTCAGCAATGACTTTTTCAAAGTGACCTGTCAAGCCTTCCTTCCTTTATTCCCTGTGGCCAAGGAGCCAAGCAGTGGGCAAAGAGGAGAGAAGAGGAGAGGACCCAGGTGACAAGGGCAAGGCTGGTATTTTATTCATTAATTGTCTGAGTGTTATCTATAAAATGCGAACTCACAGCCCACTTGTGCCTGAGGCTGACCCCAGCATACTCACAACTTGCTACTCCAAGCCAGAGAGGACAAGAATACCTGCCTTGTCTTCATAGATTTTCATACTGTCTCTTAGAGGTGCATGTTTTGGGCACAAAATCCAGGGCTTTCTGGCCTATGACTTAGTCAGGAGTGGTCATGGGTCTCTCACTTTAGCCCTGTCATTTTGAAAACCTTTTCCTTTGGAAAGGAATTTGGCCCATTCCAGGGATTATTGAAGACAACAGAAAACCAAAGAGCTAAACAATTAAGTTTATGTGCTTCTAAATTGACATCCCCAATAAAATGATATGAAATGGCTTTGTAGCTGGATATTCTACCCTGAGAAATTAGAAGGGCAAAAGCTTGGCCAAGAAGGGGATGGGGAGTGGGTGGAAAATATTTTAATATCACTTTAAGATAGCATGTGTTCTTCCCAATTTTCTTCCCATTGCATAGGCTATGGTTCTATTATCCAAAAATAATGATTATTTACTATTCTATACTAGTTCTCTGTACTAGAAAATTATTTCAGTAAGCAAATTAGGCACCATCACTTAAACATCATTCTTCATTTTTGTTGTTGTTTATTTGTTTTGACTTTTGGTATCCATTACCGTACTAGTAATCATTATCTTCAATAATAAACACAGTGAACTCATTCTTTCCTTGTTCTATTTTTCAATGTTTTTATCACATTTCCAATCATTTAGCATAGTAAGTCCCAGTAGCTCTAATGACAGACAATCTAACGCACAGGACTTAACAGGAGATAATTCTGAATGGTGGTCCCCTCAGCAGTTGAGGCAGAATTTTGATCCAGAAAACATGATTTTAGTTCTGGTTCTACCAGTTGTTAACTTGGAGTCAGTTACTATACCTCTCTGAGGCTTCATTCCATTATCTGTCAAAGGGGATACTATATTATGCCTCATGTACATCACATGACTACTGTAACGATGGAAGGAGACATATTGTTTTGAAATTCTTTAAGTAAACCCCTAATGTCCTAAAAATGTAACAAAATAAAAAATATTACAAAAGCTGATGAATTAGAATCACTAGTAAATGGTTCTAGATCTTAGTAAAATACTTTTACTTGATTTAGGGGGGAAATTATTTCAAGAATACATGACATTCTAAATATAATTATTAATAGCAATGAGCAGAACTATTTCTTTTCAGCTAATAATGCAAGTGGTGGGATCCTAATATAAAATTTCACCAATGTGATGCAAAGAGCACAAACTTGGATAGCCAAAAATTTAAGATCAAAATTTAAACCCTGGCTCTGCTCCTAACATATTATTGTAATAACCTAAGTGAGATATTTACTTCATGAGCCTCAGTTCTCTAATATGGGGATAAGAACTTACATTTTAGTAGAAGTATGAAGATTGGATCATAATAAATATGTACAGTGCCCAGCAGAACAGTTGATGCCTAGTGGATGCTTGAAAAAACGTCCATTTACTCTCATCTCCTCTGAGATGCCTCATAAAATGGGAATGGGGATCCAGCGTGTTCTGTTCCATGCCTGTTTCTCCAATGCAAACGCAATATGTGATTGGTAAATGGGAGAGTGATGCCAGTATCGTGTGGAAGTCCCGCGGTTCTCATATGATCTTTTCTAGGATATTTATATTTTGAAGCAAATAGGGGCACGCTTTCTTCCAATTAAAGAGAAAGCCTTAGCACAATGAGAAGACCTTAAGAAACAAGTTGAACACTGAAGAGGGCCTTTCTTTCATGCAAATAGTGGCCGGCTTCGTGGTTTCCAGAGCCACTGTGTTTTTCACTGTGTTTTCTGATAAAACAGGGAGTAAACATGAGGAAATGGAACACATTTTCCTTTGTGTTAAATTTTAATTTTATGACAAAAGAGTCTACACATTGGATTGGATTTTTAATTTGGATGAAACTGATCTCTGTGAGATGTGAATGCCCTCCTGGACCTATGTCTCCAAGAGGAAGCACAAAAATCCAGAGTTTAAGCTTGCAAAGGATCAATGAACCAATACACTGGGTACAAATGCAAATTATAATTTACCTGTGCTGCTATTTTTATGAAGATTGCTGTGTTTTTTGTTAGATGTTGAATGGTCTCCTCCAAATGCATTTTCTCCCCATAGGCTCTGTTATTTTATTGTGCAATTTCGCAGAGTATGAGGTTTTGCTAAAATATGTATATGAAATTATAGCAGAAATGCCTGTATTAGGAAATTACAGTCCAGTCAATCACATTCAGAAATCATGTACTACACTTAGGCATAAGAAATAGTTGAAACATCAGTAAGCCTAATCATGTGAGACCATTTGACATGAAAATTAAGACAATTACATTAGAACATATACTTGAATCAAAGGAAAGGAAAAATGTAGGCTCACCCATTATATATGAGTCTGTCCACATGGGAGATGTGGCCAGTCCTCTTCTCTCCACATCCTAGAGTTTTATAGGAATGGGCCAGGGCACTGCTGGGTATTGGGGAAACCTTGCAGGGCTCCAGACCACCACCTTGCTTCAACCACAGCAGCTCCTCTCTTACCTATTTTAGATATTATGCTTTCACTGAGGTTTCCTTTCAAACAAGTTTTGCCAACATGAGTTCAGTATTTGAAAAGTATAGGCCATCAAACCTGATGATAATGGGTTGTTTAATGTGGTCAACATTCCTGTCCCCAATCATACTTTTTCTAAGCTTAGAAGAGAGTTTACAAACCATGTCCAATACTGGCTTTTAAAGAAGAGTGAGAGACACTTTATTGTATTTTAGAAGTTCCAAAACTAGGAGATTGTCCATATTGCATTTTATTTATTATCCGTATTTGAAGCCATGATAGAGATGTCTTGGCGCACTCCTCATTGGCTTCTCTATAAAAACAACTTCAAAAAGAAATGTCATTGTTTGGTCAGATAACTCTTTTAGATACCTGATCAATTAACAAGAGGATTTTTAAAAACTTTTTATTTGAATAAAATTTCAAAAAATTGTTTGATGAATAAGTCTACACCATGGATCAAAATATTAACATTGTTAAAACCAATCCCCACTAAAATAAATGCCCTCTGGAACCTTCAGTCTAGGATCAAGTATTGCATTTAGTTGTCATGTCTCTTTAATCTCCTTTAATCTAAAATATAGTTATGTGCCATATAATGATGTTTTGGTCAGCGACAAACCGCATATACAATGCTGATCCCATATTATATTACTGTATTTTTACTATACCTTTTCTGTGTTTAGATATGTTCAGATACACAAATATTATTGTGTTACAATTGCCAACAGTATTCTGCATAGTACCATGCTATACAGGTTTGTAGCCTAGGTGTGTAGTGAGCTATCCCATTTAGGTTAGAGCACATACACTCTAAGATATTTGCACAACAACGAAATCATCTAACGACACGTTTCTCAGAATGTATCTCCATTGTTAAGCAATGCATGACTGGATTTCCACTGATTTTCTTTGCCTTTTATGACATTGACTTGTTTAAGAATACAAGTCACCTTTTTTCATTAATAAGACATTCCTCATTTGGCATATTTTCTGATATTTCTCATAATTAGATTCAGATTCTACATTCTTGGCTATAATCCTACATAAATGATGTTGTGTCCTTCCTAGGCTATTATATTTTGAAACACCTGATGTCCATCTGTTCCTTATTGGTATTATTACTTTTGATCACCTGGTCAAGGTTTTGTCCAATTTCTCCAATGTATAGTTATGTACAGTATGTATTACATATTTTTCTCTTGTGACTAATTAGCAATCTACAGGAAAATAATGTTAGGCCATGCAAATATCCTGCTCCTCATAAACATTCATCTCACTGCCCCCCAATTTCAGCATCCATTGATGAGTCTTATCTGAACTAGTCTTTATTATCACAACGGCAAAATAATGTTTTTCAGCTCCAGCCACCATATACCAGTCAGCACTTGTCATTGAAAAGAAGATATTTTGGATGGTAGTTCCATAATCCAGTCAAATGTTCCTTTGTTCTGCTTAGAAACCCAACCTAATGACATTTTGAACATTACATTCTCTTTGATTTTTACCTGAGAAGCTTTGGAATGTCCTTTGGCCAAGAACATTAAGATTCTCATGTGTTTCCAGGCTGCTGCTCCCTGTTCTAGTCTAAGGCCTTTCAGACCTAGGTTATTCCATCACTCTCTACTCTGCCTGCACCTTTGATTTATATCTGTCTGGGATTTACTTGAGGGGAGGGGAGAGCACGTTGAGGGGGGAAGC
Source organism: Pan paniscus (assembly GCF_029289425.2). NCBI lineage: Eukaryota > Metazoa > Chordata > Mammalia > Primates > Hominidae > Pan > Pan paniscus. The sequence continues at coordinate 133,153,236 of NC_085926.1, forward strand.
AGACAAGCTCCTCTCTGCTCCACTGATTTGCTGGCTGTTTAATTTCTGTTTCTGTCTTCACGCCTACTCTGCTGCAGAGCTAGGATGCCCTGCCCCCATCTCCACCTGTCCTCGTTTCACCCACCCTTTGCCACAGGCAGTAAAATACAGCCCTGAAGGGCCCAGAAAGATGCAAGGCCTAATCCAAAAGATGTATCTCCCAATCCTTGGGAGATACTAAAATATTCCTGTAGGATGCAGAACCTCCAGGGTCAACAAGGCCCGATGGGAAGGCTTTTGCTTGCCACTGACAGATGTCACAGAGCTTAGGCCCTTCCCTGGGCTTCTCCTGACTGGTGGTTAAGGATTCTCTTCTGAGCCATCTGAGTTCCTGTGATGCCATGAAAATGAGTAAGTTCTCTAACCTTGGGAGACCATGGCATTAGAGAAAATGGAAATTGTTTGAGGGGCTCGCAGTTCATTAGCCTCATATAAAATGAATTTGGAACCCTCTGAAAAGAGGAGTTTGGGGGCTTCAGCTGAAGGTACTGCTATGACTCTCAAGATTCCATAAAACTCTGGAACTGAAGCCCCACAGTTCTTGGCAGAGCTTTCAGGCTGTGGCAAGTTTAGGAAGGCCACACCTCAGGTGAGTGGGGATGATGATAGTGGCCACCAAGAGCCACAGGGAAAGGGTCCAGTCCCAGGTGGGAGGAGGGGAAACTGAGGTGACTCTGCCTCCCACTCTGACAAGCCCAGCTGCCCTTGGGACAGCCATACTGTAAACTGTAGGCCCAAGCAGGACAGGCAGGGAAGCAAAGACCAGGGTTCTAGAGCCACCAGGCTGGGTGAAAGTTAGGTCTGGGAATGTGGGAGCAACTCCAAGGGCTAGTTTTCTAAGGAATGGGAAAATGGAAAGTAAATCTTAAAGTAGATCAAACAATAAAGAGATTAGTCAGTGGGGAAAGAACAGATAAGATGCAAGCAGCATTTGCTAAAGCCTAAATCTAGCTGGGGAGCCCCAGCTTACCCCCAAGTGGGGTTTCTGTAGTGCAGGCCTAGGCAGGCCAACGGCATCAGAGGCCTCAAGAATGAGGACTGGGGACAGATGTGGGCAGCTTGGCCCATGGTCCAGCCTGCACTGTGGCTTGCATGCTGCTCTTACAACCTGTGCCCTGTCTCATGGCAGTTTCCTCCCACATCCTGCTCAGTAGCTCTTCAAAGCCTTCGCCACACTCCTCATGTCCCTGCCCTACCGCGGCACTCTTCTATCCCAGCAGCTGGCCTGGCTTCCTCTTTTATCACAGTACCTCTGAGCTTTCATGTGCTGCTCAGTAACAGTTTGTGGAATGAATTAAGAAATTCACGAATGAGTGACAGACATGCCCCTGGAGATCTGAGATATCAAGGAGAATGGTCAGTGTAGAATGGGGCAGGAGCCCGGGTACTCAGGGAGCAATATGGCTGCCCCCAGGCAGCTGGGTTCTTCACAGTAGGAAGAAGAAACCTTTCAGTTTCTGCTCTTCCAACCCTGAATTCGACTCGTTCCCTGTGGCTCTGCACGGCTGTGATAACCAGCCCCATTCACCTACTTTTGGCCTTGAAAACCTTCTACTTTCTTCCCCTACACCTGGGGGAGGAATAATCCCAGAACATGCAGGAGAAGGGGGCTTATTGGTCCAACTTGGAAGGTTGTTGGCCTATCTGAAGAAAGAAATCTCTAGAATGCCATATTTTCTAAATGTTATTATGGCTTTATTTAAAAACCGATCCATCATTTTCTTAACACAGTCATTAAAAAAAAAAAAAAAAAGAAAGAAATCATGTCCTTTGCAGCAACATAGACGGAGCTGGAGGACATAGTCCTAAGTGAATTAATGCAGGAAAAGAAAACCAAATACCACCTGTTCTCACTTCTAAGTGGGAGCAAAACATTGAGCACACATGAACACAAAGATGAGAATAATAGACACTGCAGACTACTGAAGGGTGGGGGACCAGGGGGACATGGGTTGAAAAATCCACTATTCAGTACCATGCTCACTATTTGGGTCCAATATACCCATGTAATAATCTTACACATGTACACCTAAAATAAAATAATCTAAAATAAAATCTGAAATTTAAAAACAAATGAAATGCTTCAAAACATCAAAAAATAAAAATATGTTTAAAGTAAAAAGTGAGTCTTACACATGTACCCCTAAAATAAAACCATCTAAAATAAAATCTGCAATTTAAAAATAAACAAAATGCTTCATAACATTAAAAAATAAAAATGTGTTTAAAGTAAAAAGTGAAACTGACTCCCCCTTCCCAATTCCCAGAAATTACTATCATTCATAGTTTGGTGTGCTTTCTTCTCCTCTTTACTGGGTGTGTGTATGCATATGTGTATTTTTTGTGTATACATTTTAGTCTCAAAAAAATGGTCTCATACCATACATAATGATCTACTTATAGGCTGCTTGCTTTGTTACTTAATGACTTATCCTGAATATTAATTACCTTTCCGCTTCAGTGCCTCACTTCATGCCTTTGGAGACAAGCTCTTTGTAAATGGTCTTCTAGGTGGCTTCTGATGCTATGTTATTTCAAACAACATTTCAGTGAAAATTCTTATATAGACATATCTGTGCACTCGTATGTATATTTCTATAAAATAAATTTCAAGAAGATAAATTTCTAGATCAAAGAATTTGCACATTAATTTTAAAAAAATAATGTCAAACTTAAAGAAAATTCCCAGAATAAGAATAATACAGACAACACTCATATAACATTTGCCCGGATTCTTTACCTACTGTTATCATTTGACCCCATTTCTTTATTATTTGCTCTCTTCCTTTCTCTCTTTCTCTCTCTGTAAAATATTTTTTCTGAACTCTTGGAAGATACGTTACATACATCATCGCTCTTTATTCTTAGACTCTTCGTGTGTATTTCCGTATTTCCTAAGAATAGGGCGGGATATTCTCTTACATAACTGTAGTACAGTTATCAACTTTAGTAATTTAACATGGATAAAATACTTTTATCTAGTCTTCTATCTATATTCTAATTTTGTCAATTGACCCAAAAAGTATCTTTTTTAGCCTTTTTTCACTGTAGTACAGGATCCAGTCTAGCTTCTGAGACTGCATTTAGTTATCATGTTCATTTAATATCTTTTAATTAGGAAAATTTTCACAATACTTTTTAAATTTTTAAAGGATACCTTTCAAATATTGTGTAATAGACTCTTCCTCATTTTGAGTTTGTCTGATGTCCCTTCATGCTTAGATTCGGGTTATTTATGTGTTGCCTAAGTGACAGTGTGCCCTTCTTAGGGTATTGCTTCTGGAGGCACGGGATGTTCGCCTGTCCTTCGTGTGATGTTAAGAACTTGTATATTTTAAATTTTGGTAGCTGTTTATTCCCCCAAAGCCTTTTGCCAATTTATATTCTTGCATAGCTTACGAGATTTGCCCATTTTCACATCCTCTTCCTCACACAGAGAGTCATCAGTCTTAGTCCCATTGTAAATGTGCTTATTCATGCTTTATTTAAAAAACAAAGCATCAATGTTTTTTCCCATTTTACTCTGAGGCACTTTAATATTCTTAATATTCTTATCTCTCAACCAACGTTTCTCAACCATCAAAGATGTAGTAAACTGACATGCTCTTTTATATCCCAGAGCTCACTGAGAGTCGGGCAGTCTGAGGGGTGACAGCGTGGGTGGGGTGGGACCCTTGGCTGACAGTTAGGGACTCCATGCTCTGGGAAAGTAAAACACAAGCCAATCCTTTTGTTTTTCCTTTGGGAGATTTTTATCTGCCCTCCATATGCAAGGACACACTTCTCCATGTATCTTCTTTCCTTCTTTCCTGTCATCCAATATGAGGAAAAGGCAGCATGGGATCTGGAATGGGAGGTTTCAAGAGCACCCCCCCCCTACTTTTTACCAGGTGTGGACCCCTGGTCACCCTCCTCTCCTGTCCAGTTCCCAGTGCCTGTAAAAAGAGACTCAGAATACTTGGTTTCATCCCCAGTGTAGAAGATACACAGGAAGGAGCTGCCCTCCCAATACAGCCTTTGAAGCAGACTCTGCCCCTCCTTGGCCATCCCTCACCACCACCAGAGGAGGACAGACAGCCCAGAGAGCAAGGCTCATGCAGGGAGGCAGGTGGAGCAGCTCCGTCAGCACTGGCACACTCTGCCAGCATTAGCTAACAGCTCCTCATACGCCCCTCTGAGATAATTAAGTATTATTATCCCTATTGGCAGGTGGAGACGGTAAGACAGAGTGTTTAAGTGACTTAGTTGTAACTGCTGGGATTGTTTGCGGGAGAAACCATGCCAAGAAGGAAGTGCAGTTCAGGAGGCCAGAATTGCTTAAGCTATTTAATGTGACTGATTATTTTTAAATAGCTGTTGGAGGGCGGGGGCAGGAAGAGAGACTAGAAGCATGGCCAGTGGACACTGGTAAGGCATTCAAACATTGCAATGAAAAGAAGGAATATACCTAGTGTGTCTCTTAAAACGGGTTGCCATAGACAGTCTGTCAGCTGCTTACCCCACAAGAAGAGGAGAAAAAATAATTGAAGGCCATGATAAGGACAATAGAAAACACCCCACAGCCTTCCCACAGAGTTGTACAGAGGTCTCCAAGTTGGCTAAGCAGGGGCCAGTCTCCATCTGAGAGCCCCAACCTTCTCCAGAGACAGAGCATCCACTGGAATCAGCAGCCCCACCAGTAGCCACTCGATGTCAGAAGGACTTGCCAGCTGTATTGCCTGCCATAGCAAGTGCAGCTTCACCTCAGAGCAGCAGGAAGCCCATGTAGCCTCCATGCACAGGGCAGGGACAGAATGGGAGAAGAGTCTGGGTGACCAAGGGTTGTTGGGGAGACGCATGCGAAAGGTGGACTGGCATCATGGCCTACTGATGGATGGAAACCCTGGAGACATGGGGAAAGGCCCAGGGGTCACTGGTGTGGCAAACAGACTGGCTGACAGAGAGGAAGCTGTGGTCTCTTAGGATGAGCCTGGGGCTGAGGGTGGGCAGCAATGAGGCATGGGTGCAGAGAGGCTCTGGGAAAAAGTACAGTTCCTGCCATTGTCAGAGAAGCAATGGATGAAACACTGGACGTGGCCTGGAAACAGAAGGGGAGATAGTGGGGTGGCCTCTGAGCCTCCTCCTGAACCCTTCTTGCCCCCTGTTCCATGGTCCTCCATGCCAGCCTGTCACCCAGAGGGCCTGGAGGCTCATTGTCCCCTCCCCACCTGCCTTGGAGGAGGGCATTTTTGTTTCAGCAGCAGGGCAAGTCTAGCCCTGCTTACTACATTCCTGATGGGATGCTGGCTCTCTCTGTTCATTATCAGTACCCCACCATCTGGGAGAGCAAAGTGTCTAGAGAAGCTAAAGCCCTTTGGGGTGAGTCCAGTTGCTCTTTCTCCAGAGCACTCACTTCAGGAGCACTGATAGCAGGACCCAGGCTTCAGGGACTAAACAAGGAGAGAACACACCTGCACCATTATTTTTTATTTTTATTAACAAGATCTAAATTAGGGTAATTTAATTTAAATTTTTAAAATAATTTTGGCTTTTACTTTAGATACATGAGGTACATGTGTAGGATTGTTACATGGGTGTATTGGACCCAAGTAGTGAGCATAGAACCCAATAAGTAGTTTTTCAACCCATGCCTCCCTCCCTCCCTCTCACCTCTAGTAGTCTGCGGTGTCTGTTGTTCCCATATTTATGTCTATGTGTGCTCCATGTTTAGCTCCCATTTATAAGTGAGAACGTGTGATATTTGGTTTTCCACTCCTGCACTAATTCATTTAGGATTCTGGCCTCCAGCTCCATTCATGTTACCACAAAGGACATCATTTCTTTCTTTTCTGTGGCTGCATAGTATTCCATGGTGTACATGTACCACATTTTCTTTATTCAACCCACCATTGATGAGCACCTAATGTTGATTCCATGTCTTTGCTGTCATGAATAGTGAGGCGATGAACATAGGATCTGCACCACTAAAGACCTGACTACCACTGCGGGATTCCCTGGACAGTGTCCTCCTCAGGGCTGAAGGGATGCTGTTTCTTTGCCCTTTATTGTCCCTGGCCTGGCTCAGAGAGGGGCCTGAATGTCAAATGAATGAAGGCAGCTAGTTAATTATTTAGCCCTTGTCTCTCCATCCTTTCTTTTTAATTGTAAACTCAAGAAGCACTGGATAATAAAAAGAAATAATAATGCCTGTATCCTGGCCATCAGAGGCTGTTTTGGGTGTGGATAGTAAAAGAGAGCTGTTTGCCCAGTCAGTATAGTACAGAAAAATGACGTCTGTTTGGTTGAAGATTTTTTTTCCAGTTGGGAAATGCCACCAAGTGGCCTTTCTGTTCTTCACACATGAAATACACACTATCATCCACATATTTTTAGTTAATTTATGTCCAAATAAGCCTTTCTGTAGCTGCTGGAAAATTATGTTTGGGCTGCAATTACCTTTTGCAGCATTGCACAGAAGGGTTTCAGCGCTCACAAAGCTCAGGGGAGAGGCAGCAAGGACCCCACCCGATTGTAAATCTTTCCATTTGTAGTTATTCAAATCACATATTTTATTACTAGTACGAAATACATTCTGCCATTCATTTTGGAGGAGCAGCTAATGCTTCAAGAAAAGCTTTGAAAAACATTCTATTTAGAAACAATTTTGTCGGCAGCTAATGCTGTGTGTCTTTTTGGGTTGTCTTTTCTCCCAGCCCTCTTCTCTGTTATGTGTGCCATTTGCATGACAAACGAGACCATCCTCTCCAAAAGCTCACCTGTTCCTGCAGCCTGCTTCCCACCTCAAGTTTTCATTCTCTGTATGTTGCATCATAATCCTTAGCACGGTAATAAATTACAGTGTCACCATCAAGATTGTGGCTTCTGGAAAGAAATAAGCAGCAGGGCCAGATGAACTCTTTCAGAAGATGAGAGACTGTTTTCATGCAAATTCCTGGCATCCTGGGGAACTGGGAACAGCCTCTTTATTATATAGACTCAGTTGCAATTCAGCAGCCAGAAGCCATTTCCACTAGCTGTTAGAAGCTGGTGACACTCAGAGCAAGATAACCTTTTAGGCAAAAACTTCTTTTCCTTCTTAGTTGTTATGAGTCTTATCTGGAAAAATATCACTTTACTCATTAGATTGAGGAAAATGGGTCAGTGTACCTTCAGAGTGATTTTAAGTTGAGACATTTATTCTAAAATACCTTTCTAATTTGACACAGAAACACTTGCAGCTCACTTTAGAGCAGTGCAGTAGACAGTGACTGTGGAACAGGAGCAGGGGTGCGCCACATGGATGCCCCCTGAGGGCAGGACCATCTGTGTGTGAACTTGTCTACAATGGATTGCACAGACCCTCACTCGCAAGCAGGTGCTGTACCCAGGCTGGTCAACCACACAGTCAGGAGGGTCACTGCTCGAAGGCAGAGTGTCCAACCTGCCAACTCCAGGGTGACTCTTGACATACAATGTAAACTTTATCTCAATTTGCCCTCCATTTCCTTTGGGCCACAGATATACTTGACAGAAACATTAATGAGGCCAATTTGCTGCTTTTTTCCTTTTTCATCATTTTAAGATCTTTTGAGGCTTAGTACAATGTTGAAAAATATTTGCTGTATTAGTCTGTTCTCATGCTGCTAATGAAGACATACTCAAGACTGGGTAATTTATAAAGAAAGAGGTTTAATTGACTCACAGTTCAGCATGGCTGGGGAGGCTTCAGGAAACTTACAATCATGGTGGAAGGGGAAGCAAACATGTCTTTCTTCACATGGTGGCAGCAAGAAGTGCCAAGCAAAAGGGGGGAAAACTCCTTATAAAATAATCAGATCTGGTGAGAACTCACTCACTAGTACAGTAGAACAGAAGGGTAACTGCCTCCATGATTAAATTACCTCCCACTGGGTCTCTATTACAACACACAGGGATCATGGGAACTACAATTCAAGGTGAGATTTGGGTGGGGAGATAGCCAAATCATACCATTCCACTTCTGACTCCTCCCAAATCTCATGTCCTCACATTTCAAAACATAGTCATGCCATTCCGGCAGTCCCCCAAAATCTTAACTCGTTCCAGCATTAACCCAAAAATCCAAGTCCAAAGTCTCATCTGTGACAAGGCAGGTCTCTTCCACCTATGAGCCTGTAAAATCAAAAGCAAATTAGTTACTTCCTAGTTACAATGGGGGTACAGGCATTGGGTAAATACACCCATTCCAAAGGGAAGAAATGGGCCAAACAAAGGGGCTACAGGCCCCATGCAAGTCCAAAATCCAATGGGGAGTTATTAAACCTTAAAGTTCCAAAATGATATCCTTTGATTCCATGTCTCACATCCAGGTCATGCTGATACAAGAGGTGGGCTCCCACAGCCTTGGGCAAGTCTGCCTCTGAAGCTTTGCAGGGTACAGCTCCCCTCCTGGCTACTTCCACAGGCTGGCCTTGAGTGTCTGCAGCTCTTCCAGGTGTACAGTGCAAGCTGTTGGCGGATCTACCATTCTAGGGTCTGGAGGATGATGGCCCTCTTCTCACAGCCCCACCAGGCAATGCCCCAGTGGGGACTCTGTGTGGGGCCTCCAACCTAACGTTTCCCTTCCACACTGCCCTAGCAGAGGTTCTCCATGAGGGCTCTACCCCTGCAGCAAACTTCTGCCTGGACATGCAGGCATTTCCATACATCCTCTGAAATCTAGGCAGAGATCCCCAAACCTCAATTCTTGTCTTCCGCACACTCACAGGACCAACATCATGTGGAAGCTGCCAAGGCTTGGGACTTGCACCCTCTGAAGCAATGGCCTGAGCTGTACCTTGACCCCTTTTGGCCATAGCTGGAGCAGCTGAGAGACAGTTCTGCAGTTCCAAGGCTCCACACAGTAGGGGGAACCTGGACCTGGCCCAGGAAACCATTTTTCCCTCCTAGGCCTCCAGGTCTGTGATGGGAGGGACTGTGGTGAAGGTCTCTGACATGCCCTGGAGACTCAGCTCCTTATTAGTTATGAAAATTTCTACAGCCACTTAAATTTCTCCCCAGAAGATGGGTTTTTCTTTCCTATCTCATTGTCAGGCTGCAAATTTTCCAAACTTTTATGTTCTCTTCCTCTTGAATACTTTGCCGCTTAGAAATTTCTTCTGCCAGATTCCCCAAATAATCTCTCTCAAGTTCAAATTTCCACAGACCTCTAGGGCAGGGGCAAAAAGCTGCCAGTCTCCTTGCTAAAGCACAGCAAAAGTCACCTTTGCTCTAGTTCCCAACAAGTTCTTCATCTCCATCTGAGACCACCTTAGCCTGGACTTCGCTGTCCATATCACTATCAGCATTTTGGTCAAAGCCATTCAACAAGTCTCTAGGAAGTTCCAAACTTGCCCACATTTTTGTGTCTTCTCCTGAGTCCTCTAAACTGTTCCAACCTCTGCCTGTTACTCAGTTCCAAAGTCACTTCCACATTTTCAGGTATCCTTATAGCAGCACCTCATTCTACTGGTACCAGTTTACTGTATTAGTCTGTTCTCACACTGCTAATAAAGACATACCCAAGACAGGGTAATTTATAAAGGAAAGAGGTTTAATTGACTCACAGTTCAGCATGGCTGAGGAGGCCTCAGGAAACTTACAATCATGGTGGAAGGGGAAGCAAACTTGTCCTTCTTCACATGGTGGCAGGAAGGAGAAGTGCTGAGCAAAAGGGGAAAAAGCCCCTTATAGAACCATCAGATCTTGTGAGAACTCACTCACTATCATGAGAACAGCATGAGGGTAATCACCCTCATGATTAAATTACTTCCCACTGGGTCCTTCATACAATAAGTGGGGATTAGGGGAACTACAATTCAAGATGAGATTTGGGTAGTAACACAGCCAAACCATATCACTTGCCATACAAACAGCTGCCTACTTCCTCACCCAAGGAAGACATTGCTAATCAACACAAATACCCCTCTTCTCTCCATACCTGGAAGGTCTAGCCCAGTGGTTCTCAAGCTTGGTTGCTCATTGGAGTCACCTGGGGAAAGTTTTACTTTTTGTTAGTGCCTTGAGTATTCTAATTTGGAATCTCTGGGAGTGGTGCCCGAGCATTGATGATTTGAATGTGCTTCAGGTGATTCTTACATGTAGTCATTAGTCAAAACCTCTTGTTGAGCCCAGTCATGAAGCCTCAGAATCCTTCTTAAACCAGGCACTAACAATTATCAGAGTTTGTATTTAAGACAATTCCTAAAGCAATCCATGACTTATGTCGGATTGATCTATGCCAGCAGTTCTCAAAGTGTGAGAATCACACTGGGAATTTGTTAGGAATGCAAATTCTCAGGCCCTACCCCAGAACTAGTAAATTTTAAAGTCTGGGTTAGAACCAGTTTTATGAGCCCTCCAGTAGGTTCTGATACACATTCAAATTTGAGAACCACTGCTCCAGCCAGTAGCTGTGACTAATGGCCTGACATTCAAATCACCTGAAGCATCACCAAAAACCTACCAATGCTTGGGCACCAGTCCGAGAAATTCGAATAAATTAAAATATTCATGGCTTTAAAAACAAGCAAACAAACAAACTTTCCCCAGGTGATTCCAGTAGGTAACCAAGCTTGAGAACCACTGGGCTAGGCCTTCTGAGTAATCAAAGAAAATGTGTATTGGCCTAGCTTTCAGCCGGTGTTGTGCATTTACCTAGGCCTGGAGTGGCCGTCTGAGTCTGGGGACACTGATGGTAGAGTGAGGATAGAATTCTCCCTCAGGCAGGATGACAAAGGGCAGTGCTTCAAGGTATGAACTGTGGCCGAGGTCTGATCAACAGCAGTGATGAAATGTTAGAGGGGCCCTGTGGTTAATCGAGGGGCTTTGATATAAAGAGGTGGAGCTATCCCTCACTCCCAAGTCCTCTTGCCCCCTAATAGTAGCCCGTGATGGTTCTGCCACCTAGGAACTTAACAATGGTATTGTTAAACTAGTATCTGATAAAATTGTATATACTCAATGTATTAGTTTCTCATGGCTTCTATAACAAAGTATCACAAACTAAACAGCTTTAAACAGAAATTTATTCTATCACAGTTCTGGAGGCTGAAAGTCTGAGATCAAGGTGTTGGCAGGGTCATTCTCCCTTTGAAGGCTCTAGGGAGGATCTATTCTATGCCTCTCTCCTAGTTGCCATCAATTCTTGATATAACTTGGTTTGTAGATGCATCACCCCAATCTCTGCCTCCATCTTCACATGGTGTTCTCCCTGGTGTGTTGCTGTATTTTCATTCGGCCTTCTTATAAGGATGCCAGCATGAAATTTAGGGCTCATCCTAATCCAGTATGATGTCATTTTAACTTGATTATATTTGCAAAGGCCCTGTTTCCAAAGAAGATCACATTCACAGGTCTCACAGGTTAGGACTTCAACATGTCTTTTGTGGGGATATAACTCAATACACAACATTCAATAATTTATTGTTTAATGATAATAATATATTGTGCGGTTTAAATTTCTATCATGTTGGACTTTCACAACAACCTCAATATACTTTATGTATTATAAACCTTTTGGAATAGCAGGCATTATGAAATTCAGAGCCATTTCATGATACACTCGGCCATGAACCTATCACTTCCAAACTTCAAGGGGATCCTCTCATGCTGCACAACAGAAATATTTGGTGAACAAGTCCATGAACACAATACTCAGTATTCGTGAGTGGCTGGATTTCTGCCATAATCCCATTGAGATTTTGTCTCACACAAGATGGTGGAGAAAAGTGCTGTAGCAATGCCCAGACACATAGAAGTGCTACCCTCTGGGCTTCTCAACAATAAGCAATTAGCAAAAGGAATCAGTCATATGCCTGGACTTTGGCCTGGAAAACTTCATACTTGGGTGGGCTCTAGAAACCAAAGCTATGTGTTGTACTTCTGTAACCTCACCGTGGCAAGACAGTGTGCTGGCTGGATGGTGTTAGGGACATCCATTGCCCATTGAGAGTAGGGCTGAGGCTCATCATTACCATGTCCCCAGCAGGGTACTGAGGACAGAATGGGTGCTGCATAGATGCTTGCTGCAGACTGTCTGAAGCTGAGGGACTAAAGTGCCTCTACACCAAGAGCTTCTACCTGTTGGCATCACACCTGCTGGCAGGTGTGGATGTGGGTCAGCAGATGACCTTGAGGATGGCAGGGTTAGGATTAATTCACTGCCAGATATCTTCTCGTAGTTCACCAAATTCTACACACACACACACACACACACACACACACACACACAAAATCTTAAATTTATCGTATATCTGAGTTAAGACATAATTTTTCTGAAGCAGTGGTTTTCAAACATTTGAAGAATTATTGGCAACACAACCATTCAATGCAAAGCTCTGTGTGGAAGGTGTGTATGAAGTCTTGAAGGGAACTCAGACCCCTAATGACAGTGAGCTGCCTCTTCCTCTTCTTCTCTTCTCCCTCCCCCATGCTCCAACAGTGACCCCTGCGGCAGCTCTAGGGAAACCCAGTCCCTGCAGAAAGCAGACCCATACCCTTAGCATCCCCCAGGGAAGCAAGTCATCTGGTACCTTGTAGAAACCCCTGCCAGGGACAGTGCTCTCCCCAAGCCCAGTGTCAGCACTTCTGTGTCCGTATCAATGCAGATTCCTTTCCAGTGAGCCCCATGCATTCTTCACTGCCCTGAGAATTTTTCCCTGATATTCCTCACCACCCAATGGAGCAAGCACTCCTCTATGCCCCTTCCTCATACCTGCACTGGGGAGCTGGGGGCTCTTAGGGCACTTTAAAGTCACATGGCTGTGTTGGCCCTGGTGTCTGGTCCAAGTTCCTCATGCAGCAGCAGCAGGACCGCCTGGCTGGCAGAACCCTGCCTGCTGCAGCAGGGTTCCACTTCCTTTTCTTCTGCTTCCCTCCACAGGGCTGGTCACCATCCTTTAAATTAATAGATTTCCTTTCACATAATTGAAGACAAGTTATAATCATCACTTGATAATATTAATTATGTCAATAATTGATATTGATTATATCAATAATCATCACCATGATTACCTCTGAGCACCAGAAGGCAACATTGACAATGATGTTTGAAAAGATGGAAGGAAGGTTTAAAATTCCTAGGAAACAAAGTGCCCACTCTTGTGCTCCCCTGACTTTGCATTTCCTTTTGTTCTGCCTCCCAAGTCAGTGTCCCCCTTCTCTTCAGCTGAGCAGGAGAGCCTGCCATGACAAGCTGTCACCTGCCTGTCCAGGGGCTCTTCTCAAAGGCTCAGCCACCTGCTGGGATGGAGGGGGGCGGCCGTGACAGCCCAAGCTCAGTGTTCAGTGAGGCCCAACAGTGCAAGGTGGCAGGAGGGCTGGAGGCTCCTTGCCGTGGGCCAGGCACTGCCACTTTCCAGGCAGGAGGGAGCGGCTCCACAGCTGTCACTGACAGCCCCTGGGGTTTGCTCCAGACTTGGCAGAGAAGGACACTCTCAGACTCCCAAATCACCTCTTTGAAATTCAGAAGAGCCACACTGTCATCTCCCCTCCTCTCTCTGACACAAACACACACAAAAGCTAAGCAAGCCCTAACTCTCTTTTACTCAGAGACCTACACTGCCAAGTTTTCTCTGTCTCCCACTCTCGCACACAGATTGATACATTCTCACACACAATCTGGTTCTCTGTCTCTGTCTCTCTCTCTCTCACACACACACACACCACACACACACAGTATACTAATTAAACTCCAATTCTCTCCTACCTCACTTAACCCAGGTATTTTGAGAGAACCAAAGCCCCTCTTTTCTGGGGGAGCCCAGGCCATCTCGAGATGTGACAACAGCACCTTCCCTAATGGCAACACACAACTTGGGGTCTCTGCACTATCAGACATTGACCTCCAGGTGTTTGGTAGCTGCTGCTTCACTGGATGAATTCTTCACCTCTCTTCCCAGCCGTGGGGAACATGTTGATAAAACCAGTAAATTCATTCATGTTCTGGGGGATGATGAGAACAGAGAGTCTGGCTGCAGCCACAGCCTAAGCATGCCCTCCAGGCATTTGTCGTGTAGCTGGCATTTGAGCTGAGGACATCTCCCCCACCACAAAAGCCTGCCACCATCCTCAGGGGAAATTAGGACTGACTTCTTTGCAGAAAGTGGGATGTGTGCCTGGGGAGGTCCAGCCTGGTTGCCTTTATTCCTCCCAGGCTCCAGATAGGAAACCAGATAAAAATACACTTTGCTGTTTGCTCCTTTTTTTTTTTTCTGCCTAGCTCGGGTTAACCATTTTTACATTTTTACAGTATTTTTGCTAACGTCAACCATGTATCTTTGGTGACTTGAGCAGATTGTAAGAATGGGCAGTATAAAAATATCCTCTTTCAGTGGAGGCATGAAGTAAATGAGGAGGGGAGTGAGGGAGCTGCCGTCCCTGCTCTGTGCTGTTACTGCTGCAGCCAGTGGCTTCATGTTCCATGTAGTATGGAGTGAGACAGAGCCTAAGCATGGAAAAAAGCATGATGGGGTGAAATCCTGGCCTTTGGCATGAAAAACTGAAAAGGGGGGTCATATTTGCTATAGGGAGTGATGAGCTTTGGAGGACAGCCTTGGCAAGCACCCTGTTTAACAGCTGTAATTGGCACTGATGCTGGACAGCACAGGCCATGCCAGCTGTCTGCTCTATGCTCACCTCCCATTACTTCTCCTTCAGGAACTCCCTGCTTCAGCCATTGTGGATTGCTTGTATGTCCCAGCCTCTCTCTTATCCCTGGCCGTTGAGAAAGCTGCTCTCTGCCTGGACTTCCCTCCTCCAGTCACTTTGCCTGGTTAACTTCTACTTGTTCTCTAGGGCTGAGCATAGTGAAAATAATAGTTAACACTGGGCTGTGTAGGTGCTGATGAGAAACTGAGGCACAGAGAGGTAGGTTACTTGCCTCCGCCGCACAGGTAGAAAGAGGCAGTACTGGTATCCAAACCCAGACAAAGGCTCCAGGAGTTCTTAACCACCACCAGAAACTGCTTCTCTAACAGCTCCTGCCTGCCTTCCCTGACCCTTCCCTGTGTTAGGGAGTCTCCTCTGGTTTTCAGAACACCTTGTACCCACTCTCATCTTCACCTTCCCTCACTTTTCAATGTTTTTAACAATATATTTTAAGTTTTTGTTTTCTTGTCTGTCTCCCCACTGTCCTGTTCAGCTTGAGGGCAGGGACACTGGCTTATTTCTGGGACATCAGCTTCTCAGCAGGACCTGGCACAAAGTGGTGCTTATTGCCTATTTGTTGATGGGATGGATGAATGAGTGGATAGATGTGAATCCCTTAGGTAAACAAAACTGGCCAAGGTCTGGCAGACAAGCTGAGGGCCAAGCAGAGAGCCAATTTAGAAACTTCCAGTGTGGGATTGGAGGCAAGAAGGAGAAACAAGCCTAAGAGTGGCCCTATAGAAAAGAGCATCTCCAGACTCTGGAATCTTGACCTCCACTGAAGGGCTGGCAGGACAGCCAGCATGTAGAAAGACCACAGCACTGGGACCATTCAACCCTCATGAAGCTCAGGGCTATCTGCATGCTACAGAGTTAGGGAAACCTGCCCCCTAGAGGTGGAATGCAACGAAAATGGGGCAGAGGGCAGCATAGCATGACCTTGTAGTGGCAGGGCTCTCCAGGAGGCATGCTTCATCACTCTTCTTTCCTTTTGTACCATGGCAATTCCTTCTGACCCAAATGTGTTAGCTTTTACATTGCCAGGGAGCAAAGAAAACCATAACTTGTTTCTCATGTAGCCAATCTCGGGTAGTTCCAGTGAGTTTTATGACAGTTACACTCTCTCCTCCCACCCACCTCCCCTGCAGCAACATTGGAATCCACATATAGGGAACCAGGGCACATGTGGCATATCCACATGAGGCTAGAGGCCAGCACAGGCATGCTGGTCACCTTGAGCTTCTCTAACTAGGCACGGCAACATAGCTTGTGCACTAAGCAAGAATAGCCTGTCTGTCATAATTCATAAGATATGGGAGTGAGAGTTTGGAAGAATGTGCATGCCAAGTTTTTTATTGCCTACCTTCAATCAGAAACCTGATTGTTGGGCTGACCACGGTTTCTCCTTCTTTCAGGGAGGGAAGATCCCCGTGAGATGGACAGCTCCAGAGGCCATCGCCTACCGCAAGTTCACTTCAGCCAGCGACGTTTGGAGCTACGGGATCGTCATGTGGGAAGTCATGTCATTTGGAGAGAGACCCTATTGGGATATGTCCAACCAAGATGTGAGTGTCAGCAGCATTTGGTCACCACAAACCCCCATTGAAGGGATCCCAAAGGCAGTAGCATACCAATTCCTCCTGTTTTCAGCTCACGGCCTCATAATCTGAACCTGCAGTGTTCAGGGTAGGGGATACAGGGATACCCTTAGCATGGATGTTGGAACTAATCAAAGAGCCCAGCATGGAGGTGTGAAAGGCCCTATAACCACAAAGCCTGTAGAGGTGCCAAGGCCACAGTCTCCAACCCAAGAGACAATGGGCTGTTTCCAAATGGCTGAGGACCATGAATAGATCAGCCCCAAATTAAGCAGTAAAGTCTACCCTGCTTCTAAGCGTTCAGGTTCTGTGTTTTCCTTCCCCGTGAACGACAGAGGGGAAGGAGGCACTGGACTGGGGGCCAGGGCCTGGGTTCCCATCCTGCTCTTCCTCTGACGGCTATGCTCCATTGAGCCAGTCGCAGTTTCTGTGTGGGACTTGTACCTCTTAGCTTTAAAGAGAGTAATTGGAAAGGGCCCTTCTTCCTTGAGAATTCACTCTTCTATGATCCCATATCACCTATCAGTGAAGGAAGAGGTGGAAAGCTTTCCAAAGCTGGCCAGCTTCAGATGGGCCACAGGAGAGGGTCCCTGTCTGTGGGGAGGTCAACACTCCCCCAGGACACCCTCAAGGGAAAAGGGTGAGAAAGGAAGAGAAGGGTCATCTAACATGCTTTAAATAGAGGCTTTTTGGAATGTTCCACATGAGAACCTTTGCTCCATACTTACTAAAAGGTGAGGAAGCCTTTTTCGGATGATTTGCTTTGATAAGTCTCCAATGAAAAGTCCTGCCTGAATTTCAACACTGCCTCTCACCCTCTCCAGGGACCAGGCCTCTTTTGTGTTTTGCATACATACCCTCCCCTTGGAGCTGAGAGGATTACAATTTGCAAAGCTGCATACCTATGTTCTCTGCTTGCCCTTCCCATCACTTTGGGTGGGGGCAGTTTTTATCCTTCCCAACTTACAGCTAAAAGAGAAAGAATGGTCCCCAGTTCAGATCTGAGTCCACTGGCAGCCAGCCACACTGTAACCCCCTCTGTGCTAGGGTGGACACTGAGGAACTTGTAAGCTATGGAGTCAGCAAGCCTTCTATTCTGTGAAAGGTTTAGTGCCATGGCAGCTGCTCGGAAGATTGAGAAAGGTGGCAACTTCCCAGAGAGACTGCGGAAAGAGGAGCTGGGATACTTCTACGACAGTACTCCCTGTTGCCATGGGCAGAGTGGCTCCAGCCTGGAGTGGGTGAAATGGCTGCACCATTAACCGGGTCCTGAAGTCAACTATGGCTGGTGTCTAGGTCCTCTATTATCTGGGATTAGCAACACCTTGCCTCTGCTCCTGAAGCACTTCAAATCAGTAAGCGGTGGAGTTAGTGCAAAGCCTGCTTTTATGAAATCAGCTGCACCCTGGTTCTGTCTATACCAGCTGCTAAATAAGTATAACATGTTAGTAGAAAAAGCAGACCCAGCAGGGCGCAGTGGCTCATGCTTGTAGTCCCAGCACCTTGGAAGGTAGAGGCAGGTGGATTGCTTGAGGCCAGGACTTTGAGACCAGCATGGTCAATGTGGTACAACTTTGTCTCTGCTAAAAATACAAATTAGCCAGGTGTGGTGGCGCATGCCTGTAATCCCAGCTACTCAGGAGACTGAGGCACGAAAATTGCTTGAGCCTTGGAGGCAGAGGTTGCAGTGAGCCAAGATCGCGCCACTGCATTCCAGCCTGGGTGACAGAGGGGGACCCTGTCTCAAAAAAAAAAAAAAAAAAGAAAGAAAAGAAATGAAAAATCAGACCCATCTTATCCTGCCCAAGACCTTAATCTGACTAAGAACAATTCAGCACTTATACAAAACTGTCTGACAAGCAAGATTTCACATTCAAGATATTTTCTGTCAATGCTGAAAACAAATAAAATTTCTGATATTAGACTTCCAGAATTCCCAAGTTATTCATTTAACACACAATCAGTGTATGCTAGTTGTGACTAAGCACTGTGCTTGCTGATTCTAGAGGGTTTTACAGTCCGGTGGCATAAACATGGGGCTTTGAGAACATTTGAGTGGAGGAGGTAAGGGAAGACTTCCTGGATATTTGACGTTTGAGATGGGTCTCAGAGGGAATAAGAACATCTGCAGAGTAGCAGTTTATTCTAATTTTGCATGCTCCTTCAAAATAAAGCCCCTAAGCATTGTCTCAAGTGCAGTTTTGCTCCTTGTGGGAGGCAAGAGGTGACTTCATACCCATTCAGAAAGCTTCTTACAACCTGGCCTGGGAGAGAGCCAGGAGGGGCTCCCAGCTGCCGGGCTGAAGCCTCACTCATCAGAAACCACCAAGGTGGTGGTGGTAAAGGATTTTACAGATGACAATTGAAAGGTTTTAAGGAAGAGAATTGCAGAGGCAAGTTGGAGTGCCGGTAATTAGGCTTCCAGAGCACAGGAAGGTCTTTGAACATGTACAGAGAGTTTGTCAGCCAGAGAGAGCAACTTGGAAGTTCTGCTGCTTGGATCTGATTGACAGAGATAATGAGAGTGGCAGTGTCTGTGGAGAGGAGCTGCAGTCTTATTGAAACATCAGAGCTTGACTTAACCCGCTCTGCCCTGGTTTCTCCACTGCTCTGAGTTCCTCCACTTCCCTCTCCCCAGTGCAAGGTCGACTAGGCACTACCCACAGCCTGACTCACTAATGGGAAATACATGTCTGGGGGCAGCCGGGAGCAGGCCCTGAAAATACAAGGGCAACAGGAGGGGCTCTGCCCACTTCCCAGAGGAGTTCTAGTCACTCCACCCAGTCCCAGAGAGCAACTGGGGTCAGACTACCTGCACCTGATCCCTACAGAACCTGTGTACCTACCATTTCTCAGTACAGGTGAATAAAGGCAACCCCTCACCACACCTCCTCCCTGCCCCTTTAATTAGATCCCAGGACATTTGCTTACACTGGCCTTTGCAATGGCCAAAAGAGTTGTTGCTGAACTTTCAAAATGAGACAGCAGAGAGCTCTGGGTAACAGTTGCCTAGACTGGTCTCCTTACCCCCAGAGCTTTACTTTTACTTCTCTCTGGAAATGCCATCTGATTTCATTCTAATCTTCAATCTTCTCAATAGCCACTTATCTCATCCTCTTGTGGACCAATGAAAGGAGCCCAGAATTCACTTCTGTTTTCAACTCTGCTCAGTAGGACACCCTATGCCTCCAACCTTAGGCCATATCTTTCCATACAATTCAAACCTGGTCACTGTCATTTACAGCCATCATCACATGGCCAGAATGAAGGTGCTTCTCCACTCCTCCTTCCTGTTCCCCATACCTGCTAGTGAGGCAAGTGTGACAGAGAATGATCTCAAAGTCCCATTAGAAGACCAAAGCTATTTTTTGATATAATGATATTGTAATTTGGCTATAAATTTTATGTGCTCAGAAATTTAGAAAACACGCATATCCTAAAGAAGAGAATAAAAATCTCCAAAGGCATTGTACTTCAATCAAAGACTTGAGTGGATAAATGCTACTCATATACCAGTGAATGACCTCAGTATTTTTTTCTTTGGGCTGAAGGGTAAAGGACACTTTTTTCCCTATGTGCAAGAAGCATTAATGCTCCCAGATTATCAGCTCAAGTAATAACAACAAAATTATTTACAAGAAGTAACAAATGGAGTAAAGTCCCATTTTCTAAACACGAACATGGTAGTGGGTTCCCACGGCTATGCTCTACCCTGAAAAGTGAGAAAAGTCCTTGGTGCTTTTCAAATACTATCTTCCTGGACCTCCAAAATGAGCAGTAGTAACTCCCTTCTTTGCTGGGAAGACATCTACTAAAATAGACACAGCCGTAATGACACCTTCTGTGTGATGAGGATTCATCCTACTAATCTGCGCTGTGCTCAACACGCATCACTTCGGTGTCATTTAATCTTTGTAACAATCTCATCTGTGAAGTTTCAGGAATTCAGGTGACTCTCCCAAGGTTCTATAGGTAATAAGAAATAATGGAACTTGGATTTGAAACCAGCCTTCCAAGGTCTATGCACTATGTAGTACTATCACCAACACAGCCAAATGGACCTGTGTTCCTAGCTGACCTGCCCAGAAAGGAGGAATCAGTGGCTGTTTGATGTCCTCTTAAAAAGAAAGTAAACACACCAAACAAAGAGCAAATACAGAAACAAATACCAGAACAGTCTTCAAAAAAAAAAAAAATAATAATAATCGGCCCTTGCCTGTAATCCCAGCACTTTGGGAGGCCGAGGCGGGTGGATCACAGGGTCAAGAGATGGAGACCATCCTGGCCAACGTGCTGAAACCCTGTCTCTACTAAAAATACAAAAGTTTGCAGGGCATAATGGTGCATGCCTGTAGTCCCAGCTACTCGGGAGGCTGAGGCAGGAGAATTGCTTGAACCCAGGAGGTGGAGGTTGCAGTGATCTGAGATTGTGCCACTACACTCCAGCATGAGCAACAGAGCGAGACACCATCTCCAAAAAAAAAAAAACAATGAGATGCCATGATGCCATGCAGTGGAGACAATAAGGGAAACAGAATTGAGTTACATTCAGTCTAGAGCTCACAGGCAGAAGACTCAGCATGTGCATGGGTCCCCATTCTCTTGATCCCTTGCCAAAAGAGGTTGGGTCAGCTGGTCACATCATGGAGCTGCGCTCTCGCAGAAAGGCCCTGACTCCAGTGCTCCTTCTTGTTCCAGGACAGGTGGTAGAGCTGTCTTGTCAGTGAGGAAAATTAGTATCTGGGGCTCTAGCATCTAATGATCTGAGCAGAGATGCCATTAGTTTAGGGGACCACCAGGAACATTAACTGCCCTGCACTGGAAGACTTTGGGGACCCCTGGCATCATGAGAGGTCGAGTTTGGACTCTAGCTCCTCCTGCTGGCCCTACCTAACCTGCCCTTATGCAACCCAGAAGGAGCTCTAGGGGCCATTCAATGGGTAAACCCACTTGGAGATTCTGTGACTGGGACCCTCAGTCTAGTTACTTGGAAGGAACTGGAAAAGGGTGAGGGGTTTGTGAGCCAGGCTGATGAGAATGATGCACAGCTGCTCATTCTCATAGATTACTTAGTTTAGCCCCATGCCCTTGTTGCATGCCAAGAAGACACCCGACACCTCCAGGGGCTGTTCTCCAGGCTGAGATTACTATGGCAGCTCAACAGAGGCCTAGGAAATACGGCTTTTGAAGTATTCAAAACTTAAAATCAAGCACCGCTGTGATTTATTCCCAGCCCTATCTTTTGCTAGATGTGTGCCCCTGGGCAAATTATTTCACTGCTCATGCCTCCATTTTCTCATGGGGAAATGGGGTTAAAATGGTTGTCCTCAGAGGATAGCAGGGGAATTTGATTGACAACAGTTTAGAGGAGAAAAAAGATTGTCAGTGCAACACAGTGTTCAAAAGTGAGTACTCCCAGTCACTGGATTTTTAAATATAGCGATAAAATTGATGTGGTTTGTATGCTTGATTTTCACCCTATTGAATGAAAGAACTAATACACTTTGATTATCTCCAATGACTTGGTTATCATTTTATCTCATGTCCTATCTCATGTCCTACATACTATGCATAGAAACTGTAAAAACTAAACTAACTGAAAATACTCACTTTTTGACCAATTTATAAAGTATATAAAAAAGAAAGAATAATCAGTTGAAATGAATCTCATTATTTTTTAAGTAGAGGCAAAAACACCAAAAACACCCTGAACTCCAAATTATTTCCTTTGTTGTTTAAAATGCTTTAACTGTTTATTTTAATATAAAATCAATGCAGGATTATTATAGAAAATAAAAAATTCAAACAAGCAAAGAGAAACACATGAAAAATATTCAGGTTTCTGCCTATCCAGAGGCAACTGCTATTAACACCATGCTGTATATCCTTCCAAGGTCTTTTCTATGCATGTCTATAATAGTTGGTTTTTGTTTTTTACAAAGCAAGATTATACTATATCTGAAGTTATGCAGCCAGCTCTTTTACCTGTTACAATATGAGCATATTTCCATCTCAATAGATGGATTTTTGTAGTATCACTTTAAGGCCTACATTGTATTTTAGGCCTTCTGTTGCATTATGGGTGTACCATAATAAATTCATATGTTTAGCACTTGCGTCACTTACAATTATTTTTTTAATGTAAAAAGCACAGTGTAGGCATAATTGATTTAAATGCATTTGAAGTTAAGATGTACTGGATGAAAAAACACAAAGATCTGAAAAACAGACAATGTACTTAACGTTCCTAAAATCTTTACAAAATTACTCTCTGGCATTTGTGAAAATTACCAAAATCTGATTGACGGTATTCATTTTGGACCACCTTGTTA
This sequence comes from Pan paniscus, assembly GCF_029289425.2. Taxonomy (NCBI): domain Eukaryota; kingdom Metazoa; phylum Chordata; class Mammalia; order Primates; family Hominidae; genus Pan; species Pan paniscus. The sequence goes on from NC_085926.1 coordinate 133,175,851, forward strand.
TTTTGACTGTTGTCATTGATTTGAACCAATTTGTTTAACCAAGCCCATTCATGTTGCTGCCTCATGAGGAATATGGCAAATAATGCAGAGGAGGCATCTAGAGGGTCTCTAGCATGGAGTAAGTGCTCCATCAATGCTAATCCCTTTCCTCCCTTTCTCTTCTCTTCCAAATGAAAGAATGAGTCCACCACAAGTTTTAAGGACATCCTTTATAAATAGTGGGTTCACTGGGTTTCCCATGTGTCATTGTTTCATCACTCCTAGTGCCACCAGCTTCCAGTGAGGCAGAATTGGGCCCTATGTCTTCTTAAGGAGTGGAGATGCTCAAGCTGTTCACTGGCTCATTCTTCAACAAACATTTACAAAGGTCCATGTGTGTCAGGCCCTGCACCAGGAGCTGGAGACATAAAGAAGTACTACAATGTGGCCCCTGCTTTCTAGGAGCCCAATGTCTAGGGGGATAAACCAAGTGCACAGAAAATCCATTACAGCGGAAGGTGTGCAAGCACAGAGCAAGGGCATCTGAGACAGCCTGGATCAGGGAGGCTCCATATAAAGGGGATAATTTGTGAGTGACTGGCTGGTGGCAGTCACTCAATCACACCTGTTCCCTGTATGTCACTGCAGGTCATCAATGCCATCGAGCAGGACTACCGGCTGCCCCCACCCATGGACTGTCCAGCTGCTCTACACCAGCTCATGCTGGACTGTTGGCAGAAGGACCGGAACAGCCGGCCCCGGTTTGCAGAGATTGTCAACACCCTAGATAAGATGATCCGGAACCCGGCAAGTCTCAAGACTGTGGCAACCATCACCGCCGTGTGAGTCTAGTGAAACGGTGATCCCTAAATATGGCTGGTTTCATGGTCAGGGGCATAGCCAGCAGCCTCTGACCATGATTGTGTTCGAATTTTTTAGAGTATCTAGTTGCAGTGTGGGCCTTATGTTGAGGAGAGCAACATGCATGAAGAGAGACAGGTAGGAGAACATTGCAATGATCATGATAGAGAAAATAGTGTCTCAAATCAGGATAATGGTTGTGGAAAAAAGTAAATGAGTTTTGGGGATTTGAGAGACAAAATCTTTATGACCTGGTGAAGGATTGGACATGGATATTGAGGGTGAGGGAGATGTCAAGATAGCACCCGGATTTCTGGTTTGGATACCTGGGTGTCTGCTTTGAAAATGTGCCAGAGAAGGTCGGCAATGGGTCTCACTGCTCCATTTTTTTTTTCAAATAGCTAAGGATGAAACTAGGAAAAACAATGTTACCAATATATCTGGGGAGGTTGTGGTAAAATATGCATATTTTTTAAAGGACTACGTCTTTGAATGGTGAGGCTCCTAAATTTTGGTTTACAAAGGAGTTGGGAGCCTTCCGTTCCCTTCAGACTGAATGCTATGTCAACCTGTCTGTCTGGGTTAACTGAACTGTGACAGTGCCCAGAGGCAGAGACACTGGCCACCTGGATGTAGAAGTCATGCTGATTTAGGATTCCATGAGGAAGAAAGGTTCAGCCCAGGGCTCCACTATAATCCTCATTCCATCAGGGATGCTGCCTTCCATGAAGTCAGCTGTCAGGCCAGACTGGGGCACTGTCCATGCATCTCTGCAATGTGTGGTCACCTGCCCCTCTCTGTCTCACCAGGCCTTCCCAGCCCCTGCTCGACCGCTCCATCCCAGACTTCACGGCCTTTACCACCGTGGATGACTGGCTCAGCGCCATCAAAATGGTCCAGTACAGGGACAGCTTCCTCACTGCTGGCTTCACCTCCCTCCAGCTGGTCACCCAGATGACATCAGAGTAAGTGATGAGAATCTCTCTGTCCAGACCACACCTAGGGGTCAGTGCTCCTTCCCTGCTATTGCAGATGGTGTGAGTCCTATTTCTGGCCTCATCCCTGGAGCTCCGTCTCTGTATAGACCAGGCCTGGACGGGGAGCACCTTGGAAAGATGAAGGGGGATGTGAGGGTGGGATGGGGAGGTGGAAATCCACTCTGGGACCCAAATGAGAGTTCTTCAAAGTTATAGCCATATGTCATTTGCCTAATCACCCAGAGTCTCTTCCCCATTTAAGTTTTTAAACTCAACTCATCAAAGAGAGCATCCAGATGGAAAGAACACAGCCATCCAGTACTTTAAATAACATAGCAGGAAAAGCATTGCACTGATTCAGCAACAGTCTGAGATATGTGGGGAGCTTGTCCTTATACTTAGATAGCGGTTGTCAACAAGCATGCATTTCCATCCCCCACAATTATTTACCAGTCTGTGGCTCCCTCAGGAGTTTGGAGGAATACACAAAATAAAATTATTCAAATAAGATGAGAGCCAGAAAGAGTTTTAAAGATCCATGTGGTCCGGCATTTCCCCCAAGAATGTTCTGAGAAGCACCAGTTGTGGGAAATGTTAATAGGTTCTCCTTGGAAAAAAGGTCCCGCAGTCAAATAAACTTGGGAAATATTGTGTACTTTATCACCCTCTTAGAGATTCACTGCTCATATTAGCATTATAAAGGCCATGAGAAATCCTGAAATAAAGGAACCCATTTAAAATTATTAAATACCATAGAACCATATTTTTGAGGGGCAGGGTTTTATAGAACTGTAGTCTGGGAAATATTTATCTGGTTCCACCCCTTCCATTCAGCAGATTCTGAAATTACATGACATTGGTCCTCACAGGTGGCAAAGCTGGGACACAAGCCTGCTTTTCTGGCTGCCAGTTCAATATTCTGCTACCTGTCCACCCCAGGGCCTCAGTGGTTCCCAGGCTTTGCTGCACACTGGAATCACCTGAGGGCCTTTAAAAAATATTGATGCCTGGTTCTCACTCCCATACCTTCTGATTACTTGTGGTAAGATCTGAGCATAAGGGTTTTTTAAAGCTCCTCAGGTGATTCTAATGTGCAGCAAAGTTTGGGAACCACTGGTTTAAGGTTGGTAAGGGTAAAATTTCACCTTCTACACTCACAGAAGCTCAGATAATCCTACCTTGGAAATTAACTCTACCCTTCAAACACACACACATACACACACCGGGGGGACTTCATGGGCTTTGTGGGCTACAACATGTACCGATAGCACATATTGTGGGATCTGGCAGCCTGTAGTACACATTTCTTATGGTAGAAGATTCATTCATCCATCAGTCTGCGAAAACGTATTGATCACCTGTTATACAATGGGCACAGTGCAAGGTGCTGGGATTCCCTCCTTGCAGCTGGGGCAAACCGGTTGCTGAGTCCCAGGAAAGAGCGGTAGTGATCCACCCCTAGTAGCTGAGCCCCCAGGGACAGCTTCCTGACATTCCAACAGTTTTCCTGCCAATATTCCTGGAGTCCAGCTCTACCTCTCTGAGGTCTATTTTTTTTTTTCAGAAATGATGGAGCCACCACTTTCTCCAGGGAGATAGTTTGAATGTGTGTCTAGCTTTGGATCCACTGAACATCAGAATACATTTCTTAAAAACTAGATTCATTTCCTGGTGATGCCAAAAAAAGATGGTTCCTTCCATTAAGAATGACTGTCAAATAGACAGCAAAAATAAATAAATAGAAAAGAAGCACTTACCAGTGGGAAACCAGCTTCCTCATCTTTTAGAGTGAAAAATTGATGTCCCTAGATAATCAGAGGGACTGAGTTCAGGGATAGAAATGAGTGTTTATGAAGACTGGCTACTCCCATTTTCCCACTGTGATTTGCCTGCGTATGGGGGCCATTGTCACGTAATCCCCCAGGATCTAAAAGAATTCTCTTAGTCTGAGAATAATCAATGACAAAGATAAGGGGAAGACCAAAAGGAAAGTGAAACTATAAATTAAGGGATTTCATTCAAAGTAAAACATGTCCACACACTATTAGAGCAATTTGATTTGTTTCTTGAGAGATAAAAGATGGAAAAAGAAATTGAGCAACTTAATAAAATAGATTAATTGAGCAACTTAATAAAATAGATTGTGGGACAATCTGTGAATTCAAAATTCAAGCATGCTTCCCTAAAGTATTTGCCAAAAAGACATGAACACTTTGAGCATCTCAACCAGCAGCATCCCTTGGGAGACTGACTACCAGCTGAAAAGGGCATGGGGTGGGAGAGCCAAGGCATTGTGGACAGAGATCCAGCCAAGCGTTCACCAGGGTGTGATGTGCAGTGTACAAAGCAATCAGCTGTGCTGGGTTCGGGGGGCTTTAGCGGAAATACAGTCAGGACCTTAGAAGAGTTCTGCCAGCATCCCTGCATGGGTGCTGAGAACCAACTTCTCTTGTATTTGAACACCAGCTCCACCACTGCTTACCTACTGTGTGACCTTGAGCACATTACTTAATTTCTCTGAGCCCTACTTGCCTTGTTTATAAATAATTTATAAATTATTATAAATAATAATGCCCATCTCATTAGTGTTTGTGATGGGAGGTTAATGGAATGGTACATGCAAAGTACTTGATCCATTATCTACCCATAGCATGCATGCAAAAAAATCGTTACCGTTAAATTTTTTTTTTCTGTCCATAGCTTATTTTATTTTTTTATTTTTTTATTTTTTATTTATTTTTTATTATTATACTTTAAGTTTTAGGGTACATGTGCACATTGTGCAGGTTAGTTACATATGTATACATGTGCCATGCTGGTGCGCTGCACCCACTAACTCGTCATCTAGCATTAGGTATATCTCCCAATGCTATCCCTCCCCCCCTCCCCCCACCCCACAACAGTCCCCAGAGTGTGATATTCCCCTTCCTGTGTCCATGTGATCTCATTGTTCAGTTCCCACCTATGAGTGAGAATATGCAGTGTTTGGTTTTTTGTTCTTCTGATAGTTTACTGAGAATGATGATTTCCAATTTCATCCATGTCCCTACAAAGGACATGAACTCATCATTTTTTATGGCTGCATAGTATTCCATGGTGTATATGTGCCACATTTTCTTAATCCAGTCGATCATTGCTGGACATTTGGGTTGCTTCCAAGTCTTTGCTATTGTGAATAATGCCACAATAAACATACGTGTGCATGTGTCTTTATAGCAGCATGATTTATAGTCCTTTGGGTATATACCCAGTAATGGGATGGCTGGGTCAAATGGTATTTCCAGTTCTAGATCCCTGAGGAATCGCCACACTGACTTCCACAATGGTTGAACTAGTTTACAGTCCCACCAGCAGTGTAAAAGTGTTCCTATTTCTCCACATCCTCTCCAGCACCTGTTGTTTCCTGACTTTTTAATGATTGCCATTCTAACTGGTGTGAGATGGTATCTCATTGTGGTTTTGATTTGCATTTCTCTGATGGCCAGTGATGGTGAGCATTTTTTCATGTGTTTTTTGGCTGCATAAATGTCTTCTTTTGAGAAGTGTCTGTTCATGTCCTTCGCCCACTTTTTGATGGGGTTTTTTGTTCTTTTCTTGTAAATTTGTTTGAGTTCATTGTAGATTCTGGATATTAGCCCTTTGTCAGATGAGTAGGTTGCGAAAATTTTCTCCCATGTTGTAGGTTGCCTGTTCACTCTGATGGTAGTTTCTTTTGCTGTGCAGAAGCTCTTTAGTTTAATTAGATCCCATTTGTCAATTTTGTCTTTTGTTGCCATTGCTTTTGGTGTTTTAGACATGAAGTCCTTGCCCATGCCTATGTCCTGAATGGTAATGCCTAGGTTTTCTTCTAGGGTTTTTATGGTGTTAGGTCTAACGTTTAAGTCTTTAATCCATCTTGAATTGATTTTTGTGTAAGGTGTAAGGAAGGGATCCAGTTTCAGCTTTCTACATATGGCTAGCCAGTTTTCCCAGCACCATTTATTAAATAGGGAATCCTTTCCCCATTGCTTGTTTTTCTCAGGTTTGTCAAAGATCAGATAGTTGTAGATATGCGGCGTTATTTCTGAGGGCTCTGTTCTGTTCCATTGATCTATATCTCTGTTTTGGTACCAGTACCATGCTGTTTTGGTTACTGTAGCCTTGTAGTATAGTTTGAAGTCAGGTAGTGTGATGCCTCCAGCTTTGTTCTTTTGGCTTAGGATTGACTTGGCGATGCGGGCTCTTTTTTGGTTCCATATGAACTTTAAAGTAGTTTTTTCCAATTCTGTGAAGAAAGGCATTGGTAGCTTGATGGGGATGGCATTGAATCTATAAATTACCTTGGGCAGTATGGCCATTTTCACGATATTGATTCTTCCTACCCATGAGCAGGGAATGTTCTTCCATTTGTTTGTATCCTCTTTTATTTCCTTGAGCAGTGGTTTGTAGTTCTCCTTGAAGAGGTCCTTCACATCCCTTGTAAGTTGGATTCCTAGGTATTTTATTCTCTTTGAAGCAATTGTGAATGGGAGTTCACTCATGATTTGGCTCTCTGTTTGTCTGTTGTTGGTGTATAAGAATGCTTGTGATTTTTGTACATTGATTTTGTATCCTGAGACTTTGCTGAAGTTGCTTATCAGCTTAAGGAGATTTTGGGCTGAGACAATGGGGTTTTCTAGATATACAATCATGTCATCTGCAAACAGGGACAATTTGACTTCCTCTTTTCCTAATTGAATACCCTTTATTTGCTTCTCCTGCCTAACTGCCCTGGCCAGAACTTCCAACACTATGTTGAATAGGAGTGGTGAGAGAGGGCATCCCTGTCTTGTGCCAGTTTTCAAAGGGAATGCTTCCAGTTTTTGCCCATTCAGTATGATATTGGCTGTGGGTTTGTCATAGATAGCTCTTATTATTTTGAAATACGTCCCATCAATACCTAATTTATTGAGAGTTTTTAGCATGAAGGGTTGTTGAATTTTGTCAAAGGCTTTTTCTGCATCTATTGAGATAATCATGTGGTTTTTGTCTTTGGCTCTGTTTATATGCTGGATTACATTTATTGATTTGCGTATATTGAACCAGCCTTGCATCCCAAGGATGAAGCCCACTTGATCATGGTGGATAAGCTTTTTGATGTGCTGCTGGATTTGGTTTGCCAGTATTTTATTGAAGATTTTTGCATCAATGTTCATCAAGGATATTGGTCTAAAATTCTCTTTTTTTGTTGTGTCTCTGCCTGGCTTTGGTATCAGAATGATGCTGGCCTCATAAAATGAGTTAGGGAGGATTCCCTCTTTTTCTATTGATTGGAATAGTTTCAGAAGGAATGGTACCAGTTCCTCCTTATACCTCTGGTAGAATTCGGCTGTGAATCCATCTGGTCCTGGACTCTTTTTGGTTGGTAAGCTATTGATTATTGCCAAAATTTCAGCTCCTGTTATTGGTCTATTCAGAGATTCAACTTCTTCCTGGTTTAGTCTTGGGAGAGTGTATGTGTCGAGGAATTTATCCATTTCTTTTAGATTTTCTAGTTTATTTCCATAGAGGTGTTTGTAGTATTCTCTGATGGTAGTTTGTATTTCTGTGGGATCGGTGGTGATATCCCCTTCATCATTTTTTATTGCGTCTATTTGACTCTTCTCTCTTTTTTTCTTTATTAGTCTTGCTAGCGGTCTATGAATTTTGTTGATCCTTTCAAAAAACCAGCTCCTGGATTCATTAATTTTTTGAAGGGTTTTTTATGTCTCTATTTCCTTCAGTTCTGCTCTGATTTTAGTTATTTCTTGCCTTGTGCTAGCTTTTGAATGTGTTTGCTCTTGCTTTTCTAGTTCTTTTAATTAATTGTGATGTTACGGTGTCAATTTTGGATCTTTCCTGCTTTCTCTTGTGGGCATTTAGTGCTATAAATTTCCCTCTACACACTGCTTTGAATGCGTCCCAGAGATTCTGGTATGTTGTGTCTTTGTTGTCATTGGTTTCAAAGAACATCTTTATTTCTGCCTTCATTTCGTTATGTACCCAGTAGTCATTCAGGAGCAGGTTGTTCAGTTTCCATGTAGTTGAGCGGTTTTGAGTGAGATTCTTAATCCTGAGTTCTAGTTTGATTGCACTGTGGTCTGAGAGATAGTTTGTTATAATTTCTGTTCTTTTACATTTGCTGAGGAGAGCTTTACTTCCAAGTATGTGGTCAATTTTGGAATAGGTGTGGTGTGGTGCTGAAAAAAATGTATATTCTGTTGACTTGGGGTGGAGAGTTCTGTAGATGTCTATTAGGTCCGCTTGGTGCAGAGCTGAGTTCAATTCCTGGGTATCCTTGTTGACTTTCTGTCTCGTTGATCTGTCTAATGTTGACAGTGGGGTGTTAAAGTCTCCCATTATTAATGTGTGGGAGTCTAAGTCTCTTTGTAGGTCACTCAGGACTTGCTTTATGAATCTGGGTGCTCCTGTATTGGGTGGATATATATTTAGGATAGTTAGCTCTTCTTGTTGAATTGATCCCTTTACCATTATGTAATGGCCTTCTTTGTCTCTTTTGATCTTTGTTGGTTTAAAGTCTGTTTTATCAGAGACTAGGATTGCAACCCCTGCGTATTTTGTTTTCCATTTGCTTGGTTGGTAGATCTTCCTCCATCCTTTTATTTTGAGCCTATGTGTGTCTCTGCACATGAGATGGGTTTCCTGAATACAGCACACTGATGGGTCTTGACTCTTTATCCAATTTGCCAGTCTGTGTCTTTTAATTGGAGCATTTAGTCCATTTACATTTAAAGTTAATATTGTTATGTGTGAATTTGATCCTGTCATTATGATGTTAGCTGGTTATTTTGCTCGTTAGTTGATGCAGTTTCTTCCTAGTCTGGATGGTCTTTACATTTTGGCATGATTTTGCAGCGGCTGGTACCAGTTGTTCCTTTCCATATTTAGCGCTTCCTTCAGGAGCTCTTTTAGGGCAGGCCTGGTGGTGACAAAATCTCTCAGCATTTGCTTATCTGTAAAGTATTTTATTTCTCCTTCGCTTATGAAGCTCAGTTTGGCTGGATATGAAATTCTGGGTTGAAAATTCTTTTCTTTAAGAATGTTGAATATTGGCCCCCACTGTCTTCTGACTTGTAGGGTTTCTGCTGAGAGATCCGCTGTTAGTCTCATGGGCTTCCTTTTGAGAGTAACCCGACCTTTCTCTCTGGCTGCCCTTAACATTTTTTCCTTCATTTCAACTTTGGTGAATCTGACAATTATGTGTCTTGGAGTTGCTCTTCTCGAGGAGTATCTTTGTGGCATTCTCTGTATTTCCTGAATCTGAATGTTGGCCTGCCTTGCTAGATTGGGGAAGTTCTCCTGGATAATATCCTGCAGCATGTTTTCCAACTTGCTTCCATTCTCCTCATCACTTTCAGGTACACCAATCAGACGTAGATTTGGTCTTTTCACATAGTCCCTTATTTCTTGGAGGCTTTGCTCATTTCTTTTTATTCTTTTTTCTCTACACTTCCCTTCTCGCTTCATTTCATTCATTTCATCTTCCATTGCTGATACCCTTTCTTCCAGTTGATCGAATCAGCTCCTGAGGCTTCTGCATGCTTCACGTAGTTCTCGAGCCTTGGTTTTCAGCTCCATCAGCTCCTTTAAGCACTTCACTTCTCTGTATTGGTTATTCTAGTTATACATTCTTCTAAATTTTTTTCAAAGTTTTCAACTTCTTTGCCTTTGGTTTGAATGTCCTCCCGTAGCTCAGAGTAATGTGATTGTCTGAAGCCTTCTTCTCTCAACTCATCAAAGTCATTCTCCATCCAGCTTTGTTCCGTTGCTGGTGAGGAACTGCGTTCCTTTGGAGGAGGAGGGGCACTCTGCTTTTTAGAGTTTCCAGCTTTTCTGTTCTGTTTTTTTCCCCATCTTTGTGGTTTTATCTACTTTTGGTCTTTGATGATGGTGATGTACAGATGGGTTTTTGGTGTGGATGTCCTTTCTGTTTGTTAGTTTTCCTTCTAACAGACAGGACCCTCAGCTGCAGGTCTGTTGGAATACTCTGCAGTGTGAGGTGTCAGTGTGCCCCTGCTGGGAGGTGCCTCCCAGTTAGGTTGCTGGGGGGTCAGGGACCCACTTGAGGAGGCAGTCTGCCCGTTCTCAGATCTCCAGCTGCGTGCTGGGAGAACCACTGCTCTCTTCAAAGCTGTCAGACAGGGACATTTAAGTCTGCAGAGGTTACTGCTGTCTTTTTGTTTGTCTGTGCCCTGTCCCCAGAGGTGGAGCCTACAGAGGCAGGCAGGCCTCCTTGAGCTGTGGTGGGCTCCACCCAGTTAGAGCTTCCAGGCTGCTTTGTTTACCTAAGCAAGCCTGGGCAATGGTGGGCGCCCCTCCCCCAGCCTCGCTGCCGCCTTGCAGTTTGATCTCAGACTGCTGTGCTAGCAATCAGTGAGACTCCGTGGGCATAGGACCCTCCGAGCCAGGTGCAGGATATAATCTTGTGGTGCGCCGTGTTTTAAGCCTGTCGGAAAAGCGCAGTATTTGGGTGGGAGTGACCCGATTTTCCAGGTGCCGTCCGTCACCCTTTTCTTTGACTAGGAAAGGGAATTCCCTGACCCCTTGTGCTTCCCGAGTGAGGCAATGCCTCACCCTGCTTCGGCTCACGCATGGTGCGCACACCCACTGACCTGCGCCCACTGTCTGGCACTCCCTAGTGAGATGAACCCAGTACCTCAGATGGAAATGCAGAAATCACCCGTCCTCTGCATCACTCATGCTGGGAGCTGTAGACCGGAGCTGTTCCTATTTGGCCATCTTGGCTCCTCCAATCACTGTTAAATTTTTATCATCATTGAGTTTGCAGTGGTTTCTCTATTTTTATGAAATGCTTTCACATAGGTTTAAATGAGATAGTGTATGGCACGTGGGATGCATTCAAGCAGTGTTATGTATTATTATTAACCGAGGAAGAATGCATGGGTCTAGCACAGGTCAACTATAAGCCACGAACTTGTTCTTATTAATCCAATTCAGTGCTCTATCCTGGACATATTCCTTGGGTTCCTGATTGGGCAGATATTTTAGTTATTTTGAGCCCACTCTTCTTAAAAATGCATACATTAAAATTCACATGGAGGCAGCAAATGGAAACTCAGGGGAAAACATCAGAAGACCAGGTGAGCCCCACATCTTTTCAGTCTCAGGGGGTGATCACTAATTTAGGCAGAAAACTCCACAGAATAACTGAAGCCCCGTATAGTGTGCACTTGGAGTGTTAAAAAATAGCAGAGGAAAATTCCAGTCCATCTGAGGGTCAGGAGACAATGAAGGGGCTGCCTTAGAGCCCGTACATAAGGAACACACCCCTGGAACAAGGCACAGCACTCCCAGGATTGCCTAAGCTGGAGGAACCATTAGAGGAGAAGGAGAAAGTGAAAGTGAGCAGGAAAATCTCTAATTGGAAGTTTGCCAAAAACTTGGGTAAACTTAAGCTAGTTGGATTTTTGTAGCATGGCTACTTCTCAGGAGCATGGCTTTAGTGATGAGTTTTGATCTGCGAAAAGCTAACCTAACACTAAAGTGACTTCTTTTCTGGCTCTTTCCTCCTAGAGACCTCCTGAGAATAGGCATCACCTTGGCAGGCCATCAGAAGAAGATCCTGAACAGCATTCATTCTATGAGGGTCCAGATGAGTCAGTCACCAACGGCAATGGCATGAGAACTGTTTCTTGGGGAAGGAGAGGAGGGAAAAGGACCAGGGTCAAGGGGGACCAGAGGTTGACCACTGTGGAATGTACTGGAGAGACTGGCTTCTCAGCTGAGGAATGCATTTCCATCAGTGAAGAATCAACCGGACCTGTTGCTAGCAGGCAATCTCCATTTCTCAGTGACAGAAGCATGTTTGAGATGCCGTGGGAAACCAAATATATAATAATAAAAATATAAAAAGGTGATGTTCAACAGAAGTGAAGACAAAACAATATGCATCAGGAGAACAAGAGTAAACCCAGCTCCCACTCTCAGTGGGCTGGAGTTGCCCAACCACAGGAAGAAAGGGAAGGAGGTAGAGGGAAGAAACAGAAGCAGTGTTCCATTTTCTTCCTCACCAATGACATTCTTTTCTTTTCACCTTTTGTACTCCTCCCTGAGAGTCCCCTCCCTTCTCCCTGAGAGTCCCCTCCCTTCTCCCACACTCGTTTCCCTTTGCTCATGACTCCTGTAGGGAAGTTTCTTCAAACAAAACCCAGCTCCTGAGTCTCCAGATGTTGTTCTGTCAGTTGCCAAAGGACTTTGCTGACCACTGCATGGGGATCCAACCAATTCAATTAATGTCTTCATATTGAAGAAGAGATGTACCTTCAATTGAAAACCTCGTTTTTCTTTTGTTTGCATTTTCTGCAAAAAGGAAAAAGAAACCACAAATTGGGGAAAAAAAAGAAGAAAAACCTGTTTCTGTGTGCAAAAGCACACATATGTATGTCTGTGTTATAAAATGACTGTGCTTGTTCGTAACAGATGCAAACAAGAAAGAAGAACTGGGAAGTCTTTGTCCCTAGGAAATCCAAAGGGGCTGGAATGTGGTGTTGGTTTGGCTTTCTGGTTGGCCCAGTCGGCCTATTGGCTCAATGGGAAGAGAGGAGAGGGAGAAAAATAAAATGAAAGGAAAAAAAAAAGTTTGCAAATTCAGACAGGAAACAGGTGAGTGGTTTGAATTGGATGCAGTGTGGGCCATCCTGGAATGATACTGACTGATTAATTATTCCTGATAACATCTGAAGAAAAGGAGAAGGAAAGTGTTTCTGGAGAATGTTCTTTCACATCACTGGAATCTGCAATTCAAGAAGTGACAAGGGAGAATTCTTGCTTTACCTATGGACTGGCTTAAGCCATGTGGCATCCGAGGAATGTTTCAAATGTGTCTGTGTTTCTCTTTACATTCCTTATTGTACCTCATTGTTCAATTCACTTTTGTAAATTCCACCTAACATTTAATTATTTTTAATTTCTCCTTTTACCTTAATCTCCTTGCTAATTTTATCTGTCTAATTAAAAAGAGCAGAAGCATGTCTGGGTTTACGTAAAATGGTGTCAGAGTGTGTCTCCCTGGATCCCAGAGGGTTGTCCCCAAATTTCAGGAGAATCCTTAACAACTGTCCTTCTTCTTTCTAATGTGGGAGGGAGGGAACACATCCTTGACCCCATGAGTGCCAAGAAGCAGAATGTAGTAAACTCTCTGGCACTGACGTGATCCAAAGGAAAAACTGAATAAATAAGGCTTAAGAAGTCGCTGGCAAATAAACATAAACAATCACCATGAATACACTATCAACCCTGATTTTAGTTTACAGACTGCATTTGAGAAGTCCACATCCAGGCCAATTTTGTAAATGTAGACTGCTTGCTTGTGGTTTATCTATGAACATGCAGTTGGGAGTGAAGAGATATGAGGCAGTGAAAGGTGTTATGGTTGCCAAGTAGCTCATTTAATACATGCTTACACTGATAATAGCCTTTTCCCCTAGTCATTGTTAACTTTGATATGGGGTGGTTCTTACCTTCTAAAATCACCGGCCAAGATTCCCCGAACAATTAACCCCTTCAAAGTGGTCCACAAGCCTGGGGGTACAGCATTAATTCAGTGGAGCTCATCTTAAATCACCATCCATGGCTGAACCCCTGGAGAATGGAAGTGGATGGACAGAACTCCTCTCAGCAAGTTTGCCTGAGGCTGCAAAGGACCCCAATCCAACCATGCAGGTAGAAGAGAAAATTTCCCTTTATTAATTGCTTACCAATTCCATGCACAATTTACTAATTACCCCAAAGACCCCGATCCATGAGTATCATACAAGTCTAGGCAATTTGGCTAATCTACTCTCAATTTTCCACAGGAATGAATTTTAATCTGTCGCTAAAGTCCTCTGGCAGAATCTTTAACCCTGAATTCTCACTACCGCCTCCACCAATGCCAACTCATCTTCTGGTTGTGGACAAAGCAGGGTCAAGGTGAAAGTCCTGTTAAACCCTTTGGCTTGGTTTCACCATAGATCCCAGAATGGAGACAGCAAGAATCCAAAGTGCACAAGAGGAAAGCATGAGGGGTCAGCAGAGCCAAGGCCAGGGTGCCTCGAGGCACAGTTTTCAGTGAGGTGGGCACGACCAAGATCTGGACACCCCCAACCCCCACAGATGCCCTGCACAAGGCCCCACCCCTACACCCCAGATGAACTACAGGAACACATGAAGCATGAAGGGAAGGAGATGTGTCACTAGTGAGTGAGACCTCACACATTACCTCTGCAGCACTGGGCCAGTCATGAACCTCTCTGAGCCTCAGTTTCCTCATCTGTGTAATAGGAAAATAATACCTACCTTCAATGAAGAGTACCTAACATTCCTGAGTAGGTTCTCTATGCCAGGCACTTATCTAACTGCCTTACATGCATGAAATCTCTTCCTCACCATAATCTTGTGAAATAGTAGCAGGTAATTTATTGTTCCCAATTTTGGATGAGAAAACTGAGAGACAAAGGACCTTCCCAGATCACACAATGGTGGAGTCAGGATTTTGATTCAGGCAACCTGACTCCTTGCTTTTAACCACTTACCCCAGTGGGTCTCACACTTGAGTGTGCATTGGTATCACCTAGAGGTATTGTTAAAACAAAGATCACAGGCTCCACCTTTGGGCTCCTGATTCAGCAGGTCTAGAGTGGAACTGGAGAACATGCCCTTCTCACAAGTTTCCAGGTGCTGCTGATGCTGCTGGTCCAGGGACCATGCTTTGAGAATCACTGTATTACCCAAGCCTACCTTCCTGAGAATTAGTGATAATAGACATAAAGCTCCTGCTTCAGGAAATAATAGTGATCGAGGTTCTTGAGATGATACCCAGAAAGAAGGGAACGAACCCTCACACTTTTGGCATGAAGTGATGGGAAAGGCTGGTTCGCATCTTGTGTCTCTTCCACTGGCACATTTAGCTCCAGGGGGCTTTACTAACACCTTCAAAGAAGCTCTGTGGGGAGAATTATGTCAGTGAGACCCCAATGCTCTAAATTTCAGCTACATATGCTGCCTCATCATCTCACAGAAGACTAAATCCAATTTGGACCCTTAGTTAAAAACACACTTTGCACAAGGGTCAGTGGCCCATAGCCCTGAGAGCCAGGCTAAAGAGATGGAACCTGCAGCCATGCTGTGCAGCCCAGGGTGTGGCTCACAGAAAGGGAACTGCTCAGCCAGCACACCTGCAGCCACTGGGAGTCAGGTGGGCGGAGGTCACACAGGGGCAAGTGGGAGATGTTTAATTAATGTTCCCAGGTCAAGGGTAATGGGAAAGGAGGTGATTTGTGGAGAATCCTTGGAGATTATGCCCCACCTTTCCACACCCTCTCCCTGCCCCTTCCAGCACTCAAAGACATGAATGACTGGTAGAGAGGTAGATAAATCTACAGATAGATTGTATGTTTATTGTATCACCTGGGTGTCCAAATACATTCACACACTACTGAAATTATGTGCTTCTTCCTGCCTTCCACCTCTCCATATGTCTCCTTCCCACCACGTTACGTGTGGAGCCAGGTCACTGGATTCTTGCCGAGGCCACCTGGGATAATTGAAATTAAATGAGAACGTAAAGTTTTCCTTGACCATGCACTTAAGAAGAGAGCAGAGAAATTAGTGAGGGTTGAGGAATAGGACTTTAGGAATATCGGAGGGCAGGAAGACTGAGACATAGAGCAGGAAGAGAATCTACAAAGTATCAGTTAAAATGAAAGGTTCTAACAATTCCCTCGCGTTCTAAGAAGGCCTTTTCGGGGAGCCTGGGAATTTCATCATCTTTTCAGAAATATTAGTGGCTCTGGCACCAACTGGCTGAGGGCATGGTGAGGTCACTGTCAGTGAAGCAAGGGGGAAGGCACAGCCATGACAGGGATCAGCCACAAACAGGCACCATCCAGAGCACTCCAAGGACACTCAGTGCTAAAAGAGGTCTTAAGATTCCTATCAGCCCGAGTTCTGCATTGGCTGAGACTTGCAGTCCGTTTAGAAGTCATAGAGCCATTTCTGAAAGTAGTGAGAGGTTTTGTATTGTTCAAGATATCACTGGGACAGCAGGCAGGAGCATAGTAGAGGGGAATCCCTGAGGTCACAGAAAGGTGGCCAAAAGAGGAAGGGTATGTCTGGATCACACTGGAAGGTCACTCGAGTTGACTGAGGTCCAATGGCAACTATGTTCACCACTAGGGAGTCTCTTGAGACCAGTCATTTCCAAATGAGAACAGTTATACAGAGGTCTGAGAACAAATTATCAGTCCCTCTCAGAGAGTGCAAGCCCTGGTAGGAGGTGGAAGGATGTGTTCTGCAGACCTGATTAAGAGTGGATGGGATGGATGGACCTCCATCACTCACCGGGGAAAAAGGAGAGCTCTCCCTCCTGCATCCCTCCTGGGCTGGCCTTGTTATCACTGGTCCTTGAGGGGTTCTCATGCCGCTGTGAGTCATGACTTAGCACATAGTATCCTAGCAGAAGCTTGCGGTAATTCTCCAAATGAAAGTGGCCACAGGGCACATACTACTCACCTATGTACTCAGCACTCAGCACACTGTCTGACACATGGAAGATGCTCAATAAATGTGTGGTGACTAAAATAAGTTTGAATTAAGAAAGTTTAACATGTCATTATTTCACCTACAAAAGTCCATGACCTTAAAGAGCATGCTTTAAAATAAATTAATCCCTGGATATTTAGTTAGAATCTTTCTTAATTACTCTAACTGCTATCAATCGTAGCCTATTCTAATTTTAGTTTTGTGAAGTTTAAAATGCTCCTTTTAAACCCTGTTTGAATCTTTAAAATAATGTCACAGTTTTCCCCAGAGCCCAAGCCTGGGGTGAGGCAGCCTCCCACTGAGTGTCAGTCATCGTGCAAAGGCCTTGAGATGTAGGAATGAATTTGATGTTGTCCCTGGTACAATGGCAGCAAATTCAAAGGACATTGAAGAGCAGAGGTGAAGGATGGCCCAACCCTCTGAGAGCAGAACCAGGGCTGTGTCCTGCTGGAAGTTGTCTGGCTGAACGGAGAGGATGGGCAGCACTTCTCTGGCCAGTGAAACTTCACTGGTGTTTTGTACAACTACCTCTACTCTAAGGCTTTCTTCCAAGAGTTGTTTGTCCTTTCTAAAGCCACTATTACTCTAAGAATTCCTGTGGCCTCCCTTTCACCAGAAGAAAAAAAAATGTTGAAATAAGAAAACAAAACAAAATTATGGGCAAATGAGCTACTTCTAAGCAACTGAGAAATACTGTTAAATGAGAGAAGTTCTCTTTACCCCAAGAAAACTTTGGTTTTCTCTTCTGGTCTTATTTAAATTCATATTTGCATGTACATGAGCAACTGCTATACTCTGAAAATGGCTTTCTGACAGAATACAATGACAAGTAAATTTCAACTACAATTTTTATAGCAGAACTCAATGTTGTAAATAACTCCAATGGGAAAATGAAGAGGGCTATGGGAGCATAGAGGCGGCACTACCATTGTCCCAGGCAGTTAAAGAAGGCAACCCCAGGGTGGCCTGCTAAACTGGAACCTGAGGAATGGAAGGAGTTATCAAGTTGAGGGGGTGGTGTCAGTGGTGGAACTCAAATTGTAGGTAGAAGGAACAGCAAGGGCCAAGGTTCAGAAGCCAGAGAGTACATGACGTGTTTGTGGGCTCACACGCTGCTGGAGAGGCTGGAGTATACAGTGCTCCCTCTGAGCAGCTGGAGGGGTAGCAGGGGCTAGAGCATGATAAGGAATCCAGGTATTACTCTGAGTGTAAGCTGTGGAAAGTAGGTTGAAGCAAGGGAGTTATATTTTATACAAATCATTCTGGCCACAAAATAGAAAACCGAATGGCAAAAGTTGATTCAGGGAGACTAGTTGAAAGCCTGGTGTAATAATCTCAGCAGATGATGGCAGCCGGGGTGAAGGCGTAGAAGTAGCAGTGGGGATGGAGAAAAGTGGATTGATTCAAGAAATAAGAAGGAGGCAAGAGCAGCAGAAGGGAAAGGGGGATTGGCTTTCAGGGGTGAGGGAAGGAAGAGTTGAGGATGACACTCCAAATTTCTGATTTGGGAAAATGAGTGGATGTTGATACCAGTCACTGACATAGAGAATACAAAAGGAGGAAGAAATTGTGGGAGAGGGGGACAATACGAATTCGAGTTGCCTATGAGTCATTGGATATAGGGCTGCATAATTCAGCAAAGAGATTTGGGCTGATGAAATAGATTTGGGAGCCATCCTTTGTCTAGATGGTAATTAAAGCCACAGGAGTAGAGGAGTTTACTGCATGAGAATGTGAGTGGAGAGAGAAGTGAGCCCACATGGGACCCTGAGAAACAACTATATTTAACAAATGTCCAGGCAAAGGAAGGCTCACAGAGGAGTCTGGACAGAGTCACTACAGAGAGAGAGAAAAATCAGGAATGTGCAGTGTCCATGGAGCCAATGGGAAAAATCTCAGGGAGGGAATGGTGGTCCTGATTCCCAGTGTTGCCAAAAAGGGTTAGTATTAGGTAAGGATTAAAAACTGCCCATGTGTTTAGCCACAGGAAGGCCTGGGTGACCATGGTAAGAGCAGTTTCAGCAGAGATGTGTTGGTAGAAGATGCTAGCTGAGTCGAGGAAAGAGAGAACATCACAGTCTTTCAAAAAGAGTGACTTTGAAGAGGAGAAGAAAAGTAAGGATGTAACTGGAGGCTCTTTTCGGTGGTTGTTATTTTGTTATTTTTTAGTGGGAAAGACTTCAACATGTTTAAAAGCTAATGAAAAAGATTCCACAGAGAGAGAAAAAGAGAAAGAGGATAATTGAGAGGGTCAGACCCCAAGAAGGTAGGGAGTTCAGGTGGAGGGATGGTATGGCTTAAAGTGAAGCAATTCCAATTTGGTTTGGAGGATGAATAAAGGAAGCATGGCATGAGTTCCTGGCAGAGCTCAACCTCACCTTCCAATTTCTTCACAGTCTAATCACCTAGTTCCCACAACCTCTTGTGATGAAGAGCCGTGATTGAACTCACAGGCCTTGCCATAGCAATGTGAGAGTAATTAGGCAAGCACACCCATTTCTAATGAAATGGGAGAGTGGGCAATGAGAGGATCTAGTGAGAAAGGAAGATGAAAACATCACAGGCTCTTCTCCTGCTCAGAAGCCCTCAGTGGCTACCCAATACCAGTGTCTGGTCATGCCCACCTCTCCAGGAAATGAAGGCTGCAGAAAGTGTCCCGTGTCTAAACTGTATGGCTAGAATGAACTGCTTCCAGTTCTGAGCAGCTTGTCCTCCTTTTGCTAGATTGTTGTGGCTCTGTGTTGACTCTTGGAGATCTCCCTCACCCCCATGCTGAAGCAATTGCCTTCCTCCTCCAGCATACACTGGGAAAGGTCTGGACCCAGGAGGCTGAGCACACAAGCACCTAACCCTAAATGCCAGTGGAGTATGGCATGCCAACTGGACTTTTGTGTGCTCATGGACACCTCAGGGATCTCTGACCATAGCCAAGATGTTTTCAGAGAAGAAAATGCTGATTAGGGCTCCTGTACCAAGTTTGGGTATAAGGTGACACTTATACCTTACATTTATAAA
The DNA here is from genome assembly GCF_029289425.2 of Pan paniscus. NCBI lineage: Eukaryota > Metazoa > Chordata > Mammalia > Primates > Hominidae > Pan > Pan paniscus. Next base: position 133,195,242 of record NC_085926.1, read on the forward strand.
TGTAGACATTTCCAGCTGTCACCCTTTTACCCGAACTTAGTACAAGAGCCCTAATCAGCATTTTCTTCCCTGAAAGTAAAGGGAGTCTTCTCTTCTTAGTGGATCTTACATTCTTCTTAGAATGTGAAGGGAATCTTTCTACCAGCTAATTAGAGGATGTGCTCCTGGGTTGGGGGCTGAAATTAGGGCCACTTGAGAAGTTCTCAAAAATAATAATCATAAATTATATAATATAAATGGTAATAGTAATTGCCATTTTTTTGAGTGCTTACTACGAGCCAGGCTAACTAATTACTTATACGACTGTTATTATACCCATTTTGAAAGTGAATTAACTAATAAGGTTCAGAGAAGTTCAAGTAGCTTGTTCTAGATCACACTGAAAAGCAAGGATTGGAACTGAGCCTATTTGCCTGAAGTGTCTTCTCTGAGTTACCAAGCCATATCCCCACCTGAGCTAGATGCCTTCTGGAAATTCCTACTGGCCACCTGAGTCCTGCCACACAGTGCAGGCAACATATGTACACTCTGAGGCTTTGTGTCTATAAAATGGGAGTAATATTCAACCCACAGCGTTTTGCAAGGGTGAAATGAGGGGCCACACATAAATCACGTAGTTTAGGTCCTGGTTGTTGGGAGTACTCAGTAAATGGTGGCTAGTATCAGTTCACTTTCCTTCTAGCGATTTGGAAACATGATATAAAAATAGAAAATGAATGGGTCCCTGAGGTTTGTTGTAAAAAGTCGTCTTGCCTTCTGATAAAGGTCAATCCTTAACCTCCATGGATGTGGGGGTTTTGTGAACTTCATGGTTACGTGTAACTGTCATCGTAATCATTTCTCCCCTTCGCCTTGCATGTTTGCAGAGATTGGAGCTGAGCTTTGCCTTGCTCCTGGGTGGATTCCCAGGCTGCTTGCCATATTGGACCACAGGCTAGATTCTGGAATTTCAATATGTTGTATAGGCACATTGCTTGCTCATTCACACAGGCCTATGGCTTTTCATCCCTGCTACTAAGTCAAATATCCTCTTCTGATTAAAGCCCAATTTCTGGGCCTATTAGTCCATATGAAGAGATTTCTTCAGTTAAATAACTGTTCAGAGATTTTCTTGTGACTGAAATGCCATCCTCGGGGTCAATCTATTGGGTTTCCAAAAGTGTGGTGAGTGCACCATCAGGGGGTGAGAGGGTTTCAGGACACATGTACCCACATCCTTTATACATTTATGTTAATGTACACTACAGAAAAATATAGGTAGCACAAAAACATATACATTATTTCACACTAATTATAATGTTCCTTTAAAAATAAGTTTATGAAAGTAAAACTGGTTCTTGGTTTTAGGGAAATAATGGTAACTAAAAGATAATACAATTAATGTGTGGATATGGTAAAACATTGTGGAGGGAACTGAAAAATTCAAATGTGGAAACCTATGAATCCTTATGACCTCTGTCCCCATTTCCCAACACCACCCCTCTTGCACCCATCAAGTCTGTCATGGTCCCTGGTGGCCACTGCTCAACCCCTGCCCTGTCCCACCTCCTCTCACCTGGCTGCTTCCTGGCTCTGCTTTAAGCCTCAGCTCTACTTGAAGGATTCCGGATTCCTCCCACTTGGGTTAGCTGCTTCTCCTCTTTGCCCACTCCATTCTCTGTGCTTCTCACCATCACATTGTTCAGCCCTCTGTATTATCACGGTCTGTTCATGCATCTTTATCCCTGGGAGCTCCGTCAAGCAAAGGAGCGTGTCTTATTCGTGGCTGAATCTGCAGGCCTGGGGCGCTGTCTTCATACAGTAAATCTGCGGAATAAATGAACTAATAATTGAATCCAGGCACCTTTGCCATCAGTCACTTCTAACTGAGGAAAGCAAAAGACCAAGCATGCTCATTGATTACATTGATTCTTCTTGAAGTTACTTCACCTCAGGCTCAAGGTTGGGCCACGTATATTACAACTCTCTAGGACTCCGTGGACATAACCCTGCTCACATGATTTCATTTGTGCTCTCTCTAAATGAAAATACAGCAGCTGGGCAGGGCACCTGGTGGTGGGTCTCCCTGTAGAATAGAGCAGATGGCACCAAGCCTTTCATCTATTTTGCCCAAGAAGGGGAGAGCTCCTCTGCCCATTGGTGACCTCTAGCCTTACTCACAGTCCGGTATTTTCCAAACACAAAGTGCCTACTGCAATTTTGAAAGATATTCTCTCTGACATCCAATTTAACAATTAACAATTTTTTTATTGTTTTTTTCCCACCATGGGGCTCAGCTCCTGCTGAGATGTTTCACAGAGAGGGCAGTTTGCCAAGCATTAACTTGTCTGGCCCAGGGGGCATTACTGTACAGTTGATTTCATTTGAGTGAACATCATTCCTTTGGTCTTATTTGCAAACTGTCATATGCTGCTGAGATTTAGTTAATTGTTTATGGTTCTGAAACTCATGGCTAGCCAGAGTGCAAGAAAACTGAGCATCTCTTCCAGACTCCAGTGCAATAGATCTAACCTATTAGGAGATGGCAAAATGTTTCCACTGAAGGTGAGATAGTTATTATATTAGGCTTTGTGGACCATATGGTCTCTTTTGCCACTATTCGTCTCTGCTATTGTGCAGTGAAAGCCGTCATTGACAATATTTAAATTGATGGGTGTGGCTGTGCTCCCATAAAGCTTTATTGATAAAAACAGGTGGAGGGTTGCGGTGGTATATGTACCATAGTTTACTGAATCCTTGTGTAACTTAATGATTAAGACCTTCTGCTCTGTAATTGGGCCAACCTGGACATGACCTGCCTAAGGTGGACTGGAGGGGTGGTGGCTAGAGTCAGAGAGCTTGGGGCAGACTTCAGGAACCTAAAAAATTTGTAAAAGCCTCACCAACTAAATCCTGATCCCAGGGACTATCTAGTCAGCCTCATTAGGCAGTCCTAACCAATGGGTCTTGCAGCCATTCTTGAAAGCTGGTTTCAGGAGAATCTTAGTGTACTGTAACATGGCTAACCACCACAGAAAGGTATAAACAAAGCAAGCCTCCCAGAATATAACATGAGTGGTGAAAAGCAGATGGTTCATGATCAGTGTTAAAAAGCCAGTGTTCCTGGACTAAAGCACCAGGAAAAGGAACCATCAGTAACTGTGGACTCTGATTTCTTGGCAAATGGTGAGACCTTCTCTGGAGAGTCAATGGGAAAAGTAGAAACATATAAGCAGGTGACTCAGGAGAGGGCGGCCGTAGTGAAAGGCTGGAGGAGAGTCTCCAAGAGGAAACATTACGTATTTGTGTATTTGTAAATTATTTATTTGTATATTTGTTCATCCATTCATTCATAAGTCTTTACTAGATCCCTATAAATGCCAGGCACACCTTTACTCTAAGGGAGCTCACAGTCTAAAAGGGGAGTTAACTGGGAAATTAAAAACAACATGAGAAGTGCCGCAATAGCGGCAGGAATCCCGAGGGAGGGCTGTGGAGCTGGTTTGTGAGGGTTTGGGCCTTCTGGATTAGGGATCTGAAAGGAGGCAAGGAGGCCGTTTCTAGACAACACCTAGCTGTTCATCACATGCAGGCAGCACCAGGTTTGCCCCTAGGAGAGGGTGGCTTGAGAAGCTTGGCCCCAAGCTGCCATCACCCCCTTCTCCCCCACACCAGGGCCCATGTTGCTGGCTTTGAAGGAAGTGCCTTGATGACCAGACACTGCCTGGTCCCCACTCTGGCCCCCAGGCTACCGGCCCACCTCTACGCTCTGAGCCCCCAGAGTTTCCCTGAGCACTGGGGAGAGATTTACCGCACTCCATACACGATGGGGAAGTCATCCTTTTTCCAGCCCATGATGTGAAGCAAGCATAATCAGCTGCCGCACACATGTAATTAGAAGAAATAAGACCAGTAAGAGGAAATTGGTAAAGTAAGCCCAAAATGACTTTTTTATAATGAAGAAATAAATCTCAGATAAAAGAAGCTAACTGAAGCCAGAGCACACACTATCTTTCCTTTTGTCGCACAACCTGTTTTCAGAAGAGAAGCCAAGATCACCTTACAAAGCAGGGTTCCACCTCATTCAGACCATGGGGTTGGTGATTCTGCTTCTGGTGCGCAGGTGGAGGGGGTTTTGGGTGAATCCCATGTGCACTGGTGCACTTCTGTAGACCCAGGCAGCTGCTTCTGTGATCCCAGGACTCCCGATTGCATTCTTATCTCAGTCGTGTTCCCTGTGGCAGAATCTGCATCCCTGGGCTGGGCCCTGTCTCCTCACACCCCTTCCTCTAAATGTATTTGATGTAACTTCCCACTGGGCAGCTGCCCCTCATGCATGCTCACCGCCCCTCACTCCCCTCTCACTCCCTCCTCCTTTGCTCTGGGAAATTCTTTTCAGCTGTCAGTCCCACTTCTACATTTCTATGGCAACCACAACCCCCAGCCTCATTGCCTTTCCCCACCTTGCATTTATCCCCACCCCCCTCTTCCTTTTGCAAGTAGGATTTTCTAGGAAAGCTGCTGATAGACTGGGGTTCCAGTAATTTTCTTCATAAAATAAACAGTTGAGCAGAGGGAGTTGGGGGCAGCAGGACCAGCTGAGGGGGCCACTGGGAAACAGAGAGTCGAGAAAGCAAGCAGTACAGTGCAGTGCACATATGAAGGAAGAGTCCTGGGTGCAGCAGTTGACAGCCTCAAATCCACCTGGGCCCACAGTACTGAGCGAGGTGTGGCAGCCTCCCCCGAGGCATGCAGGGACAGAGTGCCAAGTGTTAGCACTGACTGGTTGCCATCACAGCTGCACAGCCAGGAAGGGGCAAGGCGGGTCAGGCCCCAGAGGAGACATGCCTGCCAGACTGCTCTGACACAGACCAAAGGGAGCGAGGACATAAGCTGCAGCCCGCAGGGGAAATTATCCCAAATATCCTCATTACAAAGGCAAGTGCCTCTGAACTCATCAGCGCTTAACTGCCGGAAGTGCCCTCTCCTTGGAAGACAGGGCCATTTTACCAACTCTAATGGCCATTTACATCCATCCTAGTCCACTGAGAGTCCCAGGCTCCTCTGGGTACTGCAGGCCGCCAAGCAGGTGTCAGGGAGAGGGCAGGTGCAGGAAAGTGATGGCCAACAGGAGGGCACATGGCTGGGGGCCAAGGAGGCAGGCCACTTAGCTGGAGGGAATAAGCATGTAGGAGCTCAGAGAAGAGGGTAAATATTATTACGTGACTTTTTATAAATGAAAGAAATATGTTTTTGGCTGCTAATGACCTTCAAATTAGCAGCTTTTTCAGAAAACACTTATGTATTTTTAATTCCAAACATAGCTGAGTGTCAGTTGCAGCAGCAATGAAAGCAGCAGAGCAGCTGGGTAGTTTTAAATAAGAGGGAACCGAGATCATTATTTTTGAAACTGTCAGCTTTTACACCTCTTAATGGATTCACTTTCTGTCATCTCCCCCCACCCTGCTATGGTCTTTGAAGATTCCCAGGCATTCTCTGTGGGATAGAGGAAGAGAGGCACAGCCTTGTCATGTGGAAGGACCTGGGCTTTAGTTCCCACCTTGTCTATAAGGGCATGACAGTCACTGGCAGGGAGACTTAGCACAAAGTGTTTCCAAAGAGCATGGGAGAGAAAAGAATTTCAGCCTGGGATACAGGGACTCGGGGTTTCTTTCTCTAGCCTTTTCCTGATTTCATGTTAGAAAAAGAGATCAATGACCTGAGAGCATCTGAAGGAGGAATGGAGAGGATAATGACAAAGACAATGAGGGAGAGAAGGAGACAGATAGAGAAATGCCATCAGAGGTTGAGGGATAGGGAGGATGAGCAAGCAATAGGTCAGCGCTTCTCAATGTGTGGGTCTCTGGCCAGCCACAGCAGCAGCAGCTTCACCTGAGAGCTTAGAAATGCAACTTCCCATGCCCCAGCCCAGATGCACTGGATCAGGAACTCAGGGAGAGGACCCACGATCTGTGTTTTTGTAAGCCTTTCAGGTGGTTCTTATGCTCACAAAAGTATGACGACCACTGACCTAGAGCAGAGGAATCATGGCAGAGAGAGGAAGAGAGGAGTCAATGGCAATGGAGAAGGAGGAAAACAAGAGAGAAGAAAAATGTGGGGATGAGTCAGTGGGGCTCCAGACCTCTGGCCTTCCACAAATACACTCCACATTGTTTTGGAACCATCAGCCCTCAGGGGACTGTTCCACTGACACTGCCACCCAGTCTCACCACGTGGAGGCTCTCTTTACCAGTGGGGTTCCTAGCAGAGCTGACCTCTAAGTCGCCAGTGACCCCCAGCTATACCAGGCTTTTTCCAACACAGGGAGAGGGTGCAACATCATTTCACTGGTCTGAAAAAATGGGGTTTCTGCTCCTCTTTTGCTCACGTGGACTCCTGAGCAGCCTTTTTCACTGTGCACTTCACTTTTATTTTCAGCTACCAGAAAGATCAGCTACCAGGTTGAATTTTAGATAAAAGTTGAGCTCTTTTCCAAGCTGTGAGGCCAGTGGACAAACAGAAAAAATATTGCCTATTTGGTCTTGGAGCACCTAGCACTTAAAGCATGATTGGCCCTAAGTTAACAATGATTGTTCAAAGTTAACAAATGTATGCCTTCTATAAATCTAGCCAACAGACCTTTATTAAGTTTCTAGTTTGTGCAGAGGTAACTCTGGCCTGACTGCTGCCTCCTTGGTAAAACCGGGGGTAAGGACCCTTGCCAAGAGGCCCTGACATCACCCAGACCTCAGACTGGTACTCACTTTCTCCAAAGACTCTGATCTTCTCAGGCCCCATGACCAAACAGGAAATATTCTTGCTGTTTGTCCACTGGCCTGTTTGTCCACAGCCACTCTGGAAATGTGAAAACATCTTAAGGAGTTTCCTGGGACTATTCTGATATTGGCACAGCTAAGTAAAACCATTCATTTGACAATATTTACTTATTAGAGACTCTAAGCCACCTGGAAACAGGCACTATTTTCAGGTATTTGGGATTCGTCACTAAACAAAACACAGATCTAGGTCCACCATAGGATTTAGCAAGGAGCACCAATAACTAACACTAAACGTAATTCATAAATTATCTAGTACCTTTGAAGACGAAAAGTACACAGAAAGAAGAAAAGTTGGAGAGTGGGGAAAGAGTTGTTTTGAATTAAATTAAGGTGATCAGGACAGAACTCACTGAAAACGTGGGATTTGAGCAAATATTTGAAGTAAAGGGAGTGAGCCATGATGGAAGAGTCTTTCAGGCAGAAGCTGCTGGAGCTATCACCTGGTGTATTCAAAGAATAGCAAGTCGACTTTCCATTTGCTATTAATTTAAGCCTCATCATGCCCTAATGTACTAGGTATTATTACTAGCATTTCACAAATGTAAAAACTGAGGCTTAGGAAGGCTGCATGGATTGGCAAAGGCTGTCCAAATAGTGTGTGGCAGAGCTGTTATTCCAATCCTGACTGAACCGATCCTAAAACACATATTATTTTTTAAAATACACCTTGCTTCCCAGTGTGTGAAGATGAGTGTGGGGATGCTGACAAAAAATAAGACACAGAGTCCAGCCACAGAGACAAGAGAGATGCCACAGTCAGTAGGCACCGGCACACGGCAAGGGAGTTCCGACCATATATGGTTTGACCATCAGACAGTGAAGGAGACATCTCTGCCAAGAACAATGGTCTCACACTGGAAAGCATGAAATTCATGCCCAAGAGAAGGTACAAGTCCTACACCATAACAAAAAAATTAAAGAGAAGGCTGCCATACTAAGAGAATTTAAACCTCCTGTCCCAAATGACTGATGTCACAAGACTCTGCCAGAAGTTGATGGGAAGGAATTGAGGCAATCTGGGTGAACATTGCTGGGAAAGTCAATAGCCAAAGTGTGGTGGATGAACATCATGAAGTCCTATGTGTTTCAGAAAATGGGCTACTAGATTTTCACATAACCACCTGCATAGATTTTTAAATTTTATTTTAATTTATAATAGACAATAATTGTACATATTATGAATATGGATATAGTGATGTTTTGATGCATGTAATATACAATAATCAGATCAAGATAATTCCTGTATCATCTCAAACATTTATCACTTATTTGTATTGGGAACCATGGATGTCCTCCTTTTATCTATTTGAAACTATATAATACATTATTGTTAACTGTAGTCATCCTACAGTGCTATAGAACACTAGAACTTACTCTTCCTATCTAGCTGTAATTTTGTGTCCTTTAACAAATCTCTCCCCTTCCCTTCCTTCCCCCTACCCTTCCCAGCCTCTAGTATCCTCTGTTCTACCTTTTACTTCTATAAGAACCACTTATTTAAAGATCATAGGTTTGAATGGGCAAAAGAAGAGAAGGATGGGTATATAATATGATAATACACATTTTATAAGAATAAACACAACCAAAATATCTGTACTGAACACAATATAATGGCTGTTTATGCTTGGGAAGGATGAAGATAATCTACCCCTTCCTCAATTACTTCATTTGCTGCATATATATATATATATATATATACACACACACATATATATATATATACACACATATATATATATATACACACATATATATATATCTGTTACGCATATATAAACAGATATGTATATATCTGTTTGTGGATATCCGAAATGCTTCATTAGTCTGTCAACTTTTATTCCAGGCAGTGCTATCTTAATTAACACAGCCTCAGTGCACATTTTAATGTATAATGTGAGTCATCTATCTTTATCCACTTTTATAATTCTCATAGCTGTTTTCGTCTGTACATTTTCCAGGTAAATCATGGGATAATTTTGTAAAATTCCAAAACGTCAATATGTTTACTGATACAGCTGTAAGTATTAAATTGACATGAAGAGAATGGACATATTTACCAGATATCTTCTTATTTACCAAATATCTTCTTATTTACAAATATGGCATTTCTGTCCATTTCTTCAAGTAGTCTCTTATAGTCCTCAGCAAAATTTTGTACTTTTCATACATATGCTGTATATTTCTTGCTAAAATTTTATATAGTTTATATTTTGCTGTAGTCAGGGATCTATTCTTTTTTATTATAATTTCTAATTGTTTAAAAATATATTTTAATAACTGCCCAACATATTGAGCATTATTTTTGTTAAATAGTTATTTAAGGGATTTTATTATTTTGGTTCTTTTTTTATTTAGGCATATAATAGTACAGTCTATAATAAAAGAGTATTAATTCTAAGTCATCAATTTTTAAATCTAATTTTCCTGCCTTATCACATAGTCTAGAACTTGTATAAAAATATTCAGTAATAGTATTGGCAAACATAGTTATCTTTTTTCTTACTTAAATGAAAATGTCTTCATTGTTTCACAGTGAGATATAATTTTGGTTGCTGCTATTATACACATATTGAAATAAGGGCATTTCTATCTTTGTTTTACTAATAATTTTTATTTAGAATGGATATTGTATTTTTTCAAATGCATTTCAGCATTTAGAAAGAAGATAATATATTAAACCAGAATTGAATTCATAAAGTAAAGTCTACTTTATCTTGGCATATTTTGTTTTTAATTTACTAGTGGATCTGATATATTACAATTTTACATAAAATTCTTGCTTCTGTATTAATAACTATGATTACTGGATAGTTTTCTTATTTGTGTATTCATGCTAGCCTTTTCAGCATTTTACTATCAATGGTCCTGATTAATTGTCATTTTAATTAAACTATAAAGGAAACAAGGTCAAAATTTGAGTCAATGGCTTGATAAATTCAACATCTTGGTAAACTCAAGCAAATTCACTCATGTAACTATCACCCAAATCAGGAAATAAATTCACTGGCATTAAGCATCCTCCCACTAACTATGGCCCCAAACTGTTTTGCATTCTTTTGAACCTTATACAAGTGGAGTAGTATAGTATATATTATTCTGTGCTTGATTTGTTCTGCTCAAGTCATATTTGTGAAATTCTTATTCTTATAATAGTAATTCATTCATTTTGACAGCTGTATAGTATTTATTTGTATGATCATATCCTAATTTGTTTCTTTACTCCATTATTATACATTTGGACTGTTTTCAGTTTTCTATTACTATGAATAACTGTACTATGAATACTCTGACATGTGCTCTTCGGTGTACATGTTTTTGATACATGCATGCATGCACTTCTATTACTATATACCTATAAGTAATATTGCCTGATCATAGGACATATACATGTGCTGCTTTAGTAGGCACTTTCAAATATTTTCCAAAGTGGTGAAATAAGATGTAAAGTTTCTCCCAAAGGGACAGCTGCCAATTTTTTAATCTAAATCCAAGAAGCTCTTGGGGCCAACTTGGCTGAGTCCTTGAATATACTATTTCCATTTGATAAGTGAGACTTGTTGAACACTTCCCAACTTGTTAGTCACTGAGTCTGAGCTGACCCACCACAAAAAGTGCAGAGAGTAACAAGCACTTCATGGATCAGGTGTTCACTTTTGACAAGTGCAAGCTAATGGATGCTTTTCCAAAGGGGTGTACCTTAGAAGAATGCAGGAGAAGTCAGAGGGGAAGTCAATGTGATGATGGAGGCCATAACCGGAATGATGCAATTTGAGGATGGAGGAAGGAGTCAGGAACCAAAGGATACAGGCGACCATTAGAAATAGGCAAGAAAATGGATTTTCCATGCAAAGCCTCAGAAGGAAACAGCCCTACCAACTCCAATGGCCCAACGAAAATATCTTTAGACTTCTGACCTCCAGAACCATAAGAGAATATATTTGTGTTAAGTCACTAAGTTGTGACAGCTTGTTATGGTAACAATAGGAAACTGGGACAAGTAATAAGCCATATTCAACCTCCTTTAAAATTAAAGCCTAGGCTACTTAAAAATGGAAAAAAAAAGGTGGGGGGTGGTGGTGTACTTGAGTATCATGAATGTACCCACATAGTCCCAAGAAGCTTTGTTTGGAGAGCAGGGTTTGCACCCTATGGCTGGCTTGGACTTAGCTTACACAGTGGTGACCCTTGAGGAGCCCACACTAATCTGTAGCATCATTTCCCATTACCAAGATAACACCTCCTAAATTCCCATTCAATTTCCACATAAGGAATAGGGGAATTTTCCAAGGTGGCAGGGTTGACAGCAAACATTTATCACAATTTCTTTAGGACAGTTTCTCATTCTGCAGTGGATCACTTTGATCATTATTGTAAACCCAATTCAGGGCAGTAAGACTCTGAATACTAGTCAATGTATCATTTATGGTTTCCCAAAGGAGTTTGTTTTGAGGACAATTCCCTTATTTTAGCCAGTACCTATAGCAAAAAGCTCTGACCCTGTTACTGTCATCTACAAATGAATCTATAGAGGGCCTGACAGACTGCATGAGGGGTGGAACCATAATATGACCTGCTATTCCCACTCTTCCTTAACAAACATTATGCATCACATGCCCCCTTCAACTCCCAGGTCAGTCAGCCAATGGTTTATCAGTCTTCCTGGTTTCTGCACATAGTGGTCACAATTTTTCTTTCTTTTCATGCTAAGTATAGGTGTGTGTTTTTGCAAATATTATTTGATAGAGGTAGATCTTTTGGCTCCCTGCTCCCAGGAATAATATTCATATTATTTATTACAGTGGGGTGAATTTGAAGCTGACCACCAGAGTGGTGAGGAAATACCCACAGGAGAGGAGAGTTGTAACATCCAAGTCCCTTTTTAGGCAGTTTTCTTCGAATCTATTTCCCAGTACTTGACCTGCAACCACATCTGCAATTCCTTCTCATTAACCCACAACAAAATGGAGGACAATTTATGCCTGGTTGAACATACACTTTGGTCAATATGTTTGCTTTCCCTAAATCCCATTAGTCAGTTCACTAGGTCCTCATCCTTCCTCTTCCAGAAAGTCACACCTCTGTCAGCATCCATCTTCACTGCTAAAAGTGTCAAAACTGTGGAGAGTCGGAGATTTTACTCTACTTGTAAGCTAACCAGTCACCTTGCCACCATTTCACGAATGCCAGTAGAAGACACAAGACTCCTAGTCAGAGATGAAGGACAATTTACTACTCATACCAATAGCAGTAACTAAAGTGTCATTATTTGGGGGCCAGTTCCCTGAGCCTCAATTACCATAGGGTAACATGATGAGAGCCAGATGACACCTGCCACAGCGCTCTGCATTACAGAAAAGGACCCCTGAACTTACTCAACAGTTAGTGTTCCCTTTGCTCCAGAAAGAGACTTTATCTTTATTATACTGGATAGTATTAATAATTAGGCCTGCAATTTGCTCCAGAGGGTGACACTATCTCTGTCCACCAGGGCATAATGCAAACATTCTTGAGAAAATCATCCAGAACAAAGGGCAATCATTGTGTGGCCCACAAGACATGCAGAAAAATCTATGGAGAATTACCTCTTAACATAAAGTTTGTGTAAAGTTCACCGTTTTGAGATATACATTCCTGTGAAGGTATACAAATAGTATAGTCATATGACCACTACCAGAATCAATGTAGAATACTTTTTAATCACTGCACAAAGTTTCTATGTGCTCCTTTGTCAAAAAAATATTTCCTCTATCCTCAGCTCCTGGAAACCAATAATCAGACTTTGGTCTCTGTAATTTTGCCTTTTCCAGAATGTCATATAAATGAACTCACAAAGAACACAGCCATTTGTGTCTGGATTCTTGTGCTTAGCACAGTGTCTTTGAAATTAATCCATGTAATGTATGTGTCATTAGTTTATTTGGTTTTTATTCCTAAGTAGCATTCTATTGTATGCATATAAAACAATTTCTTCATCATGCATTCACTGGTTGATGGCATGATTGGATTGGATCATGATTGGATTATTTCTAGTTTTTTACTATTTTGAATAAATATGCTACAAACATCTCTGTTCAGGTTTTCTCTGTACAGTTCTTTGTGTGAACAAATGTTTTCATTTCTTTTAAGTAATTAGTTTGGAGTAAATTCTTGGGCAATGTAAGAAGTTCATGTTTAACCTTATAAAAAAACGGACAAACTGCTTTCCTAAGTGGTTGTACCATTTTTCTTCCCTAGTAGCAATCTATGAACATTGTCAGTTACTTCACATTCTTGTACTTGATATGGATTTTTCGTTTTTCTGGTTTTTAAAAATTTCAGTCATTCTAATAGGTATGCAGTGGTATTCCATTGTGGTTTTAATTTGCATTTTCATATTGATTAATGATGTCAAGCATCTTTTCATGTGCTTACTTACCATTTTGTGTGTCTTCTTGGTGAAGCAACTATTCAATTCTTTTTCCCATTTTTTAATTGGGCTGTGTTTCTTCTCATTATTGAGTTTTGAGAGTTCTTTTTTTTTTCAGTTTTCAAAATTACATATCCTTGTGGCTATCATAAGGAGACAGCTCAAGTGTAGATCAATAGCACCTTGGAAATTCCTTAACTTTTTAAAAAATTTGTATATATTTAAGGTATACAGCCTGACATTTTGATATACATACACACAGTGAAATGATCATGACAGTCAAGCAAATTGACATATCTATCATCTCACATAGCTTCCACTTTTTGGTAGGTAAAAATATCTAAAACCTACTCTCTTATCAAATTTCCAGGATACAATATTATTAACTACAGTACTCAGGCTATACTTTAGATCACTGGGGTTATTTATACTACATAACTGAAACTTTGTGCCCTTTGACCTCCATTGCCCCATTTTCCCACCCCCTGACCTCTGGTAACCATCTTTTTTACCTCTATTTCTATGTATTCAAGTTTTGTTTTTGTTTTGTTTGTTTGTTTTGTTTGTTTCCACATGTAAGTGAGATCATGCAGTATTTTTCCTCTTGTGTCTGGCTTATTTCACTTACCATAATGTCCTTTACGTCATCGAAGCTGTTGCAGCAATGGCAGGATCTCCTTTTTTAAAGTTAGAAAATATCCATAAATAAACACTACAATGTCTTTATCCATTCATCAACTGATGGACATTTAGGGCGTTTTCATATCTTGACTATTGTGAACAATGCTATAAGAACCAGGGAACATAGATATCTTTACTATCTTTACAACGTGGTGATTTCATTTCCTTTGCATATACACTTAGATGAGAGGTTGCTGGGTCATATGGTAACTCTGTTCTCTAATTTCTTCAGAAACCTCCATATTGCTTTCCATACTGGCTGTACAATTCTACATTCCCACTAGCAGTATACCATGTTTACCTTTTCTCCACACCATTGCTAATACTTGTTATCTCTTGTCTTTTTAAAAAAAATAGTATAAAGAGAAAAGGATTAATTGGCATGGTTTTGCAGGGTGTGGAGAAAGCATGGCACTGGCATCTGCTTCTGGTGAGGCCTCACATAACTTACAATCATGGCACAAGGTGAAGAGGAACAGACACATCATAGCGTAGAAGAAGGAGCAAAAGACAGTGGGTGGGGGTCAGAGGGAGGTGCTACACACTTAAACAACCAGATGTTGCAAGAACTCACTCAGTGTCTGGAGGACAGCACCAGTACATGAGGGATCCTCCCCCATGACCCAAACACCTTCCACAAGGCCCCACCTCCAACACTGGGGATTACATTTCAGCATGAGATTTGAGCAGGGATTTGGATATATCACCTTGATTCTGCATGAAACCTGTCCACATGGTTAGCTCAGACTTCCACATGTGACAGTTGGGTTTTAAGAGATTGTGAATGGAAGCTGCAAGCTTTCTTGAGGGCATCTTTAGAAATTGTAAATCATCTAGTCTATTGGTCCAAGTATGTCACAAGGCTGGATCATATTTAACAGTCAACATTTCAGGCTGAGACAATGGGGTTTTCTAGATATACAATCATGTCGTCTGCAAACAGGGACAATTTGACTTCCTCTTTTCCTAATTGAATACCCTTTATTTCTTTCTCCTGCCTAATTGCCCTGGCCAGAACTTCCAACACTATGTTGAATAGGAGTGGTGAGAGAGGGCATCCCTGTCTTGTGCCAGTTTTCAAAGGGAATGCTTCCAGTTTTTGCCCATTCAGTATGATATTGGCTGTGGGTTTCTCATAGATAGCTCTTATTATTTTGAAATACGTCCCATCAATACCTAATGTATTGAGAGTTTTTAGCATGAAGGGTTGTTGAATTTTGTCAAAGGCCTTTTCTGCATCTATTGAGATAATCATGTGGTTTTTGTCTTTGGCTCTGTTTATATGCTGGATTACATTTATTGATTTGCGTATATTGAACCAGCCTTGCATCCCAGGGATGAAGCACAATTGATCATGGTGGATAAGCTTTTTGATGTGCTGATGGATTCGGTTTGCCAGTATTTTATTGAGGATTTTTGCATCAATGTTCATCAAGGATATTGGTCTAAAATTCTCTTTTTTGGTTGTGTCTCTGCCAGGCTTTGGTATTAGAATGATGCTGGCCTCATAAAATGAGTTAGGGAGGATTCCCTCTTTTTCTATTGATTGGAATAGTTTCAGAAGGAATGGTACCAGTTCCTCCTTGTACCTCTGGTAGAATTCGGCTGTGAATCCAACTGGTCCTGGACTGTTTTTGGTTGGTAAGCTATTGATTATTGCCACAATTTCAGATCCTGTTATTGGTCTATTCAGAGATTCAACTTCTTCCTGGTTTAGTCTTGGGAGAGTGTATGTGTCGAGGAATTTATCCATTTCTTCTAGATTTTCTAGTTTATTTGCATAGAGGTGTTTGTAGCATTCTCTGATGGTAGTTTGTATTTCTGTGGGATCAGTGGTGATATCCCCTTTATCATTTTTTATTGCGCCTATTTGATTCTTCTCTCTTTTTTTCTTTATTAGTCTTGCTAGCGGTCTATCTATTTTGTTGATCCTTTGAAAAAACCAGCTCCTGGATTCATTAATTTTTTGAAGGGTTTTTCAGCAACTTCAGCAAAGTCTCAGGATACAAAATCAATGTACAAAAATCACAAGCATTCTTATACACCAATAACAGACAAACAGAGAGCCAAATCATGAGTGAACTCCCATTCACAATTGCTTCAAAGAGAATAAAATACCTAGGAATCCAACTTACAAGGGATGTGAAGGACCTCTTCAAGGAGAACTACAAACCACTGCTCAAGGAAATAAAAGAGGATACAAACAAATGGAAGAACATTCCCTGCTCATGGGTAGGAAGAATCAATATTGTGAAAATGGCCATACTGCCCAAGGTAATTTACAGATTCAGTGCCATCCCCATCAAGCTACCAATGCCTTTCTTCACAGAATTGGAAAAAACTACTTTAAAGTTCATATGGAACCAAAAAAGAGCCCGCATCGCCAAGTCAATCCTAAGCCAAAAGAACAAAGCTGGAGGCATCACACTACCTGACTTCAAACTATACTACAAGGCTACAGTAACCAAAACAGCATGGTACTGGTACCAAAACAGAGATATAGATCAATGGAACAGAACAGAGCCCTCAGAAATAACGCCGCATATCTACAACTATCTGATCTTTGACAAACCTGAGAAAAACAAGAAATGGGGAAAGGATTCCCTATTTAATAAATGGTGCTGGGAAAACTGGCTAGCCATATGTAGAAAGCTGAAACTGGATCCCTTCCTTACACCTTATACAAAAATCAATTCAAGATGGATTAAAGACTTAAACGTTAGACCTAAAACCTTAAAAACCCTAGAAGAAAACCTAGGCAATACCATTCAGGACATAGGCATGGGCAAGGACTTCATGTCTAAAACACCAAAAGCAATGGCAGCAAAAGACAAAATTGACAAATGGGATCTCATTAAACTAAAGAGCTTCTGCACAGCAAAAGAAACTACCATCACAGTGAACAGGCAACCTACAAAATGGGAGAAAATTTTTGCAACCTACTCATCTGACAAAGGGCTAATATCCAGAATCTACAATGAACTCAAACAAATTTACAAGAAAAAAACAAAAAACCCCATCAAAAAGTGGGCGAAGGACATGAACAGACACTTCTCAAAAGAAGACATTTATGCAGCCAAAACACACATGAAAAAATGCTCACCATCACTGGCCATCAGAGAAATGCAAATCAAAACCACAATGAGATACCATCTCACACCAGTTAGAATGGCAATCATTAAAAAGTCAGGAAACAACAGGTGCTGGAGAGGATGTAGAGAAATAGGAACACTTTTACACTGTTGGTGGGACTGTAAACTAGTTCAACCATTGTAGAAGTCAGTGTGGCGATTCCTCAGGGATCTAGAACTAGAAATACCATTTGACCCAGCCATCCCATTACTGGGTATATACCCAAAGGACTATAAATCATGCTGCTATAAAGACACATGCACACGTATGTTTATTGTGGCACTATTCACAATAGCAAAGACTTGGAACCAACCCAAATGTCCAACAATGATAGACTGGATTAAGAAAATGTGGCACATATTCACCATGGAATACTATGCAGCCATAAAAAATGATGAGTTCATGTCCTTTGTAGGGACATGGATGAAATTGGAAATCATCATTCTCAGTAAACTATCAGAAGAACAAAAAACCAAACACCGCATATTCTCACTCATAGGTGGGAATTGAACAATGAGATCACATGGACACAGGAAGGGGAACATCACACTCTGGGGATTGTTGTGGGGTGGGGGGAGGGGGGAGGGATGGCATTGGGAGATATACCTAATGCTAGATGACCAGTTAGTGGGTGCAGCGCACCAGTGTGGCACATGTTTATATATGTAACTAACCTGCACAGTGTGCACATGTACCCTAAAACTTAAAGTATAACAATAAAAGAAAAAAAAAATAAATTAAAAAAAAAACAGTCAACATTTCAAAAGGTACAGAAATAGACTCTACCTTTTGCTAGGAAAATGGTCAGTGTCACATTGCAGAAAAGGCACTGAGAATATATGCTAAATTATATTAGAATTATAGGAGTTTTACATAATTTCAGAACATATACATATATACATATACGACATATACCAATAACATATAGACCAAAGAAATATAGACCAAATAAAATATAGACCAAAGAAAGCCAGACATTTCATATTTGACAGTGCTTCCTGTATGATTATTGTACCAAATAAGCCAAATGTCATCTTTGAACTTTAGAGGACCTAATATCTAAAATATTAGGTAAGAAAGAGACAGAATTTATAATTTGATTTTGGAAAATTTGTCAAATATCAAATGTTTAAAACACTGGATATCACAAAATAGAATCCCGGGTCACCACAAGTCATTTATTTGGCCAAAATGATAACTCCCAAAAAAATTTTAAAAAAGAAAAACCTTTACTCTGATAGAGGAGACTTAGCTTTCAAACAAGACCCAATGAAGATAGCATGAGGCCAACTGAATCTGTCTCTTCTCTCCCTCCTCCTTCCTTTTTTCTACCATTTACCCAAAGGAGAAAACAAAACCCTTTCATTATCTTTTAACATTACATAAAAATCATCTTCAAAAGGGAAAAATAAATTTTATGCTTGCATTAGTGCATCTTTAATGTTAAATCTAGTTTTTTAAATAAAATTTTATGTCTCTACCCAGTTTTAATTAGTTTGACCATAAGGTAAGATTTTCATCAACTTTTCAGAACCCTTTACAATATTCCATCAAACAGCAGATCAGTTTTCTAAGAAAACCTTGTTATTTGGACACATGGGCCCAGATTCTGGCTTCACATCGGTATGACTTTAATGTTTTAACCTAAGGAAAAAAGCTAAATAATTTCTTTTAAATCTTAGCCAACTTGCTTATACCCACAGAATTTTTACAAGATCAACCCTTTACAAACCCTTTCCACTTTGCTTAAACCTTCAGTTTTGTTCCATTGCTCTTTTAGGTTAAGACAGTCATTAAAACCCTCTGAACTAGACAAAATTACATTCCCTTTAACAAAAGCCATATTCCCATGCCTTCTTATAATCTTTTACCAAAAACACACTCCCTACACACCTTGTATGTAAAACTGTTTCTCCAGTGGTCTCAACTACATGTAACAATGTTAACTCTTAGCAACTTTTATTTTTAGTGAAAAATTTGATAAGAAAGAGATTTTAATTATGTACTAGGGGTGGAGCCTAGGACATCAGACAGAAATTAAGATAAGGTCTGACTGCTTTTAGCATAGCTAGCGGGCATGGCTTTCCATATGTCCCCAGCCCTTACCTATAATCTAATGCTCCAAAGTATGTAAATCAAACAATTTTCAGAAGTCAAAGAAACAGTTTGACCTTAAAGCATTTCGCAAATCTGATATCTGACCTTAATTTAGACCAAATGTCTACATTTTCAAGGCATTTGATTTTACCAATAATCTTTAAAACTGTCTTTATTTCCAAAAGATTACTAAAGTCACACAAACAAAAAGGCATTAAAGTTTCTATTTTTCTGAAAAAATATTTGATTTAAGTGCTTATTTTTCTAAGCCAACTAATCAGAGCTCTTTTATATATAAACATACAACACATAAATACACAGAGAGACAGACAGAAGATTCAGCACTTGTAAAGTTTTTCATTTGTCAGTTTCCTAATTGGATGACTATTCTCCATCTGAGAAACCTCCTCAAAATCTTCCTGATTGAGGAGAAGTCTCCTAAACCAGGACTCTTCCTACTAGTTAGAAGGAGCCAAATGAGACCCAGGAGCTGAACAAACACTCTACAATGAGGCTACAGACACAGACACCCCATGGTGGAGCTACAGATGCCCCGCAATGGGGCTACAGACACCCCACCATAGGACTGCAGAACCAGTAGGGAGAAGGAAAGATGCATTGGCAGAGCCTAGGATGCTCACCAATCTAGACACCCAACCATGGGGCTACAGATACCCTGTGATAGGGCTACAGTTAAGGGATGTCTCCCCAGGACTATTTCTCTATTGCAATTTAATCCATGCACATTGGGCTGGCAGTGCCCCACCAGTAGAGAGAGTACCAGAGTCAGCCCCTAGTCCAAGAGAACTAGGCAACCTCTTGGGCTGGCTTCTGGATCCATCACTGGAGGGGGTCACTGAAGCGCAGGCAGGTAGCCACAAGGGCAATCCTGGACAAGCCCTGAATTTGTACCCACCCAAGAGGTTCACCTTGCCTGCTGCCTAGACAGAGCCAATTCATCAAGGCAGGGGAATTGCAATAGAGAAAGAGTAATTCATGCAGAGCCAGCTGTGCAGGAGAGCAGAGTTTTATTATTACCCAAATCAGTCTCCTCATCTTTTTAAAAATAGCCATTCTAACAGGTCTGAGGTGATATCTCATTATGGATTTGGTTTGCATTTCCCTGATGATTAGTGACATTGGGCACCTTTTTTTCACATAAATTTTGGATATTTTATTTTTTTCTTTGGAGAATTGTCTATTCAAATCCTTTACTCATTTTTTTTACCAGATTACTTGTCTTTTTCCTATTGAGTTATGGGAGTTTTTAAATATATTTTCGATATTAACTTCTTATGTAGGAAAAACTGAAAGCTTTTCCTGTAAGATCTGACATAAGACAAGGGTGCCTACTCTTACCACTTCTATTTAACACAGTACTAGAAGTACTAGCAAGAGCAATCAGACAAGAAAAAAATTAAAAGACATTCAAATCAGAAAGGAAGAAGTAAAATTATCCCTGTTTGCAGATGACACAACTCTAGATGTAGATTCCACTAAAACACTATTGGACCTAATAAACTCAGTAGAGTTGCAGGATAAAATATTAACATATAATAATCAGTTACATTTCTGTACACTAATAATGATCTATCTAGAAAAGAAATCAAGAAAACAATCCCATTACAATGACATCAGAAATAATAAAATAGGAATCAGTTTAGCCAAGGAAGTGAAAGATCTCTACACTGAAAACTATAAAACGTTAATGAAAGAAATTGAGGAAGATACAAATAAATGGAAAGATACCATATGTTCACAGATTAGAAGAATAAATATTATTAAAATGTTTACAATAACTAAAGCAGTATACACATTCAACACAATCCCTATCAAAATCCCAATGGAATTTTTCACAGAAATAGAAAAACAATTTTCTGTATAATCACAAAAGACCCTGAGGAGCCAAAATAATCTTGGGAAGGAAAAACAAAGCCAGAGGCATCACACTTCCCAATTTCAAATTATATTATAAAACAATAGTAATTAAAATAGTATAATACTGACATATAAAGACCAATAGAACAGAATAGAGAGCCCATAAGTAAACCCAAGCATATGTAGATGTTCCTCGACTTACAATGGTGTTGTGTAACAATAAACCCATTGTAAGTTTTAAAATATCGTAAGTCGAAAATGCATTTAATACACCTAACCTACCAAACATCATAATTCAGCCTAACCAATCTTAAGCATGCTCAGAACACTTAGATTAACCTGCAGTTGGGCAAAGTCATCTAACATAAAGCCTGTTTTTGTAATGAAGTATTGAATATCCAGTGTAATGTTTTGCATACTGTACTGAAAGTGAAAAACAAAATGGTTGGATGGGTACCATTATAAAGTCCAAGAACTGTAGGTTGAAACATTGTAAGTCAGGAACCATCTGCACAGTCAATGAATTTTCAACAAGGCCACCAAAAAGACACAATGGGCAAAGGATAGTCTCTTAATAAATAGTGTTGTAAAAACTGGATATCCACATTCAAAAGAATAACACTGGACCCTTATCTTACATCATATATAAAAGTCAGCTGAAAATGGAGTAAACGCCTAAAACTAAGACCTGAACCCATAAAACTGCTGGCAAAAAAAGGAAAAAACAGGGGAAAAAGCTATTTGATATTGGCTTTGGCAAGAACTTTTTTGGATAGCTCACCAAAAGCATAGGCAACAAAAGCAAAAAATAAACAAGTGGGACTACATCAACCTAAAAAGTTTCTTTAACTTTTAACTTTTCTTTTCTTTTTTGTTTGTTTGTTTGTTTTTTGGGTTTTTTTTTTTTTTTTTTTTGAGACAGGGCCTTACTCTGTTGCCCAAACTGAAGTGCAGTGGTACAACCATAGCTCACTGCAGCCTTGAACTCCTGGGCTCAAGCAATCCTCCTGCCTCAGCCTCCTAAGTAGCTAGGACTACAGGTGCATGCCACCATGCTCAGCTGTTTTTTAAAAAAATTTTTGAATAGAAGGGGTCTTGCTATTTTGCCCAGGCTGGTCTAAAACTCCTGACCTCAAACAATCCTCCCACTTTAGCCTCCCAAAGTGTTGGGATTACAAGTGTGAGCCACCATCCTGGGCCCAAACTAAAAATTTCTGCAAAACAGAGTTCTTTGTGTATTCTGGAGAGATGTATTTTATCAGACTTTTTTTCTTGCAGACATTTTCTTCCAGTCTATAGCTTCTCTTTTTATTTTGTTAACATTCAAAGAGCCTAAATTTTAAATTTTGATTAAATCAATTTCAGTTTTTAAAATTTTTATTTTATACTTTGTGCTTTCGTGTTCTAGTAAATCTTTGCCTAACTTAAGGTGAAAGCATTTCCTTTTATTATTTTCTTTGATAAGTTTTATAGTTTTGTGCTTTATATTTCCCTCTTTTTTTTTTTTTTTTGAGATGGAGCCTCACTGTGTCACCCAGGCTGGAGTGCAATGGCGCAATCTCAGCTCACTGCAAGCTCCACCTCCCAGGTTCACGCCATTCTCCTGCCTCAGCCTCCTGAATAGCTGGGACTACAGGCACTCGCCACCATGCCCAGCTAATTTTTTGTATTTTTAGTAGAGATGGGGTTTCACTGTGTTAGCCAGGATGGTCTCGATCTCCTGACCTCGTGATCCACCTGCCTCGGCCTCCCAAAGTGCTGGGATTACAGGCGTGAGCCACCACGCCTGGCCTATATTTAGGTTTTTAATCTATTTTGAATTTTTTTCACATATGATACAAGGTATAGTTTGAGGTTTATTTGTGTGTGTGTATGTGTGTGTGTGTGTGTGTTTGTGTATCCAACTGTGCCATCAATATTTGCGGAAAAGACTGTTCTTTATCCATTGAACTACATTGGCACCTTCTCACAAAGTCAACTGAATAAATATTTGGATCTACTTCGCTATCTCTATTCTGTTCTATTTATTAGTATATCTAACCTTTTACACATATTATACTGTCTTAATTATTGTTGCCTTATGGTAAGTCTTCAAATGAGGAAGAAATATTCCTCATTTCATAAGGAATATTATGTTCTTTAAAGAAAAATGTTTAACTGTTCTAAGTCCTTTACCTTTCCATATAGATTTTAGAATCAGCTTTCTGACTTCTACAAAGGCCTGCTGGTATTTTCAATGGGTTGCAATGAATTTATAGATTTATAGATATATCACTTCATTTATTTAGGGCTTGTTACCCTTCATTAATGTTTTATAACTACATCTTACAAATATTAGAATATATTTTGTTAGTACTTTGTATTTATAATGCTTTCATAAGTGGAATTTTTAAATTTATATTTTCAAGTGTTCATCTCTAACATACAGAAATATAATTTATTTTATATTGACATTGCTAAATTTACTTATAAATTCTAGTAGCAATTTTATACATCCTTTGAAATTTCTACATAGACACTCATATATGTGCAAATTAAGACAGTTTTATTCCTTCTTTTCCAATCTAGACGCCTTTCCTCTTTTTCTTGATTTCTTTTTGTTTTTCCTCTCTTTCTCTTTTTTTCTCTTTCTTTCATCCTTTTTCTTTTTTACCTTATTTCCCTGGCTGGAACTTCCAGTAAAATGTATCAAAATATTCAGCAACTATAAAACTTACAAAAGATAATACCTGATAAAATCTACATGACCTTGGACTTTGTGATGTATTTTTAAATACAACATCGAAAGTGTGATCCATAAGAAAAATTGATATATTGGACTTCATTAACATTAAAAATTCTGATCTGCTGAAACCACTGTTAAGAGAATGAAGAGACAAGTTACAGACTGGGAGAACATATTTGCAAACACATACCTGATAAAAGGCAAGTATCCAAGTTATACAAAGAACTCTTAAAATTTAACAATAAAAAAATTCAACCTAATTTTAAAATGGGCCAAAGATCTGAACAGACACTTTACCCAAAAGATATACAGATGGCAAATAAGCAATTGAGAAGATGGTAATCATCATTTGTCGTTAGAGAAATTTGTTAAAGTATACAAAATTACAGGTAGATAAGAATAATAAGTTTTAGTCTTCTATACCACTATAGGATGACTATAATTAACAACAATAGATTACATAGTTTCAAATAGCTACACGGAGGATATTGATAAGGATGTGGAGGAACAGAAGCTCTCATCTATTGCTGGTGGAAATGTAAAATAGTACAACCACTTTGGGAAACAGTTTGGCAGTTTCTTACAAAGCCAAACATACTTGTATTATATGATCCAACAATCACACTTCTAGGTATTTACCTACCTGTTTTGAAAACTTATTAATATGTACACAAAACCTGCATGTGAATATTTATAGCCATTTCATTCATAATTACCCCCAAATAGAAGCAACCAAGGTGTCCTTTGATAAGTGAATGGATAAACAAACTGTGGCACATCCATATAATGGAATACCACTTAGTAATAAAGAGGAATGAACCATCAAGCTACACTAAAACATGAATTAATTTTAAATGTATATTGCTAAGTAAAATAAGCCAGTCTGAAAAGGCTACAATACTGTATTATTCCATTTATATGACATTTTGCAAAGAACAAAATTATAGAAATGGTAAATAGATCGGTGACTGCTAGGGGTTTAGGTCAGGGAGAGAGAGTTGAACAGGTAAAACAGGGATTTTTAGAATGGTGACATTATTCTGTATGATACTGTGATAGTGGCTACATGACACTATAAATTTGTCAAAACCCATAGAACTTTACATCACAAACAGTAAACCTTAATGTATGCAAATTGTAAAAGATCATTTAGGAGGTTAAGGATCCCAGGGTGGAAATTAGAATGTGACAAAAGAATAAACTATATTACAAATGCATGGAACAACCACACTGAAGGAGATAGGACAAAAGGTGCTAATGTAACCTTTGGAAATTAATAGAATCTATAAGACTGAAAACAAAAAGACTTGACCTTAAGCACTGTACTGTAGTTGGTAAAATTTCTTCCCATGAAGGTACGGGTCAATAATTCTGAAAGCACTATATATATACTGGAACTGAACAATTGGGTAAATGGATGGCAGATGGCAGGACACAGATTTCTCACTGTTAGTGTAGGATTTTGCAGATGACCATGGAAGGAGGATAAAACAATTCATGTGGTACTGAATTATAGTTGAAAATGTCAATATGAGTTCATGTCTAGCTTAATATACATTCAAATGTTAAATATAGGAATATTTATAGACATGTATATATTCATTGGTTAGCATACACATATCTATTCCCTGCTCTGTCAGTTGAGAAGGCCTAGAAGCGATGTCATTTCGATAGCAACGAGCATACCAAAAACTCCAGCTTTGGTTTTCATACCATTCTCCAGTAAACAGAACAGGGCTCTTTATTTTATTTCATTTGTATTTTTATTTGTTTGGATAAATAGCTGATTCTAGGGCTGGAGCAAGAAACATACAAGATGAGCTTGGAGCATCGTTCAATGCCATAAAGAAATGTTTAAAGAACAAAAAACCCATAATGATGAGGATATGACAAAGGGACAAAGGAGCCAACTGAAAGAATTGCCAGTGGCCAAAGCTGGAACAATTTGAGCAACAAAATAAAGTGGTATTAGATTATAAGCCAAGGTACAAAATAAATATTCAGGAGCTCACACTGACATAAATAAATCATTGAATAAACAAGCAAATACATCAGTACATAAATGGGGGACGAGGAGAGGAGAACAGACAAATCAGCCATGCAAAATTCCCAGCAATTCAAGAAGATACTCTGCTTAAAAGAAGTGAAATGTAAATCCCAACTCCTTAGGTGTGGGTCGCACATACTGACTTCCTTTCAGAGTCAAGCATGGAAAGGGGGGAAAAGGGAGGAGCTTTATGGTGGAGAGGCCTGACTCCCTCACCCAGGTCATCAGGGTTAACACCAACAGTGATAAGTCATGGTTATAATGTGTTTACTTTACATGACTTGATGAAAATGGCACTTTACCTCTGATCTTCCTCCCAGTCCAATCATGAGAAAAGCATCAGACACACACCAACTAAAGGACATTCTACAAAATACCTGATCATTATTACTCAAATTGTCAAAGTCATCAAAAATACGGAAAGTCTGAGAAACTGTCATAGGCAAGCAGAGTCTAAGGAAACATGATGACTAGATGTAATGTGACAAGATCCTAGAACAGAAAAAGACATTTGGTAAAAACTAAGGGAATCAGAATAAAGAATGGATTTAATTAATAATAACGCACAAATATTGGTTCATGGACTGTTACAATTTAACCATACTAATGTTGATAATAGGAGAAACTGGGGTGGGGTATATGGGAACTCTGTACTGTCTTCACCATTTTTCTTTAAAACTGAAACTATTCTAAATTTCACAAGTTTATTGAAAATTTAGGATGATAAAATGTCAAAAGTTGTGTCAAAATAAATGCTTTTAGCACATATGACAACAAAAGACTAATTTCTTTAACACATAAAGAATTCCTATAAAACCTTGAAGATATCAATAACTTAATAGAAAGGTGGTCCAGGTTTAACTAGATAGTTAACAAAAATGAAATTGCAACAGACTTTTCAGAATATAGAAATTTGATCAATATTACTCATAATAAGAAAAATGCAAAGTAGACTACACTGAGATACCATTTTCACTGATCAGATGGGTCAAGTCTGATAATATACTTTGTTGGGAGGGAGAAAGAATGATCTTCACTCTTTGTAAGAACATAAATACGTACAAACTCAATGGATGGGGACTTGACAATACATATCAAAATGAGCAATACATACACGCTTTGACCAGCTCTTTTAGCTCTTTTGACATCTAGGAATATATTCTCTTGAAATACTAATCTATGTGTACAAAGATATCTATACAAGGAGAGTCATTGCATTGCAGTACTGTTTGTATAACATCAATTACTTTTTTTTTTTTTTTTTTTTTTGGAGACCTAGTCTCGCTCTGTCGCTAGGCTGGAGTGCAGTGGCGCAATCTGGGCTCATTGCAACCTCTGCCTCCTGGGTTCAAGTGATTCTCCTGCCTCAGCCTCCTGAGTAGCTGGGACTACAGGCGCGCACCACCACAGCCAGTTAATTTTTTTTGTATTTTTCATAGAGATGGGGTTTCACCATGATGGCCAACATGGTCTCGATCTTTTGACCTTGTGATCCGCCCGCCTCAGCCTCCCAAAGTGCTGGGATTACAGGCATGAGCCACCATGCCCGGCCACATCAATTACTTTTTAAAAGCCAGAAATCTATCATTAGTGGACTTGTCAAAAAATTACACGTATGTAAAATAGAGAGTGAAATACAATGTAGCTATTAAGAAGAATTGAAGTACCTCTACGGGTACTGACATGTAACAATTGCGAAGATACAATGAGAGAAGAAAAACAGCAAAGTTCAGAATATTGTGCACCTAAAATTAACTCTTATTAGTATACAAAAACAGCAATTTAAAAGAAAATTGCATCCGTAGAAAACTGGACAATTTAAAGACTGCAATCAGAAAGCAAAATGTGTTTTTAGTAATCAAATATGATTGCAAAAATAAAAAAATCAATTGCATCTTGAATAATAAGAGCCCAGCTGAAAACAAAGTTGGTTCTCTGGCAAATAAAGTTATGATAATGTCTCAAAACATAGAGCAAAATTAAAAGTATTATTGAAAGTTACTCGCGAGACTGAGGCAGGAGAATGGCGTGAACCCGGGAGGCGGAGCTTGCAGTGAGCCGAGATTGTGCCACTGCACTCTAGACTGCGCGACAGAGCGAGACTCCGTCTCAAAAAAAAAAAAAAAAAAAAAGAAGGAAGTTAAGGAGCTGTCAGACAGATACAGCAGCTTCAACACCCTTATAGAAGAGATTTAAAAGGAGTAAACTGAAAAAAGAAAATGGTTAGTGGCAAATTTTCAAGGAAATGTTAGAAGAAAACACTCTGGAGCTAAAGAAAGAGACTCTTTTGACTGAAAGGTCCCACCAAATGCCAGTAGAGATTAATGCATAAAAGCTTTTGACAAATTATAGATTTTTAATGTTTTCATAAGACCACTCATAACGAATATCTGGCTTAAAAAATAATTGATGTTATACAAACAATACTACAATGATTCTCCTTGTATAAATATCTTTGCACACATAGATTAGTATTTCAAGATAATATATTCCTAAATGTCAAAAGTGCTGGTTAAAGTGTATACATACTGCTCATTTTTATATGTGTTGTTAAATCTGCATCCATTGAGTTTGTATAATTTTTATTCCCACCAAGAGTGAGGAGAATTCAGTGTCTTTCTCCCTGTCCAACAAAATATATTATCAGACTCAACTCACCTGATCAGTGAGAACGATATCTCAGTGTTGTCTACTTGGCTTTTTCCTTATGTGAGTGATATCAAAAGTTCTGAACTCCAAAGAATAAAAGATCCTACAACTTCCTAGAGAGAAGAAAACAAGATTACCTTAAAAGAAGAAAAATCAAATGGATGCAGACTTCTCAGGTCCAACAAGAAATTCTAGAAGACAAAGGTGGAATGCTTTCAAAATTCTGAGGGACAAATTATTTGAACCAAGAATTCTATGCCAGTCTAAATGATCAATCAAACGTGAGGGTGAAATGACAATTTAGAAAGGTTAAATTCCATTGATGTACATTTTCTGAAACAGAAATGCTCAAGGATATATTCCCAGATAGCCAAAAAGGAAATTAAAGAAAGAAGAAAACATGGATTTTCACAATGAGGTAACTGCTGTGCAGCATTTATAGAGCATAGTCCCATAAAAACAGGAGGATAGAGGACTTCCACAAAGAAAGAACGTTTTTGAAGAAATAAGAGGATTTCATTCAATCCATAGTATAAAGAGAACACATAAAGGTCTTCTATTAGTCAAATGTGAAAATAATCTCCGGATGTTTAGGAAAAATGAAAAGCTGCCCAAAAGAAACATGGTCCTGTCATTAAAAACAAATTAAAAATGAGGCATGGCCATGAGCTGGAAGGAATGAGCTGAGACGGGTGTGAGAAAAGTGCAAAGTATTTGGCTTTACTTTCTAAGCAGTCTTCCTTAGTAACAAAGGAGAATGTGTATTTTTGAAGGAAAAAAAAAAAAAAAAACAGAGGCTTGGGAAGTGCAATGAGTTTTTTTGTTTGTTTGTTTTGAGGCAGGGTCTCACTCTATCACCCAGGCTGGAGTGCAGCGGTGCCATCACGGCTCAGTGCAGACTTGACCTCCCAGGCTCAAGCAATACTCTCATCTCAGCCTCCTGAGTAGCTGGGACTGCAGGCAAGCACCACCAAACCCAGCTAATTTTTTTGTATTTTTTGTAGAAACAAGATTTCTCCATGTTTCTCAGGCTGGTCTCAAACTCCTGGGCTCAAGCAATCCACCTGCCTTGGTCTACCAAAGTGCTGGCATGAGCCACTGTACCCAGCCTGCAATGAATAATGTTTACATAGTCATAATATTTACAATGCTATTTTTTTGGAATTAACTTATGGGTATGTTATGGCTAAAATAACTAAACTATAGTTACAGAATAAAAATAAATGTTACAAACTTCGACCACATAAAAGGTGCAAGGGAGAGACAAATGTTTATTTCTTCCCCATATATTGTGGGGAGTAGATAATGTCTAAAATGTTAAAAAAACAGAAGTTTGATTATGTTATTTAAAAAGATAATCATTTAGAAAACTAGAATTAATGCTGTCTGAAGTTTGAACATAAAAGAAGATAAGCATATTATTTAATGGTACCCATCAGAAATGCCAAAGACAAGAGGCGTTATAAGTGGTTACAGCGGAGAGGAACTTCCGTGTTTGGGCTGAAGTGGAAAAACTAGGGTAACATTTTCCGTAGTGGTCTCTACTGTACAATGTAAAATTGTATAATAATATGCATGTTTGCTTCTATAATTAAAAAACAAAAAATATTTGCTTATATAATAAAAAATAAAATGAAATAGATTACTAAACCAATGATCAGGGAACAATTAGAAAATAAAGCAGTGATTAATTAAAGCCATAATAAATTCCAAAAAAAGATCTTGTTAATGTGATCTTATGAAAACCGAGTGGAACACTTGTATTCTGGTCTTGGCTTTGCCAAGAACTCACTTTGGCCAAGTCATTTCCTCCCTTGTGCCTCAGGTTCCTTATCAGTAAAATGGAGGTATGAGCTTCACAATCTCTAAATTCTCAGCTATAGTTTTCTAATATTCTAATTTGAACTTTCCTTCACATTTTGATAAAATTACTAGCCCAGCAAATTAAGGGTACCCCCACAGATATCTGTGTTTCACACTATCACGGTGTTTTCACATGGTTAGTTTTTTTATGATTACCCATGTGGTTAGATGCAATGATGCGGGTTGGAGGGCAGCCCAGCTCCTGAGCGATCAGTCACTTCTAATGAGTAGGGTTATAGGCTTATGGCAATGTGGAAGGCAGCGTAGTACGTAGCTCAGTCTTTGTTGACAGGGCCATCAACATATCTACATGGGACCTGCAGAGAGGTACTTAGGATTCCTACTGCAGAAAGTCAGCCACCAGAAGCACAATGATGGGATTTGTGGGAATAGACCCCAGACCCCAGGCTTGAGCTCCTTGAATGGCAGGCATAAGGTGGGGTGGATACAACATTCTCTGTGAGGAAAGGACTCATTCTGAAGGAGAAGGAGAAGAAAGGAATATGTCACTTGTTCCCTCAACCTCAACAGAAGTGGGTCCAGCTTCTGGAGGGAGGGAGTTGTAGTGACAGAATTGTTCTTCCAAGGGCACTGAAAGGAACAGAGAGGATAGCTGTGCTGTTTGGTGGACACCCGCATTAGTTTCCTGGGGCTGCTGTAACAAAGTGCCAAAACTAGGTGGCTTAAACAACAGAAATTTATTGTCTCCAAGTTCTGAAGCCTGGAAGTCTGAAGGCAAGGTGTTGGCAGGGTTGCTTCTTTGTGAGGCTAAGAAAGAATATATTCTGTCTCTCCTCTAGCTTCTAGAGGCTTTCTGGCAATCTTTGGCTTTCCTTGGCTTGTAGAAACATCACCTAATCTCTGCTTTCACGTTCACATGGTGTTCTCCCAGTTTGTGTGTCCCTGTATCCAAATTTCCACTTTCATAGAATGATACCAGTCATATTGGATTAGGGTCCCACCTACTCCACTAAGACCTCATCCTAACTAATTACATCTGCAATGCCTCTATTTCCAAATATGGTCACAGTCTGAGAAACAGGTGGGGGTGGTTAGGACATCAACAAATGAATCTTGGAGGGCACATGATTCAATCGATAGCACTTCTTAATTCGGTAAATCCTAGAGCCCTTCTTGTTCCACAGTACAGGAACTTTTGGCGAAAAGAATATTAGGACCAGCCAGGAAGAATGGCTTCCACCTCATGAACTACTGTGCAAGTGATGGTAGGAGGCAGGTGACCTAAGGGCAGCATGATTAGGCACAGCTGGCATGGCTGGTGATGGGGGCTCAAAGCAAGAAGAGGGGAGCTGCAACACCTGCAAGAGGTGGCAACTACTTATGACATACCAGTTGGCTTGGGGGTAGTTGACTCCCCATTCTAGTCAACTATTACTCTAATGATGCTGTACAAAAACAAAATCAAACTTCCCAAGTTACATGATTTTTTGCATTCAGCATTCTGTGGGTTGATGGGGAGATGGGGCTTTATTCCTCAGGCTAAGGGCCAACTTCAAATCTTCTCCTAGGGCTCCCAATTCCAGGACCAGTGGCTACCCAGAGCTTACTCTTCCCAAGGTAGGTGGTGTGCAGCAGAAGCATAAGTCACCAAGCCAAATTGCACCAACAAGTTCAGACCTCTGTTCATATCACCCTGGCTAACATCCTATTGGCCAGAGCAAGTCACCTGGCCCAAACCCAGCATCAGTGGATTAGGTGTGTATGCACTGACTAGTCCACTGAGAGATGCTACAGTCTTGCAGCAAAGGGAATGGAGGTATGAAATCTTCCAGGAAGGTAGTGAACAGGCAGAAACAATATCTACTGTCCAAAACTCCAGCTTTCATTTCTTTTTCAAATGATGAAATTAACCCATTTGGAAAATAGTCAAAAGCAAAATGTAAAAATAAAAGTCCCACCATCTGGAGACAGCCATTGCTAATATGTTTTTTTCTTTTGCTTCACTATTATAGTGATCCTCATAAACCACTCTGTTCCCCTCCCTGCAGTTATTCCCTCTAGGCATGAAAAATCAGGGCATGCTTATTAGAACTGTGAAGGAAAGAGCTTCTATGCTTAAGAATCAAAGTAAAAAAATAAAATAAAATAAACAGATTTAATTCACTGGAATACTAGAAAACAGCCAGCTACATGAAACTCAATAAGAAGACATAAAATATA
Organism: Pan paniscus; assembly: GCF_029289425.2. Taxonomy (NCBI): domain Eukaryota; kingdom Metazoa; phylum Chordata; class Mammalia; order Primates; family Hominidae; genus Pan; species Pan paniscus. Next base: position 133,227,719 of record NC_085926.1, read on the forward strand.
CTACATTTAGATGAGAAAAAAAACTGTTCAAGATGGAGAGACGAAAACTTAATAACACTTCATGTGAGAAAGATCTGGGTGTTCCAATTTATCATAAATAAAACAGGAACCAATCACAAAGCTGCTTTAACAGATGTATCCAAGCTAAGAGTAGAAAGTGTGTGTATAATGTTATGTATGTATCTGTGTGTGTGTGCGTGCATGTGCATGTTCATTATTTGAAATGCAGAACACATTTTTTGAGAGATATACAAGAAACTGCTAACATGGTTATCTCAAAGCGGAGGAGGAGTACTGGGGAGGGAGTTCTTTACTTTTCATTTTATTTCCTTTCATGTATATGAAATTTTTTACCATAAGTGTATATTATTTTTATATTGTAAACGTTGTTTAAATTGAAAGAAAATGTAACAGAGATGATAGAAATACTGTTGGGGCTGGATAAACTTATTCAGTTTGGGCATGCTGGTTTTTATTATTTTTATTACAATGACATAATATGACAGCACAAGAGATTGTTCAATATATATCCTCATAGTTTCAGTCATAGCACATACACAATTCTGTAAGTGTGGTTTTATCATTTGACTGTAGCAGTGGTTAGGCACATAAGTTCTGGAATTAGTCTGCCTGGGCTTTTGCTGTGTGATCGTGAGCAAGTTACCCACCCTGTCCAGGCCTCTTTTACCACTTTTAAAATGAGAATACCATTGCTATCTACTTTGTGGGGTTATTGTGATGACTCAAGGAGGCAATCACTATTATGCTTTGAACAAAGCCCAGGGTGTAGTCAGTGCTCTCTTTAAATGCTAGTTATCAGCTAACTAACATTTGGTTTATTATGAGTGCTTCCCCAGCTGTCTATGTAATTTCTATATATTTTCTATGCATAATGCATAATATCTCATAGCCTGGATATGTCATAATTTAATTAATCATTCTATTGTTTGGCATAGAGGTTACATGTAAACATATGTGCATGTGTGTATGTGAATTGCTATGAAGATGCTATAAAACAACACTTCTCCAGCTTTAATGTGTGTATAAATCACCTATGGATCCTATTAAAATGCAGATTCTAATTCAGGAGAACCAGGACATAGCCTGAGATTCCGCATTTCTAGCAAGCTTCCAGGTGATGCTAAAACTGTAGGTCCGTGGACCACACTTTAAGTAGCAAGTTATAAACATCTAATGAAAATAGGAGGATTAAGAGGGACTTAGAAACAGTTACTAGAGAAACAAGGGGTGATTTGCCTGGCTACGATGAGATGTTGTGTCTCTTGAATACCTTCAAATACTTGGAAGCCTGTCACATAAAAAGAATCCTGATTCTCTGGAACTTCAGAATACAGACTAATGGGTAGAAGTTCTAGGGAGGCAAAATTTCTGTCAATATAAGAAAGAACTTTGTTACAGGTCCTGTTTATCTCTACAGCTTTAGGAGTCTGTGAAGTAACATCATTGGCTTGGCCAGTTACCACAGTGACAAAGCTAACACCCTTCAGCAAAGCTAGGGCAATGTGGAATCAAATGTTCCCAACATGCAGTGGCAGCTTGCAGGGAAGGGACTCTCCTAAGAAAGTGCATCAAGTGGAAGACCTTCTGAATGTTGTCAAGGAGGAACCCTGGAGTTCCCATGATATTCTTCATGCCCCTGTGGAGACTTGCAGGGTCCTCTTCTGCCCTGAGGGGATGTACTGAGACTTTGTCACATTGCTGGACCATTCTGCCTCTGAGTTCTTCACAGAGCCAGACTCTTCAAGTCTGCCTGCAGTCACACTACTTTCTAACTCCGGTTTCCTGGCTCTTGGTTTCTCCATGAACTTGCAGTCTATAGATTGCCAAGGCAGCAGACTTCAGTGACAGATTTTTGCTCACCACGTGGCCAGGAAGGATCTGGGCATGTCCTTCAATGGGTTGTAGACATCCTGTCCTCCTGCTAGCAGAAATCAATGGCACCTAAATTCTCTCTTCTCCTTAAGTGGAAAGCCTGGCTCGCTCTCCACCCACTGAGCAGGAACAGCTGTGGATCTGTGGGAAAGGAAGAGCACCAGATTTCCCATCCCAGTTTTGCTTGGAAACTGAGTATTGCCAGGGTCCTTAGGTGACTTCTGAAGGGCAAAGGAAAGAGGGGAATCACTCAGGAAGTGAGCTGGATATCTTCAAGGACAGTCCAGGCTCTGAGTGGAGCAGTGCCCATGGAGCCAGCAGGGGAAGAGGTATCCTAGAGCAAGACAGTCTGGCCTGGGGGCCGATGAGTGAGACACAGGGGAGACCCTCTCACCAGTGATATCCTACAGCAGGACCACTCTTGTCCTGAGTGACAGCTCTCTCCCAATTCCAGAACCATCTTCCTCCTTCTCAACCCAGCACAAAACCTACCAGGCAGAGCCTTTTCCTCTCCTGTCAGTCATTTCTGCTACAAAAGAAACTGGGTACAAGATTGAACTGTTTTTTTTCTCACAACTCTTCTGACACTACATGTCAAGGGTGGGGTTATCACACCAACCAATTCTCCAACTCTCTGGACACCAACTGAGTGTCCTACAATTCAATTCAATTATGACGCTCTCTACTCAGAGTTAACACTGACCCCATAGGTAAGGGCTCAGTCCCACAAGACTTTCCCTACTTCAGATGTCAGTCTTAAGTCTTAGGTTGCCATGTGTACTTCTGGCTATAAATGGGGGAGGAGCATCCCACAACCCCATGTGTAGACTCGATAATTTTCTAAAATAGCTCACAGAATTCCCGAAGGCACTTTATTTACTATTGTGGTTTATTATAAAGGTTACAACTCAGAGAAACAGTCAAATGGAAGAGATGCATGGGGCAAGGTATTGAAGGGGGCATAGCATTTTCATGCCCTCTCTCCAGGCACACCACCCTCTCAGCACCTCGATATGTTGTTCACCAACCCTGAGGCTCTTCAAACCCCATTGTCTATGGCTTGAATGGAGGTTACATTAAGGGTTGATTAAATCATTGGCCATTAGTAATTGACTCATTCTCCAGCCCCTGTTCCCTCCCTGGAGGTCAGGGAGGTGGGGCTGAAAGTTCCAATCCTCTTATTATGCCTAAAGCTATCTAGGGGCTCCCAGCCAGCAGTCATTTCATCAGCATACGAAAGACACTCTGATCACTCCAAAGATTCCAAGGTTAGGAGCTTTGTGCCAAGAAATGGGGACAAAGATCAAATATTTGTTTTGTATTATATCACATAGGTTAGTGAGATACTTTGAAAAATTAAAACTTGGCCAGACATGGTGGCTCACACATGAAATCCCAGCACTTTGGGAGGCCAAGGCAGGCTGATCACAAGGTCAGAAGTTCGAGACCATCCTGGCCAATATGGTGAAACCTCATCTCTACTAAAGATACAAAAAATTAGCCGGGCGTGGTGGTGTGCACCTATAATCCCAACTACTCAGGAGGCTGAGGCAGGAGAATCGCTTGAACTCAGGAGGTGGAGGTTGCAATGAGCCAAGATCGCATCACTGCACTCCAGACAGGGCAAGACTCCATCTCAAAAAAAAAAAAAAAGTAATTAAAACTCAAGACTAACATCCTCTCTGTGTTATCTAAGGTGCTATAATAAGACAGACAGTGTTAGAAAAGTGAAAGACCACACTATTAGTCGCTCACAGACACTGCTGTGAAGGATGGAGAAAACCCAGAAGGCAGGAAGCACCTCCAACATTTGGCCGGGGTGGGGTCAGATGGCCTTTCTCACATGTCCATCTCCTGATGAGTCTCCAAGGGTCGATACTGTCCATTTGTCTTGTATCCCCAGTGCCAGCCTTCATGTACCACACAGAGCTGGTTCTTGATAAACACATGCTGAATTACTGTGTCTTTGGATGAGAGGAAAGGTCCAAGAAAGGACAGAAAGGAGATAGGAGAGTAGCAGCAAGGAACTCTCCAACACAAGTTCTGGCACATCATAAAGATCCACCCCACAAGACAGTAAACCAGCTTACCAGGTGCACTGCCTTTTTCATTACCATCTGAGAAATGGTTATCATTTCTCTCCAGGTCAAAGAATAGGCACATTAAGTGAATCAACTGAAGGTATTTCTTGAGCGCACATTATCACTGTTCTTCCCTATGCCAGCATGGTCAAAAGTTATGTAACCCTAAGCTCCAAGCTACTCACCTTGACATACTCAATATCTTGGAACAGAGAATGTACCTGACAAAAATCGTCTGGTGAATGAATGTGAAGCATGAGAAAACAATGGGACATAACATGAATACCTTCTCTTCAGTTTATTTCTACAAGGGGCAGGAAGAAGATGTGAAGAAAAAAGAAAAAAAGGAAGGAGAGTGATCCCCAGTTGACACCTAATTATTCAGTCTGGAGGAATCTGAGCTAAGTTTGTGTTGAGTGTGACTGATGCTGGCAGGTGGAACTTTAACCTGAGTTGTGCTGGTGGACACACTGATCGCTGATGGTGGTGAGGGGGGCTCATCAACAGCTTACTGTACATCACACTTGTTAGGTTCTGAGTCCCTCCTCTAGCCCTCCCTGGCCTTACACTGATCTCTCTCCATTTGATTATCTTACAAACATTTTTACTAGGCAATTAAATGCTTAATTTGGATAAAAGAAGAGAGAGTGCAAAAACAATAGTTCACATGCACATATAATTAGCATTGAGTGGGTTAGATCGCATAAGACCCAAACTGGAAGTATGGAGAAAATGAAGCTGGAGATGTAAAGTTGAACTTTTTGTTAAGAATGGGGAGGAAGACAGGTGTCAGCTTGATCTTACCACTGTCTTACTGAAACTGTATTTTATTATATCTCCCCACTCCGTCTTGACACAAAACACTCACTTAAAATTATTTGTTTCTTAACAGTAAGTTTACAAAGCCCTTTGGATCACATGACTGCTATGGTAGGTTTAAATGCATTATCAAGACATCTTCAAGGGACAGAAAGTATAAAAGGAGGGGTTTTACATGCTTTGTGTGAATGGCTTGGTTTGCAGCATCTTTCAGAGCTGGGGACCAGTGGATGAGGGAGAAGGCCTTATGCAACTTAACTGATCCACTATTTGGTGGGTTGGCCAGGATCCAAAGATTGACCAGTCCTAAGGCCCTAGGGAAAAGTACGTGTCCAAACATTAGGCAACTGAAGATTGACCAAGCAGGGTAGCAAGAGGGAATAGTCTCCTTCCAGAATAAAAACAAAGCCCATCACCCATGTTTGGAAGTAGGTTAAATTTAATAGATACCGTTTACTCAGAATTTACTATGTTCTAAGCACTGTTCTGTTTTGCATATATTATCTCAATTATTAGGTTGCTGTAATAATCTTGTGATAGAAGTATTACAGATTTTATTTTGCAAGTGAGAAAACTAAGGAATAGAGATATTTAACTAATTTACCCAAGTCATAAACCTAGTAAGTGATGGAGACAGTTCTGTAACTTAGATCCATCTGCATCCAAAGCCTATGCTTGTAACTACTCCACCACTACCAACCTACTGAGGAGGGTGGGTTTCCAAGTGGGGAGAAATAGTAGAACCAGTCAGCTCAGATTCTCACTGCCAAGGTTCTGCTTCCCTTTGGATCTCATTAATAGCCACTGCCACCTCCTCTGGGTTACTCTCGGTGGTCAAACTTTCTCTTTCGCATTCTGCCCAAACAGAATCCTGAACATACCTTTTATGGCTACAACCAAGCCATAAGGCTGGAAAAGACTTTACTTGATACTCAGGGTACCACCACAACCCCTCATACCATCAGGATTGTCTTGTTTGTTTTTAATAGAGTAGGTTGTCCATAAATGTTTGTAACATGGCTGCTATAGTTTGCTTTTGTTTGTCCTCTCCAAATCTCATGTTGAAATTTGAGCTCTAGTTTTGCATGTGGAGCTAATGGGAGGTGTTTGGATCATAAAGGTGAGTCCCTCATGACTGGCTTGATGCCGTGCTAATGATAATGAGTGAGTTTTTGCTTTATTTGTTTTCATGAAAGTCAGTTGTTAAAAAAGAGCCTGGCACGTCCCTGCTCATGCTCTCGCTCTCTCTCTCTATTTCCTCTCTCATCATGTGATCTCTGCACACACTGTCTCCACTTTACCTTCCATTATAAGTAGAAGCAGCCTGAAGCCCTCACCAGAAGCAGATGCTTGTGCCATGCTTTTTATATAGCCTGTAGAACTGGAAGCCAAATAAACCTCTTTTCTTTATAAATCACCCAGTCTACAGTATTCCTTTATAGCAACACAAATGGACTTAGATAATGGCATGAGGTAACCAATTACAAAATAGGAACAGCTTTCTAGAGCTCATCTCTGTAGCCCTTTTTACTGGCTGCCCTGTACCCTTCTGGGGAACATCATCAAAATACCCTTTACAACCCTGGAGCACATGCTTAGGTCTCTTAGCATAAAACAGAGTTCCTCATGAGAACTCCAGAGAGGCAAGTGGCCTCCTATACCCAACTGGCCTTTATAAAGTCAGCATCCAGGTGACTGTCCAGAGGGATACCCTTACACTTCAGAGGAGACAGACGCAAGGCACAGTCCAAGCACAGTAGATCATGGGGTCGGTGCAGGCAGCAGTGGGTAGGAGGAGATCTTGCCAATTTCTCCTGGCAGGTAGGACAACAGGAAAAGGCAAAGAGGTAGCACTGAACCCACCCATTAGCAGTTGGGAGCCTAGGGCATGAGGGTAGGGAAGATAAGCCCATGTCCAGTGGTTACAACATCCCAAGATATAGTCTGGGAAGACATTTACTATGAGGTTATGGCACAGGATTCAAATCCGAAGCAGCAAAGGACCCTGGCAGGTGTGCATAGCATTGAGAGGGCATCAGTAGCTGGGTCCAGGGATGGGATGGAAACTGCAGGTGGAGATCAGAAGGGAGGAGGTGACAAAGACTGAGAACAAGACAAAATCTGAAAGTTATCAGGACCACAACACAGACTCAGGGGAAGGGCAAATATCTGGGAGGCTTGAGGTCAACCAGGCCCTGCCACAGATCAGGAGAAGCTGGAACCCAAAGATGAGGTTTTACCAAAGTGAATGAAGCAAGTTTCCACAGGGTCAAATGAAGATTAAGGCAGAGGGCTGATCCCAGAAAAGGGTAAGCACCTTGGTTCTGTAATTCAGGACACTTGAGATGGAACCCACAGTGAGACTGATGGAACCCAAACCAACATGTCACAGGCCCCAAGCTCCTTACAGAGCTCCTGCCTGGAGCTGGACATGGTCCCTGAACCTGGCAGGGCTGTGCCTGCATGCAAGGGTTAAATAGTCCAGCTACAGGGGAGGGCAGCAAGAGCCAGTATCTGAGCAGGCAGCTCATCCCATCACTCTCCTTCCATCTAGTGTGATATCAACTGAAGATCAGCCATCTGTGGAAATCCAATAGACATATAACATGGATATGTCAAGTAAATCAATCTCCAATTGACCTGGACCAGCCGTTTCGGTTTCTCACCCTGAGCAAGTGCCACACAGGAGCTGGCTGACAGTGCACTCCACAATGTCATGACCTTCCAGCAGGCTGTCCCAGGTTCCAGTTCACTACGCCAGGCTCTTCTCCCTGGGGTGCCAGAGCAGCTTTGGGGTATGTTCATGGCCTGACAGCAGTCTGAGTGTCACCAAGGGAAACTTCATGCCAAAAGCTATGCTAAGTTATGTCAGTGTCCTTAGCAGGCTCAGGGGACACTAACCTCACTGCCAAGAGCAAGCAACTCAGCACTTGCCCATGAGGGGTTGAGCCACAGATCTAGAAATCTCTGGTCTTTTCTCAAGGGTCTCTAATCCCCTGGGCAGGAAGCTTAAAGCCTGAGTTCTCAGCACTGGTGTTAAGGCTGCCCTTCCCCAGCTGCCTGGCTCTGAGTTAATCCCAACCCAACCACCAAGAGACAAGAACTTCATTTCCCCCATGATAGGTTGTGAGTCCTTGCCAGGACATGAGTCCTTATTCCTGTCAGTCTCTTCTCAGGGCTGGATCCTGCTATAACAACCCAAAGGAACTGTGATTCTGGAAGGCAAGGCCTACCCACATCATCTCCGTGTAGTGAGGTTCTGGTACTGAGGAGGGGTGTGTCAGATTGAGGGATGAATTAATGAATGAAGAAATGAAGACAGACACAAATGAGAATCATCTCTATCCACGAAAGCTTTTGTTAAGGAGATGTGTCCAGAGGAGGAGGCAATTTCTATTCTTTTGCTGCCAGTATCCAGACCTTGGTAGAATATGGGTGTGCTCTGATGACAGAAAGGCAGGTATCTGTAAACCACTATTACCAAATCATTAATCAGGTATTTATGTCCTGCTTTCAGAATCAGCTAACAAGAGAGCTCTGCCTCTCTCAGGGCTTGAGGCCTTTTTTTTCCTTGCAGAGGTTAGGGTGAGACAACTGCTTTTGCACCATCATCGCAATTCCCCCTGTTCCTCCTTTTCCTTCTTCCTAACAACCCTCAGTCTATACATAAACATATATGCCCACACTCACACACAGAGCTGCCCACAGCAGCCTTAATTCCACCTGTTCCAGCATTAAGCATCTCTCATCTGTCATTTCTGTATTTTCAGATGCCACTGGAATGAAGCTCTCCATTCATTATTTGGATAATGAACCAGTGGTGGCCTAAGGCTGGCAAACTAGAGGCTAATCAATGGTCTTGGGACCCAACACATTTTGATATTTCTCTGCTCCCATCCCCGCATACCACACAATGGCACGGTGGGCTGTGAGGGTGCTGAAGTGATGTGTGTCCTTTGGGTAGAGTTTTGGGAGGGTCTGTGGGCTCCAGCAGCTCCATCTTTGGGTATAGCTCAGGGAAGGCAATGCCCTTGAGACACTGGTAGTGACAGATTTCACAGACTCAATAGCTGTAGAGGAGGCCAGGCCCTTTGTCTTACCACAGTGAGCAGAGTGGGTCCTGAGCCAGCAGCCTGTAGACTCCCCTTCCTGCCTGAGGCTCTGCCATCTTCTCAAAGGAAGATGAGGCTCAGCTCTCAGTTCCAGCCTTTCCTGCCCACAGCTGTCTCTGAGAACATAGTCAGTTCCTTTTTCCTTTCTCCATTCTCATCCCAGACACACAGAACCCATTCCCATATTTTTGTCCATTACCACACCCTTCCCACCAGTCCCTCAGAGAAGAGAACTACAGATGAACTGCCTTCATTATTTCTTAGGTGTTTGGTTTCTTGCTGGATGACAGGCCTTGTAAATGTAGCACTTATTCAGACTGACCACAGCATGAGCAGCACAAAAGGGATCACCATCACAGGCCTAGGTCAGCCAAAGAACCATTATTACATTCTCTGGTGGAAATATCCCTCCTTTGAACAAAAAAACATCTAGTAGAGCAAAGGGGCAGCATGGAGAAATTTGAGATGGCAGAAATATTCTGCATCATGGTCATGGGGTGGATAAATGACCATGCATTTGTTAAAACCCATGGAATGATGTGTATGTGTATACATACATATGTAAGTATACACGTGTGTGTGTGTATATATATGTATGTAAGTATACGTGTGTGTGTGTGTGTGTGTATGTGTATGTGTGTATGGAGAGAGAGAAAAAGAGAGGGAGAGAGGGCACTTTGAATCATGAGGATAGAAGCAAAACTAGGGGATTATAAGGAGTGCCATCCTTTCGATTCCTAGACCTGTATGTTTGGAATCTAAGAGATACAGCATATGAAACACATTGTGGGATAATGCCCACCTCTTGCAAGGTGCCATTTCCTAGCTGGTGTCAAGATGGACTCTTCAACAAGCCATTCCTGCTCTCTATTCTTCTGCTAGATTATGGAGGGCATAATCCAGGGCCTTCTGGATCAATTTCCTAGGAGTGTAGGTATTTCCAGGCTCTGGACCCAGGTAGTGTTCATCCATCCCTATGTCACAAGTTTCTCGTCTTGCTCCTTCGCAGATTCTAACTATGCATTCAATCTGGCAGTCATGGCTCAGAATTCATGCAGATCCTCACCTCAGCTCATCTGTCCTTCCAGGTAAAATTGGCCTGTTAGGAAGATTTCCTTTCCCCTGTGGTGTTTCAGGCTATCTCTAAGTGGGGACATAACTCCCAGCATTCACTTCTTGGTGGTACTGACATAGGCTATTGGAGCCACCTGAAAGCCAAACTCTGAATCTTCCCATTGTTATTTATTTATTTATTTATTTATTTATTTATTTATTTATTCTTTTAAAATTTTATTAAGAGAGTAAATGTACTTTTTTGTTACATGAGGATTGCATGTGTACTGGTGAAGATTGGGCTTCTAGTGAAACCATCACCCAAATATTGAACATTGTACCCAACAGGTAATATTCAACCCTAACTCCCTCCCACTCTCCCCACTTTTGGAGTCAGCAGAGTCTATTCTGTTCATATTTATGTCCATATGTACTCAATATTTAGCTCCCACTTATGAGTGAGAAATGTGGTATTTGGTTTTCTGTTTGTGTTAGTTTACTTAGGATAATGGCCTCCAACTCCACCCATGTTGCTGCAAAGGACATGATTTTATTCTTTCTTATGGCTGTGTAATATTCCATGGCATGCATGCGTGTGTGTGTGTGTGTGTGTATGTGTATCACATTTATTTCCAACAGTTGATTGGATAAATTGATACATCACATTTTCTCTATCCAATCAACCATTGCTGGACACATATGTTTGTTCCATAACTTTGCTATTGTAAACAGTGCTGCAATAAACATAGGAGTGCAGGTGTCTTTTTATATAATGATTTATTTTAAAGCCACAGGGAATTTCATGGAGGTGTAGGTGCTATGTGATATTCAGGATGATAATGTGGTAGTCAGGAATTAGTTTTGTTTCCCATATATTTTCAGTTCTCCACATTTAAGCACACCGTAGGACTGCATTTCCTGGCCTCCTATTTGTTGAGTGGGAATATGTGACTAGCTCTAACTGATAAGAAATCGCCAGTGTCCCTCCCTTGAGGTTGAGTATTTAGTTGATTTTATGAGTCTCTCCGGATTTCCCTTTGGCTGACTCATCAGCCTGGGCCCTGAATGACTGTGATGATCACAGCCACTCCCACTAGCTCCTCCCTGGCTGACCCTCAGTCAAAGACAGTGTTGAATGAGCGAGATTTGAATATTTGTTATTTTAAGCCACTGAGATTACTGGAGCATCTGCAGTATGTGTTACTGCAACATAACCTAGCCTGAGTGATACAGATGCTGAGGTGGTCATAGTCTCTGCAGGGCACATGATTGATTAATTACAGCTGGTGATTGTTACAGGTAAGACCATTCACTGAGTCTTGACTACCACACTTACAAAACTGACTATTATGAGAGCCAAAACGGCTTTGCTTCTAGCTGTGCCTGGTAAATCTACCTGTCATCCTAAGATGATTCTGTCCCCAGGGACAAGCAGGGCCCATTTTATAATGGCATCTTATCCACAGTATTCTTGGCCCAGCGAGGACTATTAGTATAGCATTTTTTGAAGATTTTGGCATTTCCCTTATCATCTATTCCTCAAGGCAATAGGGTAGGTCTTTGAATTCCCTTCTCCACATCTCTGAAGAGATTTCTGGCCTTTTGTTTCACCCAGCATGGGTCAGTCTTCAGTAGAGATTTTCATTAATGGAAGAATCAAATTGTTGGAATCCAGCCAACTGTCCAAGCAGACACACAGCAGGTACACTTTCTGATGGGTAGACCTATAACAATAGATTCTGCCTCATTTATGATTATATTCCACCCCCATTATTTAAGCACTCTCAAAATTTATGCCCCACAAGATTTCCCAGATGATAGACCTGCAATTTTCTCCAGGCATAACTTTTGCTTCTGTACCCTGATTATTCATTTCTCCCTCCAGGCCATGTTAAGTCCAAATCTTGTTTATTCAGAGAACAACAATGAGATGGAGGCAGAGAGTCAGTGCCACTTCTATAGGCAAACGAGGGGCAGGGGGAGTATGGCCAAGGGTTTGGAGAGGCAGGGTTCTCCAGTCCTTCAGTGCTCACAGATATCCCCATCCCAGTATCACGATCCCCACCCAACCACACTGGTGGCTGATAAGGTTATAAATTGACTAGTGTTGCCATTCATAAACCAGCAGGCTCAATCCCTGAATTTTTCTAAGAATTATCAGCTCAACAGCCACAAGCAATGAGAGATTCTTTAAGGAGAGAATTTTGATGTCTGAGCACAGCTTAGGTTATTTACATAAAGCTATCAGATACTTTCAGAAGGACCCATCCTGCCCGTGTCTCTCTCCAGCAGCTGCTGGGACCCAGCAGTGGCCCCTTATTGAGTTCATGTCATCACAAGTGAGCACAACAGGTAACTAGATTCGCTGCTCCTTCTCTGTATACTTATGCATTCCATTTGTGCCATGACCAATTCCACATACCCCGAGGGCCTGCTGCCTATGGCCCTGGAACCAATTTCTATATCGGCCAAAATTCTGCTGCAACAACAGAAACCAATTCTGATTCACTCAAGCATGGGGGTGGAGTGGAAAACAAAACCAAACCTGGTAGAGGCAGGGAGTCTGTGTGTATAATTAGTCAGAATTATCTTGAGGTAACTCAAAGAACTGAGAAATGAAAAACTGTCCTTGGAAATGGGAATCTTGGGGACAGGGATGTTCTATGCATCTAGGAAGCAGCAGAAACTAGGAGAGGTTCTCATATGATGCACACCAAACTTTCCTCCTCCTTTCCCCACAATGTGAAGATTCCCAGGGTAGGACATGTTATTTGTTCAGCTTGAAACACCTGTCCAGTCATGAAAAGAGTCAGGGTCTGTTACTAGCTGAAGAGGAAGAAATGGGTGTCCATGTAGGAGAGCCTCAACCACTTCACCTAGCCCAAGACCACACAGCCCCCTTGTTTTCTGAGCAGACCTCTTCCCACCTACCCTGTGATAGGGGAGAGTGGAGAACAAGGTTGCTTGGCAATAAGCACATCATTTGTTTATAGGGGAAATTTGAATCTCTGAGATCCAGGACATGGGGACCCATGGGCCACTAGTCCTGGCTCTGTCCAGAAGGAAATCCTCTGAGACTCTCTTCATTAATCTCCCAGATTCTCCTACCTTCACTTACAGAGCAGATTTCTCAGGCATTGCAGAAGATTGAGAATGGGAAACCAACCATGCAGAGATGCGGACTTTCTCTTTTGCTGTGGGGACTTTCTCTGTGCTGGGGGATCTTCATCAGGAAAGATACCATTCTCTACCCCCTTTGGATGGAATTAACACACCCCTGGATGAACCCTTTATCTTAGTCCATTTTGTGCTGCTGTAAAAGAATAGCACAGACTGGGTAATTTATAACAAACAGAAACGTATTAGCACATGGTTCTTGAGGCTGGAAGTCTAAGATCAAGGTACCAGCATCTGGCAAGAGCCTTCTTTCTGTGCCTCACATGGCAGGAGGTGGAAAGATAAAAGAGGATCAAAGTCATCCTTTTGTAAGGACCCCACTCCTGTGATAATAGCATTAATCCATTTATGATGGCAGTGCTCCCCATGACTCATGGGGTGTCCTCATGACCCAAACACCTCCCAATAAGCTTCATCTCCCAACACTGCCACATTGGGGATCAAGTTTTTAACACACAAACTTTGGGGGACCTATTCAAGCCACAGCATTCCCTTAGCACACTTGACAAGAGAACAGCTTCACTCAGGAAAGTGGTTTTAGTGGTTTATCAGCAGCAGCCTCTCTTGGGAGGACTGAACCCCTCTTGAGTTCATGAATAGTAGCACATTTCCTCCCTGAAAGTGTGAAAGCTCATTTTGCCGACAATGTGCATCTCCTCAGACAGCACAGGAAGAACTGGCCTCCAGGGATCACTATACTCTGGATGACAAACTCTCATAAGGCTCCATATCCCAGCCCAAAAGAGTGTTGGAAAAGTCCCAGGTGGCTGTCCATGACTAACAGTCTTGTAAGTTTCCAGAGATACTTTAGGGTGACCAGCAGTTCTTCCCCCATCATGACAAATTGCCCATCTTACCACACAGATTCTTGCCAGGGCTACCATTACTTTCTAGAGGTAATGCTGACTGGTACCAGGTCAGAACCCTCTCCAGGAATCTGCTAAAGCCCTGCAATGTCTCCTGCTGCCTTTCTGTCTGCTCCCTGTCTACAACCTAGCCTCATTCTTGCCTTCACACCTGGCTTCCATGCCACCAACTATTTATTTTTTAAACTCATCCTCTTTAGATCCCTCTTAATCACATTTTCAGCCCCTCTCCCCAGGAGAGCTGGCCACTTCTTTGTGCTCCAATCATCCCATATTTCTGTTAGAGTACCTTAGCATTTCTTATGCAATTATTTGCTTAACCACCTGCCTTCTCCAATACATGATGAGCTCCTCCAGTGAAGTGACCATATTGTTCACATCTCTGTATCCTGAGGGCCTAGCACCATGCTTCATGAAAGTCATTCAAAGCATTTATTGAACGAATGGATGGATTGGTAGAGCAGCCCATCCCCTCTGTACTTAGGACAATGCCCTGATCCAGGACCTGGTACAGGGAACAGCACAAGCATGGTCTCACTTCTTCAGCAAAACTTGATCCACACTGTGAGCTTTTCAGAGCCTCCTCGTATTCCTCCCTGATGCCACTTTGTAGATTTTCAAATAGTTTCAAAGCTTTAACTTTCTACCAACAGTATCACCAGGCCTTCTCACACTGTCTCTAGTGACAGAGAATAGGAGGATGGGAGAAGAATTATGCAATGCATCTTTCCATTTTTAGTAAATTCCAAATTTGTTAAAGCCAGGTATCAAGATAAGCCAGAAAGCAAAATTAGATGATGAAAAGAGAAGCAGACTGGCTTGGGTCTCAGTGCTTGCTGCACAGCTCCCTTTTCTGATCATGGGTTTTACTACTATAAAAGAAACAAACCTTCCTCAGAGGCTTGCATGAAGTTTAATGGAGTGAAATAGGTTAAGCACCTAGCAGTGCCTGGCACATGGTAGGCATGTGACTGTCACAAATATGAACAGTCAAGAGGCTGATTACATGATAATTTTCAGGAAACATCTAAAAACAATAAATATCTAGGAAAATCAGAAACATGAAATCTTAAGAGGAGCTTGTGAGAAGATGTCATTAACTCAAATACTTTTTATCAGAAGCTCTTTCTTCCCTCTGCAAAAGCCAGTGATCCTACCCCTTTCAGAGGAAGGCCTGGCCTTTGGACCCAGGGCCAACAGTAACTTGATTCTGAGAAAGAAGTGGCTTACATCTACTGAAGCTGAACAGACACATGCTTCAAGACACATCAATTTCCTCCGACAGAAATGTGTTCACAAATTCTTCAAAAATCACCTACAAGACTATTCACAGCAACACTGTGCATGATAGCCTGAAACTTGAAACTACCCAAATGACCATTAACAGAAGAGTGAATAAAGTAACGGTGTATTCATACAATGGGATATTGTACATCAGTGAGAATGAATGAACTACAACCACATGAATTGACATGGCTGAATCCCATCATTGTAATGTTGAATGAAAGAAGATAGGCACAAAGGGCTACATGCTTTGTGATTCCATTTATATAAATTCCAGAAGCAAGAAAATCACATCCATGCTGTTAAAAGTCAAGATAGTGGTCACCTTGGAGGGGTACTATTGATAGGAAGAGGGGGGGATCCCAAAGAGCATGGTTTCTGGGATACTAGTAATGTTATGCTTCTTGATCTGGGTGCAGGTTACATGCATATGTTCAGATAATTTAAATTCAACACATTGGACATTTATGATTTGTGCTCTGTTATACATAGAAAATGTGGCTTATGTCAAGACTTCCAAAACAGTGGCCATGTGGGATGTCTGAGTGAAGTGTAGTTCCTAGATCTGTGGCAATAGGACACCCACTCCATGCCAAATAGAATACAGAATTCTCCCAATGATGGCATGACATCTCATTAACTGCATGAAGCCAAAGAAGATTTTGTAATCAATTCCGGTTCTAGGATTTCCTTAAACCTGCCCATGGTTAAGGATGTGGTGCTTGTAAAACACTTTACCCCCAGATAATTGGGCAGGTATGTCCTCTCAACTCTATCTCATGACCAAATAAGGTAATCTGTGTCTCCCTTAAATTTTAGATCCATCAGATCATTGAAAGTTGATGCCAACTTTGTTTTAGATAAACTTCAAGCCTAGGCACTTTAATCTAAAATTTTCTGTGAGGTTTATTTCCCTTAATTTGAAATGCAAGTAAAAATTACCTAAGATCTGGAAGCATGTATTGATCTTGTCATCAACTGTTTATACCACAGACAGAAATCAAACCTGGCCCAAGTTGTACAACTTCATTATTGACCCAAACCTATTTAACTCTCTCCCAAAGATCTTAATGCAAGCATCAGACTGCAAGTCATGTAATTCTTTCTCACAAAATTACCAATGACATAAAGAAACCTGTGTCCTAGATCTCTCCTGATAGTTTTTAGATGATTTGAATTTGCATTTGTCTGCTAGAGAAGAAAAAGATGGGCAGCATCTACTGTCTGAAAGTAGTGTAACATTCCAAGGAGGAGTCCCACAAAGTAGTTTCTGGTCTGCTAAGACCAGTTAACCACTAGTTATGCTTGCGGCAGACACTGCTGGTTGGTGGGCCCAATAGCCATCTCCAACCTCCTTATCCCTTGCCACTCTTCACTATGGAAGATGAAGAGTTAAATACTTTTTCATCCTTTGCTACAGCAAAAATGGTCAGACTACACATCTATGACCAATGAGACTTAAGCAGAAGTTTTCTGAAAGCCTGTTTTACTGATTAATGGGAAAGCCAGCTGGCATTTCCTTTATCATTTCTTCCTGCACTGACTATGAATGATGTCTGGAAGTGCAGCAACCATCTTACCACTGTGCAATATAAGTCAGAGCCTGTGAAGGATGGTGAAGAGAAAAATGAAGGGGCATGGACTGCCTACTTCCAAACAAGAAGGGCTACTATGAAGATAAGTCTCAGAATATTTAGCAAAACAGCAATATAAACTATCCAGGCTGTAACATAACAGTCTACTTGCTGTGGGTGCCAGAATATCTTGCAAAACTGTCTGAAAACTAGGCCTCGATGTGTTTTCTTTTTGGAGGGAATTAATGCTTAATTATTTATAGGGAATTTTCCATGATGAATCTATATCACCTGCAAATACCACTTACTTGGTCCTGCAAGACCTGCTTGAGTTTGATCATCTATATTTTCACTTGACAATGGATTGCCTCTATACATGCCTAACCTTGTGACATGAGTGGTCCAATAATACTCAATTCTTGATGAGCAGCTTAGTTCACATGTCACCTGGAGTTCATGGGCAGATATTCAGGCACTACTAAGGTTAAATAGCAAGCAAGAAGCTATTTCTCAAAAGGAGAATAATTATCTGTAGAAGAGAGATGAGATTTTCTCTGTGATTCTTGCAGAGGACACATAAACCTTCAGAAACTTTCTGTGATGTTGGATCTGCCAAGTCATAAGATCAAGTGGCAGAGCAACTTTCCCTGAAGCCTGAACTTCTACAGAGCCTCCTCTTTCTCCAGGATTCCCTTAAACTTTTAGTTTGCTTGATAAATGGATCTGAACATTATACTCAAATGTGGTATGTATTACCTTTGAAATCTAAGGAAGCTCCTCAAATGTTTCTTCCTCTTAGTAGTAGATGGTGCAAGGTATAGGAACTTGTCTTCCACATTGAAGGGCATATCTCATATGATCTAGATCACAGAAGCCCTAGACATGTCACTGATGTAGTAAGTTCCTGAATTTTTATGTGATTTCTCTCCAATCCTCGGGCACTGATGTTTTGGTTTTTTAAGGATTTTTGTTTTTGTTTTTGTTTTTGTTTTGAGGTGGAGTCTCACTCTTTTGCCCAGGCTGGAGTGCAGTGACATGATCTCAGCTTACTGCAACTTCCCCCTATCCACTGGGTTCAAGCGATTCTCCTGCCTCAGCCTCCGAGTAGCTGGGATTGCAGGTACATGCCACCATGCCAGGCTTATTTTTGTATTTTTAGTAGAGACGGGGTTTCCTCATGTTGGCCAGGCTGGTCTCCAACTCCTGACTTTAAGTAATCCTCCTGCCTTGGCCTCCCAAAGTGTTGGGATTACAGGCATGAGCCACCGTGCTTGGATGCACGGATGTATCTTACTAACACATCTAAAGTACTTTATACTTTTTGGACCAGCAGTGACCAGTGTGAGATTCTGTGGAATGTCAAGATGATAAATATTTCTGCAATGGGCAGGAGAGCTGGAATAGCCTGAGGGAAACACTGAAAGGGTACTGTGGCCCCTTCTAGGTGAAAGAGAACAACTTCTTTTTTTTTAAATTTTATTATTATTATACTTTAAGTTTTAGGATACATGTGCACAATGTGCAGGTTAGTTACATATGTATACATGTGCCATGCTGGTGTGCTGCACCCATTAACTCGTCATTTAGCATTAGGTATATCTCCTAATGCTATCCCTCTCCCCTCCCCCCACCCCACAACAGTCCCCAGAGTGTGATGTTCCCCTTCCTGTGTCCATGTGTTCTCATTGTTCAATTCCCACCTATGAGTGAGAACATGAGGTGTTTGGTTTTTTGTCCTTGCGATAGTTTACTGAGAATGATGATTTCCAATTTCATCCATGTCCCTACAAAGGACATGAACTCATCATTTTTTATGGCTGCATAGTGTAGCCATAGTATGCATGCATAGTATGCATGCATAGAATACTATGAATGCATAGTATTCATTGTTGGACATTTGGGTTGGTTCCAAGTCTTTGCTATTGTGAATAGTGCGGCAATAAACATACGTGTGCATGTGTCTTTACAGCAGCGTGATTTATAGTCCTTTGGATATATACCCAGTAATGGGATGGCTGGGTCAAATGGTATTTCTAGTTCTAGATCCCTGAGAAATCGCCACACTGACTTCCACAATGGTTGAACTAGTTTACAGTCCCACCAACAGTGTAAAAGTGTTCCTATTTCTCCACATCCTCTCCAGCACCTGTTGTTTCCTGATTTTTTAATGATTGCCATTCTAACTGGTGTGAGATGGTATCTCATTGTGGTTTTGATTTGCATTAAGAGAACAACTTCTTGTGGTCCTTGTAAACTGATATAGTGCTAAAAAGCATTTGCTATACAAATAGTTACATAACAATTTCCAGGGGTTGTGTTGATTTGTTCCAGGAGAGATTCCACATCTAGAACAGCAGCTATGATTGATGTTAGCACCTGATTAAGTTTATAATATTGCATTGTAGTTTACAGTTTATAATATTTCGTTAAGTTTACAATTTTCCAAGATCCATTCATCTTCTGCACAAATGGAGCAGACCAAATTAAGAGGGATATGGGCAGAATCGCCAACCCAGCCTCTTTCACATCTTTAGTCTTTGTAGTTTCCCTTGAGATATGGTTTTGCTTTGGAATTACTATCCAATTAGTTAGGGCAAGTTACAGAGGCTTATGCTTGGCCTTTCTATCATAAAAGTCTTTATTTCCTAGATCAGGGAGCCAATGTGACAGCTCTATAGTTGCTGAGTAGGTCTATTCTAATTACACATTAAAGAGCTTGGAAAATAAACACAATGAGGATCTGTAGACCCACTGGTATTACTATGATACAGTTTGGGGCCTAATTTATTTATTATTTTACTTTATTTTATTTTTTGAGACAGAGTCTCACTCTGTCACCCAGACTAGAGTGCAGTGGCATGATCATAGGTCACTGCAGCCCCGATGTCGTGGTCTCAAGCAACTCTTCCATCTCGGCCCCCCAAGTAGCTGGAACTACAGGCATGTACCTCCATGCCAAGCTATTATTTTTTATTTTAGTAAAGACAGAGTCTTGCTATGTTGCCCAGGCTAGTCTTGACCTCCTGAGCTCAAGTGATCCTCCCACCTTGGCCTCCCAAAGTGCTGGGATTATAGGCATAAGCCACCACACCTGGCCTGGGTCTAATTTATTACCAAACCTTCATAAGCCTTCACTCTGCCAGCAGACTACTATGGCATTTTGAATCCTTAAGGATTAACATTGAGTCAGAGCCAGTGTCTAATAATTTCTGCAAGTTCTGGGTATATTTATTCTCCTGTGTGGAATTATCCTAGTAAATAGCTTCAGATTCCTCTGGAAAAGTTGCAAAGAAATGCATGGAGGTAATGTTGCAAGGACCTTCTCAAGAGAATCCAATCTTTGCTTCAACCAAAGGCTCTGGGCCTGTGAACTGGCTTAGACCTTAAAACTGGGTGGGAGAGCAGGATTCTCCATTTTGGCATCCCTATCCAGTTTTCTCACCACCAGACTCTAGTTTGTCCTGTTATATAAATTAAGTAATATCTTAATACGTTGTCCATCTATTTCATTCCTAGGGACACTGTGATTATCCAGCCACTGCCAAAGATTTCTGCAGGCTAAAACCAATTTTTGATGACCATTTCATTGTTGCTGCTCATTGTGGTAATTATGTCCATCTTGTCTCTGGAAGTTCGGTGTTGTCACGTGGCTTCTGCTACTTCAGAATTCCATCAAACTTATCAAAATCAGGAAACCTTCTCAGTGGCAGTAGCTCCCAGCCCACAGATGGCTGCCAAAGAGCTATGCAAGAATCCTGGTGCTCCCTCACTGATGCTCTTCTCAATACCTTAATTAAGGGATTGTAGTCTGGACTCTTTCAGTGGATTTAGTGGGGCTGAGTAATGTGAAAGTTGTACAAGATAAATCTACCTCAACATTCTTATATTGCTAAGCATTTTGATTCTTTTCTTTATAATATGCCAGGGAAGTTTGAGCATCTCAACATCATTGAGTTTAGGTTTCAGTCAACTAACCAAGCAACCATATAGATAAATTCAGCCTCATTCACTATTGTAGAAAATTCTCTTGTTCTGTCACCTTATAAATCATTCCCAGACTATTTTCCAGGCCTCTGCTTACATATATTAGCAAAGTCTTACCATTTTTTTTGGAGTATAAACTATTTCCCTCTGGGACAGACTTTGTACCTGTCCTCTGGAACATGTGTAATCTAACTCTAGTAACATGTCTAGAAACAATGAGGGTAAAGAACTGAGGCAATGGCTCAGGTGAGGATGGTGCCAGAAGGGCCAAGAGAAGCTGAAGACTGGAGCCAATCTTCTGCTGCTATTGAAGGGAAGATGAAGGAAACTGGAAAATTGAAAGAGATTCCTCATTTTTCCTTTCCTCTTCTCCAGTCTTCCTCTAATGCCTCCCATTGGAAGAACTTAATGGGAAGCCAGCTCACAAGGGAGCCTAGGAAATACAGTTTGTAGAGTCTCAGCCCTACTGTCACAGAGCAAAGTATGAGAGAGTGCTCTTGGAGGTGAGATACCATGGGTAAATAACTGACCCTGGTATGGCCCCAGTATTGTTGTATTTATTCATTTTGCCACACAGCATCCATTCACCTTCTTCCGGAAAAAACAGTACCATTGCTGTGTTTGGAAACGACCCTTTCCTCATTTTCAGTCATGCCATTGAGGTACAATGACCCACTCCCAGCTCAAGAGGTGAACCTTAAATGGTTTAAGCTAATCAGAACCTCGTACCACACTGGTCACAATGAGGAAGGTATAAAGAGGCAATATAACAAAATTCAATCAAAGTGAGTGAAATGCATGGAAACTTCCTACAAATTCTGGAACAGTGGAAGAAAGAATCTCAAGTCCGATCCTGAAAACTGGTAGACTAGAGCTACTACTAGTATTGTTATAACTTGAATCTAAGTATAAAGTCAACATATGAAAGACAGCAGAGCTAAGACAGAGATAGTCATGTCCTGGTGATATTCTATGAGCCTCAATCAAGCTAAAGCCAGCATTATCCCAGAACATTCACATTTCAGTAATCATATACTCTCATTTTGCTGAGCTAATGTACACTGTTATCTACAAAACACAATGCTCCAAAGAACTACTACCCAACAGTAGTAAATGTTACAAGAAGAATGTCTATGTCTCTAGGGGATCATTCACCATTTCTCCCAGCCCCACTATTACATTTATGGCTAAGGCTGAATTTTAAGCTCATAGTCAAACACCAGGGCAAAGTTCAGTCATTCATGGAAAGATCAAATCCTGGAGCTAGACCTCACTAGCATGGTGTTAATAACCAAATAAATGTACTTAGTTATGGAGTTATAGTCTGCCAGCTTCAAAAGAGTGTTTGAGGTGCTTATAAAACATAAAAACATACAGAGTAGAATGATGCAAAATGAAAACAAATAGAAATCTGAAAAAAAGAGCATAAGAATAGATGCTGGCTGCAGTCTGTAGTTAAGCCCTGAGTTACCTTTGCTTTTCTTAACAATGAAAAAGAAAAGAGAAATAAACAGATGTATACAGTCCTCACACTCTTAAGAAATGAAGCCTACAAGTTTCTGTTTGCAGAAGAAAGAAGGCATCAACATTTACTTAGTGCCTACTATGTGCCAAAAACCTTCCATGTGTTATTTCATTTATTTCTCTGAGTAGCTTGGTGGGAAAGTGTTAGTTTCCATGGTTCGAGGAAAAGAAAGTAGAGGTCATAGCAATTAAATACCTTGCCCATGGTCCCAGCCGTAGAAAGTAGTGCAGCTAGGATTTGAGCTCTTATGTACCTGGTTCCAAGCCCACTACTTACTACATTTAAAGGTTATATACTGATCAGAAGAAGTAAGCAATATTTATTTAGTGCCTAAGAGGATCCAACGATCTTTACATGTGCAGTTGACCTTCCCAACAGCCCAGAAAGGTAGCCGAGCAACCCCCATTTTACATACAGGAGAGC
The DNA here is from genome assembly GCF_029289425.2 of Pan paniscus. Classification (NCBI taxonomy): domain Eukaryota; kingdom Metazoa; phylum Chordata; class Mammalia; order Primates; family Hominidae; genus Pan; species Pan paniscus. Next base: position 133,250,510 of record NC_085926.1, read on the forward strand.
CATGGTGAACATTTTTCTTGGTGCTGAATAAAAAGAAGTTTCATTCTGAGAGATGCCGCAAAGAAAAGATATTGGGTACTTGATAAACAATGTCTTTAATCTTAATTTGACAAAAACACAGAGCATTTTTCTGGGTGAATGGTTCTTACGTAAATGAAATATCAAATTCTAGCTTGGCAACGGCATGTCTGTGGGGAACTAAAACAGCCCAGGCCAGACATTTTGGTTTCTGATGACCTTGCTAAATAAGAGGACAGAGCTTAGGGGATCCAGGAAAATGGGGAGCTAGCATGTTCCAGCTGTCTCTCTCAAATTGCTCATGTCTTGAGCAGACCTGTGGGAAAGGCTGGGTCTCTGTCTATTTGTGCTGGATTCTCTAGACTGCAACTAGAATGATCTTTCTAAAATGCAAATCTGAGCATGACATTCTCCTGCTTAAAAACCCTTATTAAAGGCCGCACATTGCCTTCGGGAAAAAGTCCAAGATTTTTAATTTGTTCCTTTATGATTAAGCCCTCACATGCTGGCCTCATCTACCTCTCTCTTCTTCTTCCCAAACTCTGTGGTCTAGTCATACTGAGATACTTTTAGCCCCCCAGTGAACCCTCTTCCTACCTACTGACATTTCTTCATTCTGCTTCTTCCTCTAAGTATGTCCTCTCTTTCGCTGCTCCCTCCCCATGCCATCTGAGCATGGCCTACAACTATTCACATTTTGGGAACCAAATCAGACTTTTCCTTCCCCTGGAAAGCCTTCTCTGTGTCAGTCCTAGACTGAGATGACCTCAGCAACTGGGCTCATTTGCATACTGGCACTCCCGCTGCCCCACCCTGGGGCATCTTGTGTCTTTTCACATTGGGCTCATTCATTTCTCTGCCAAAGTCTCAGGACAGCTACCATGTCTAAGGTGTTTGTTGGATGAATCAGTTGATATAATCAATAAATTAAGCCTATTGAGCATGAAGTGTCTTCACTGAAAGAAATTTCCATAAGTTTCAGTTACTAGATGTACAGGTAGAAAAGATAACAGCTTGTCATAGAAGCCTGAATTCTGAGTTAAATTTTGCCCTAGACATAGGGATTAAGCTATGGACAAAAATAATGTATTGATTCAAAATGGGCTGAAATTCAGTCACTGAAAGATGGTATCACCAGCCAGCCACCGTGGCTCATGCCTGTAATCACAGCACTTTGGGAGGCTGAGGGAAGCGGATCGCTTGAGCTCGGGAGTTCAAGACCAGCCTGGGCAACAAGGTGAAAACCCATCTCCACCAAAAATACAAAAAATTAGCCAGGAGTGGTAGTGCATGCCTGTGGTCCCAGCTACTGGGGAGGCTGAGGCACAAGAATCACTTCAGCCAGGAGGCAGAGGTTGCAGTGAGCCAAGATCACACCACTGCACTCCAGCCTGGGCAACAGAGTAAGATCCTGTCTCAAAAAAGGAAAAAAAAAGAAAAAGATGATATCACCTAAACTAGCTGGACCAGCAGCCTCTGAGCCTGGAAGCTGTAATTTCACCCAGGAAGGCAACTGGCCAGGGCACCTATGAGACAGAGGAACTGATGGTCCTGCTCCCACGACCCGGTATGGGCTAAGTCCCGAGGCTGGGGAGAAGAAACCACCGCTACTTAGATTTTGGACATGAGAGCAGGGGACAAGATCTGTCAATGCTCACATTTATTTCAAACTTTATTTTGCTCATTGTAGCACAGGAAGTCATCTTGTGGGTCTATTCCTAGCTCAGTCTCCAGAACTACGTGCAGAGTGGTCCAGAGAACACATACATCTTGTACACTGGACGGAATGCCAATTTCCCAACTTCTCAATTCCTGGTCTCCCAAATGCCAGTTGGGCAAGGAGGCACAATTTGCTAGAGCCCCAAAGTAGCCATCGAAGGCTCAGAATTGCTCTAGTGTCCTCTAGCTCGGGGGTCCTGTCACCTTGGGGCATATCTCCACCTCTCTGAGCCTGAGGTTTCTAATCTGCAAAATGGTGATAAAGATAGCTGCCCTGCATACCTTGAGGGTTGTCATAAGGATCAAATAAGATAATGGCTGTGAAAGAGCTTTGAACACTGTAAAGTGCCATGGAAATTCGAGAGAGTGTGATTAAGAGAGCGGCTGCTCCCATACTTACTTCAAAGGGGAGAAACAGGGTGGAGAAGGCTGACATGCTCTGCTTTTGAAGTGCACAAGAGCAGCTCTCAGCAGAGAAAAAACAGCATTGCTGCTTAAAAGGCAACTTTCAAAACAACCATTTTCTCTCTGAAGGGAGAATATAGTTCGGAGTACTTCAAAGGCTGGGGAAAATTTCCAGAAAAAAAAAAATGACGTTCTCAATCCAACTTTTAGTCAAGTCAGAGTTATTAAAAAAAAAAAAACCTTCAGAACTCTTCACTTATTTAAAAAGAATTTTAATGCATTTAAAAATTAAAAACTGCTAAGAGGGGCAGACAAAGGCGCAGTTTCCCATTCCTTAGGATCGCACTGCAGAGGGTGGACGTGATGACTCTGCCCATCGTTCACTGCTTCCTCTGATTAAACATTCTCTCTGAGGCTTTCCTCCCTGCCCTGATAAATTTCATACCAAGAATAAGTCACCAGGAAGAGGCCCTTATCTTCTCCTGTCCATCTCTAACACCTAGCTATCAAGCACTGTGAGATTATTTATTCGGTTTTTCTTTCACCCTCCTTTAAATATGGCAGCCTGCAAAAGATCAACTTCAAGAAGCCAGAGCAGAATTACAATATCCTACTTAAAGGGAAAAAGCAAACCCACCTGCAAGCAAAAGAAACTCCCTTTTAAAACAACCAAATACTGAAATAAATAAAGCTCTAGCCTTCATTCTAGTGGGCAGGGAATAGCAATACAGGAGTACCTGGCCATGATACCTGGGAGGTGAGCCAACTGGAACTTGGCCAAACCTGTATGGAAATGTAGCCATGTCTTCTTTCCAGCACCCTGTCCCTTTCTGCTACCAGCATTGTGCTTAGAAAGCAACCTGGAACTAAAATTCCTAAGGTCCCAAGAAACCAGGCTTGCCCCTCAACTCTACCCTTGAGGGACTGTCTAATCCCCTGTGGCCGTCTCAGCAATGTAGTTACTGAGACATATGGCTTATTTTCCCCATAGATTGTATCTACACTTATAGAACATGATCAAATTGGATCTCTCTTAGGCAACATACAATGCTCAGATGGGTGTTCACGTGTTCTACTCTTACTAAGCATGCACAATCAGACAGGGGGAAGGGTTGTTCAGGAGAAGGTCCCGAAAGAATTCACTCTTCCAAAAGAGGTGACCCACAGAAAGGAAGCTCTTTTCTCTCTATGCCCCCCACTAGCTCCAGCCTCAGAGTTTATTTTTGCAAAGGGCTTTGAAGCCAGAAGTTAAAGAAATCTCAGTGGTCTGAAGTCAGAGAAAGGCAGCTGCCAAGGGAAGATTAGTCCCGAGGAAGGGAGAAAGAAGGCCCACAAGCAGGGTGATGTCATAGAAGGAGAGGCTGTCTAAGCCCCCAGCTCTTCTATCGCAGTTTTAAGCAACCCCGTTTAATTAAAGCTGTGCCTCTTGCTGGCATGAGAGCAGTGGAAGTGTCAGTTGCTTGTCAGGAGCTCCTTTGCCTGGAGCACAGATCGGAGTACCCCTGGCTGAGTGCCAGGCTTCATCTCCAGCACAGATGGGAAGGCCAGGGGTAATCACCCCGCCCTGGTCAGTCGCCTTCCTGGGTGAAATTACAGAAAAGTAGAAGACAGCACTCCATCAGATTCTTATTCAGCACCACTTCCAGAGAAGTAATGAGGACAATTAAGCATAACGTTCTGATTTGGGCATAAGGTTCTGATTTGTGCAGGAAGGCTGCCCCAAACCTTCCCACTCCATGGATTGCTTTGTAGGAGAGTAAGCCTGAGATGGAAGCATGCTGTGAACTGGTCCCTCCCCGGTGACCCACTGGCCTTCAGCTCCACAAGGTGATGAAACTGTCTGAACTCTACAGGGCATACACAGGAAGGGGTTTTCCCCCAATCTTTACCTTCAGTTGTGCTTTGTCAAGTCTCCCCTTCTCACCTGTCAAGTATATCTTGGGAAATCTTAGGCTCTCTGGTCAATTTGGTCTAGATTGCAAATTCGGATTTCACCTTCCTTATTATGGGCCAGGCTTTGGCCATGGAGACTTGAAGTAGGGAGGAGAGAGCACTGTCTGTCCTCTCACTCATTCCGGTATTTCACACCTGGCACTGAGGAGAGTATAGCCTCCCCCAAGGTGTGTCAGCCCGTGGGCAGTGTGCCTAACACCCTTCCTGATAGTATTACTCTCTCTTGGGGTCCACCTATGCAGCTGTAGACCTGATGTCTATCATTCATTCTCTCTGTGTTCCAAAGAGACCATCAAAGACCACTTCTGTGTGTCTGAGGACCACTGGCAAATGGAAGGTGCCCCATCAGCTTTTGAGGCAGACCAGTACACAATTTCTCCAGTGCAGGTCCCTTGGAAAAGCCCTTTTCTTCAGCCTGGAAAGAGGTTCTATTATATCACCCTCCTATCATGCCTAGCTACCCATTTTGTAGACTAAGAAATTCAGATTCAGTCAGTAAGCACAAGATACTGTAGTGTCATGAAGAAATCTACAGGAAAGGCAGATCAGAATGCTTTGCTGAGTGTGCAATTTGTAAGAAGTTGGTACTTTAGAAATCACAGATCACTATCTGTGTCTCTGAAGTTATTGGGGGAAACATGGCACTGTGGCAACAGTCTGACCAGGATCAGCATGCATCTGGCAAAAAGTGAATGTGACCTTGGGCTTGCATACATTTTGATGATGATAATGATAATAGTAATAAGAAAAATAACAAGGATTTATTGAGCATGATATATCAGACACCTCTTATAACCTCCTTCACATCTTTGTAGCCTTTTTGCTCCAGCGTTCATTGGGACAACCACCTTTTCTAACCTGATGGCACCTTGCTTCAGCTGCACCTTGTCTCTCTTGCTTTGTGTGGGGTAATTTAGGAACCTGTTGGCATTTCTGTATGCTGTCAGAAGGTATGAGAATGTTAACACACAAGAAGGCCATCCTTGGCCAATGGACATTGATAAATGCTCCCCTCTTCATGCCTCAGGTGGACAATTCCAAGATGCATGGCCTTGCATAAGATTCCAGCAGGACTGAGCCCCAGTTGCCAACAGTGGTGACCAACTCAAGACAGTCCCATGTATTGGCCTTCCCTCCTTCCTGCTTCAGTCCTCTCAGGACCAGTATGTGAGTCTCCTGGCTCCCATTTTTATTTTCTGCCTTATCTTCTCATGAAAATTTTCTGCCTGCCAGTCTACCCCAGGCTCCAGAGGGGACCTAGGCTAGATTGATGAACCACATTTAGTCAGTGTACTTTATGTGGATTATTTGCTTTAGCCCTCAAGCAAACCTAAGAGGTAGGTACTATTTTATCCCCCTTTGTGGATCAAGAAAGTGAAGTACAGGTAGGGTTGAGTAACAGAAGCAGAGTGCCCTAGGGAGGGATTGGTGACTCCAGTAAACTCAGGTGAGAACCCATCCCCCACCTGGAGGGCTGTGTTTGCTTCTGGACTCTGATGCCATCACAGGGAGGTGTCCTTAGGAAGCCTCAGGAACAATGAGGGAACCAACACCAAGCCTTAGGAGAGAGAATTGGAGGAAATAAATGGCTGAGCCCAGAAAACATTCAGAAGGCACATGAGAGCAGTCTTCCTTTCAGGACTCCATGCCAAAGAGGGGATGATTTGTCCCGAGTCAGTCGGGAAGACAGAACAATCACACTACAGGGAGGCCGGTTTTTGCTCCACGTAAGACAGAACTTTCTGACAGAGCTGCCCAACGACAGAATGAGTAACCCTGGCAGACTGCACACCTGATGCTGCAGGTGAGAGAGCTGAGGGTGTGTGGATTGCCATTTAACGAGAATGCTGTAAGGAGAATCATATGGGGGAATTAGATCAGATTAGAGTAGTATTCTAATTTTTAGCTCTCTCTATTCACCAGTCTAAGATAGCCTGCATCATGGCAATCCCTGGTGCTCCTTTGAATTCGTGCTGCTCTTACAGCCACTAAGAGGTGAGATTTCACAGGGTATGGGGGAGCCAAATGTCTTTCTAAACCAGAAATACCCTGCTGTTTCATGAATGAATAAAAAGGTTTGTTCTGCTAAGTAAAATGTAAAAGTGGAACCCTTTCTCGAGATTAATTTCTATTCTCCATAGTACTTCAAACAGGGATGGGTACAAAAAACATTCCCAGAAATGCCCATAGTATGCAACTGGGTTGACATGGTTATCAGACTTAAGCCATCCGTTAGCTCCAAATTGGCTTGATTCCTCATCTGCAAAAAGCCAGTTCCGCCCCAAGTCCTCTGTGATGGGCTTGTAGCATCTTCCTGACTATAGAAGTCACTATCCTCAAAACCAAATGGAGACTCCGCAGACGCACAGAAGGAGCCTGGAGCCACAGACAGGGCAGATGTGGAACCAACCCAAGAAATGGGTCAGTGGACCTGCTGAGTAGATTGTTCCTGATCTTTTGGGGGCTGTGAGGGCTGAGTGGATGGATGAAAGGCTTTCTGCTGGAAGCTGAGTTGTCAAGACTGCACTCCACCCACAGACACAAGATGTAGAAGGATTGTTGTCACTAACCTTGCCCTTGCTATGCAAATTACACATGCATGGAGAGAGTTGGGCTGGAAGGGAGCCCCTTACCTCTATTCAGATTCTCAGAGAGAAGTGGTTTAGAAAACAGGCAGTTTGTTGGAGGATTTAAGGAAATGAATGAATGAAGGGCCAGGTTGGGAGAAGCCCAGCCCTCAATGTGTACTCTATCCCTCCTCTAAGTCCACTGACTATATACAACCAGGAAGAGTGGCCTCTGGCCCTTGGTCAGCCCCAATTTCTGGAGGAAGAGGCCCAGATTATGAGGAAGTCTGAGCAAGGAGCAAATACATCAGTGAAGGTTTTAGGGCCACAAGCTGCCTCAGCTCCAGCTCGGCAATGCTCAGAATGGAGGAAAGATCCTCATCGATCAAGAACATGGTCCAGGAGGGTGTTGTCTTCAGACTAAACGGATGCCCTGGGAGAGTTGGACCCCTCCCAACCTCATCATGCCAAGAGGGAAAGGATATGCACCTGGGCTCCTCCCAGTTCTGCTCGTCTCCACTGCAGCTCAAGGCCTGGACGGATGCAGCAGCTTCCCCAGGATCTCCCTGTTTCCTCACCTAGCTTGGGGCCCAACCACTCTCCACATGGCAGCCAGGAAGAATATTCCCCACATGGGTGTTTATCAGACTGTGCCACTTACAATCAAGTCCAGACTCCACACCACAGCCTGTGAGGCCTTGCGTCATCAGCCCCTGCCCTTCTCTCTGCCTTCCCTCACCACACTCCAGCCACATAGCACAGTTCCTGCTTCCTGCCTATGAGTGCTTGTCCATGCAGTTCTCTCTACCCAGAGCATGCACTCCCCATTCTTCATGTAGCTGCTCTTTCTCATCCTTCAGGACTCAGGTTTTTTTTGTTTTGTTTTGTTTTGTTTTTTATTGAGACGGAGTCTCACTCTGTTCTGGAGTGCAGTGGCATGATCTCAGCTCACTGCAACCTCCACCTTCCAGTTCAAGCAATTCTACTGCCTCAGCCTCTAGAGTAGCTGGGACTACAGGCATCCACCATAACACCCAGCTAATTTTTGTATTTTTAGTAGAGACAGGGTTTCACCATATTGGCCAAGCTGGTCTCTAACTCCTGACCTTGTGATCCGCCCACCTTGGCCTCCAAAGTGCTGGGATTATAGGCGTGAGCCACCGCGCCTGCCTCAGGGCTCAGTTTGAAGCCTCCTCCTAAGAGTCCTCCTTTGACCTCTGAAGCTAAAGAGACCCTGGGCCTGTTTGTCTTCAGATCCATTCCTTGCCTACCCTGATATTTTGTATCTTGGGGTAGTGGGGGATGGGGAAGGCTGATTACTGCAGGTTATATTTTCCACGGGCCCTTGTCCACTGGTCTCTGGCAGGTTCAGCCAGTGGGAGGATGGACAGGATATTGGAGGGAAGGGGAAGGAAAAAGCTGGGGGATTTCCCTCCCCTTTCTCATTGCCTCCTATATCTCCAGCAGCTTTTGAAGCAATTGGAAGCCTTCGAAGGGTGTTAAGCAAAGAAGGCATTGTCCAGTTTATTTATTTTTTTTAATCACTATGATTGCTCTGTGGAAAATGTGTTGGGCTTGAGGAAAAGATTTAGGAGGCGTTCCCAGTGAGAAATTGTAATAGCTTGGACTAGGGTGATTGCAACTCAGAGGGAGAGAAGCAGACAGATTAAAGCTGTCTTTGAAGGAAGAATTAACAGAACTTGGTGATTGTTTGGATGAGATGCTTGAGGGAGAGGTAAGGTTGGGAATGACTTCCAGGTTTCTGGCGTGAACAACCAGGTAGATAGAGATGTCATTTATTACCATGGCAAAAACTAGGATGAAACAGATATTGTTCTATTCGTGGAGGAAAAGTTCATATGTCTTTCTGTGGTCTTTCTCCTCTATCCTCTAATACCATTTATCTATCTGTCTAATCTATGATCTAACATCTATTTATTTTCTATTATCTATCTAGCTATCATGCCTTGAAGTTTGGATCATACTGTATGTTCTATGTTGTGATTTGATTTTCCAGTTGTTTGTTCCTATTACGTAGATATCATTTGCATTTTGTGTATTGACTTTATATTCTGTAGTGTGTCAAGTTCATAAATCAGATTCTATAGAATGTTTTGGTATATAAATTCCTAAATAATTATTATTAGTCAGCTATCTGCCTCCTTAGCTTACATAATTGTTTATGTAAACAATTACATTGTCTATAGTGAGTTTTACTTCTTTGTTCATAATCTTTGTGGCTTTGCTTCTATATCTTGCCTTATGATAATGGCTAGAACTTCATATACAATGTTGTATTCAAGGGGTGAGAGAATATTCTTGCCTCAATACCAATCTTAGGGGGAAAGTCTTAAAAGCTTCATCATCAAGTACAATGTTAGCTATAGGATTTTTTGTTTGTTTGTTTTGGTAGATACTTTTCATCAGATTGAGGTTATTTCCTCCTATTCCTGGTTTCTAAGAGTTTTGTTTTTTACCATGAATAGTTATTGAATTTTGTCAAACTTTTTCAATATCTCTTGAAATAGCCACATTTTCCCTTTATTTTTATTATTTTTTAAATTATACTTTAAGTTCTAGGGTACATGTGCACAACGTGCAGGTTTATTACATATGTATACATGTGCCATGTTGGTGTGCTGCACCCATTAACTCGTCATTTACATTAGGTGTATCTTCTAATGCTATCCCTCGCCCCTCCCCCTACCCCACGACAGGCCCTGGTGTGTGATGTTCCCCATCCTGTGTCCAAGTGTTCTCATTGTTCAATTCCCACCTATGAGTGAGAACATGTGGTGTTTGGTTCTCTGTCCTTGCAATACTTTGCTCAGAATGATGGTTTCCAGCTTCATCCACGTCCCTACAAAGGACATGAACTCATCGTTTTTCATGGCTGCATAGTATTCCATGGTGTATATGTGCCACATTTTCTTAATCCAGTCTATCATTGATGGACATTTGGGTTGGTTCCAAGTTTTTGCTATTTTTATTCTTTTTTAAAAATTCCACTTTATTAAGGCATAACCAACATACAAAAAGCTGTCCATATTTAATGTGTACAACTTGCAAGTTTGGAGATAAGTGCATGCCTGTGAAATCATCACCATAATCTATGCTGTTAACATATCTAGCCCCTTCAAAAGTTTCCTCTTGCCCTCTTCATTATTATGATGATTTTGTGTTGAGAACACTTAACATAGATGTATGCTCTTAGCAAATTTTTAAGTATGTAATACAGCATTATTTAAAACAGGCACTATGCCATATATACAATAGTTCTCTAGGACTTATTCATCATGTATGACTGAAGCTTTGTACCTTTTAACTAATACCTTTCCATTTCCTCCTCTCTCTAGCCCCTGGCAACCACCATTCTACAATCTGCTTCTATAAATTTGGAGCCACCCCTCCAAGATATTCAGCAGCCTCTAAGTCAGCTATCTGCCTCCTTAGCTGAGTGAGATAATGATCTGCCTAGGATCCACCTCTCTGCACCATAGTAGGGAAAGCCAGACAGAAAACCAGGTGAACTTGGGACCATTGGGTAAGTGGTGTCATGTATTATCTGTCTGTGTGTGTCTGGCTTATTTCACTTACTATAATGTCCTCTTGTTTCATCCATGTTATCGCAAATGGTAGGATTCCTTTCTTCTTAAAGGCTAAATAATATTCCATTAGATGTATATACGTATTTTCTTCATTCATTTATCCACCAATAGATATTTAGATTGCTCCCATATCTATTTCGAGTAATGCTGGGATGAACACGGAAGTGCAGATATTTCTACAAGGTGCTGGTTTCAATTCTGCATTCTTGGGATAAATCTTACTTGGTCAATTGTTTTACTGTTTTTATATAGTGCTGGATTCAGTTTGCTAATATTTCATTAAGGATTTTTTATGTTATTATCTATCTTTTTTTCTTATAATGTATGTGGATTTTATACCTAAGATGTGGGCTTTTTTGTGGGGTTGTCATTTAAATATTCCAGGGATTCAGCAAGGACTCTTCACCCTGACTAGATCCAAACTCTAAGGTCTCTGAACCCTGTAAGACCTCTGATAGCCCTGTCCAGCTTTCATCCTGCAGCACCTACTCCCTGCTGGCCACTACAGGTCCTTTCTCTATGCACACAGAGCCATCCCTCCCAGATATTCAGCAGCTTCTAAGTCAGCTATCTGCCTCCCTAGCTGAGTGAAATAATGGTCCACCTGGGATCCACCTTTCTGTATCAAGGTAGAGAAAGTGTCCCCAGACAGAAAGTAAGGTGAACCTGAGACCATCTCCTGTTGAGTTTCCTTGTCTCAAGAATTATAGTTCTGCTCTGCTTATTTTCCAATAGCTCTAAACAATTACATGTATTTATTCACTTTTATAGATGATGATATTAATGATTTTTTTCTTTTAATTGTTTATTATAAAGGATATTGCAAAGAATACAGATAAAGAGATGTATAGGGTGAGGCATGGGGGAAGGGATATAGAGCTTTCATGCCCTCCCTGGGAATGCCACCCTCCAGGAGCCTCCACAACCACAGCCATCCAGAAGGTCTCCAAACCCAGTTCTCTTGAGTTTTTGTGAGAGCTTCATGATATCAGCATTCCTTCCCCCAGAGTGTAGGGCAGGACCTTCTTTGGGGAGGGTCTTAAGGCCCACAAGATGATAAAGATTTTAATGATGATAATGTGGCTCTATTTTTTGCTGAGCACTCAATTTGTCATTTTTTTTCAGGAAAGATGCCTTTTAATTCAGGCAACTTTCCTTAATTTCTTCACTAATGAATGCCTTCCTTCCATTTTCTCTGTTCTCTCTCTTGGGAATTTCTATTATTTAGATTTTGGATCTCTGAGACATTGTTAAAATGTTCTTTGATTTCTCTTCAACGTTATATTGCTTTCTTTTTGTACTACTTTCTGGGTGATATCTTCACCTTTATCTTCCAGTTCTTCTATCAAGTTTTTCACTTTTGTCATCATATTTTTCATTTTCAAGATTATATTTTTTGCTATCTGAATGCTAATTTTTATAGTCTCCTATTCTTTTGTTTCATTAAGATAATGTATTTTACTAGCTATCAGATAATACTGATGACAGCTTTTAAGTTTTCTTATTCTTGCATTTTCTTTATTCCCTCCAATTTACTTTATTTCCCCACTTGTTTTAGTCTCTATGTTTTCAGTTACAGAACATCTTTGACTTTCTGGTAATTCTTAGTTGTCTGCTTATATTTTAAATTAGGAAACTAAAAGTCTGATTGGCAGTGCTGTGCAAGTGGCTAGGCTTCCCCATCGTGGATGTCACGTATGGAGTGCTGTGATCTGTTTCTTTGGGCATCCTCAATTTCATTATCCTTCAATTTGTCCTCCTAGTCTGGTCAGATTGCCCAGACAAGATTCTTCTGATCTCCTTCCTGGAAGGTAACATCTAGCTGCTGAGGTTCTGAGACCTGAAAGTGAGAAGAGGCTGGTGGCTTCAACATTCAGTCTATAAACTTGCTTGTAATCCCTCTCCTTCCCTTATGGTAACCTCACCCTTACATGGGCCTGATGCCCCCAAGGCAGAGACCCTCTCTTCAGCCTCTGTTCACTTAGAAAAGTAACTATACTAGCCATCAGCTATTTCCAGAAGCCTTAAGGAGAGAGCAATTTTTGAAGACCATCTTTTCTAAGAAAATGAATACCCTTCCTACAATCAGAAACCCTTAGAAGGCGAGGAAGGGCCTAGGACAAATGGACCGTCATATTGCGTCAGCACCTCTTGATTTGAAAGGTAGGTCTCTTTCTGGTGCCGGAGCCTGGAGACTACAACCTACTACAACCCTATTAGATACTCCAGCCTCCCTGGGGCCATATTCTCAGAGACACAGACAAGACTGAAAATCACACCCTGTCTGAAGCAGCCTCCTCTAGAAATTCATGGACCTGAGCTGGTCATCTCCTCAGTCTTTTCCCTTCCCACTCACTCTCAGAGGACACCAGCAGATATAGAAAGGGCTGCAGGGAGGACATTATCAGGTAGAAATTTCTTCTTCAGGTTGAGAGATTTCATTTTGATCCTGTCTTCAGAGCTACGTTATGATACAGCAAAGTCATGATCACTTCACAGCCACAGAAGGAATTATTTCCACTGGCATCTTTCATTTCTGATCCCCTCATCCTCATGATTCCCTCATCCTCATGTGTCTGCCTGCTGAAAAACCAGAGCTGTCAGAGCCACCCATCACTGCAGGGGGAAAAATACCTTTTTGACAACTGTGTCTTCCTCTAGCATACTCTTTGTACCCGATGTCTGCATTCCAACCTGTGTTTGTGACACTTCTGTTATTTCAAAAGCCCTCATGAAATTCTCTGAAAAGGAATCTCAAACCCAATTAATTTAAATTCATTTTCATTTTGAATGTGCTACATGACATATTTAGGAGGGAGTGTGTGTGTCATAAAGCCAAAGCAATAGGAGGGCCTTGTAAAGAAACAGCCTCCCTCATTAAAAGCAAACACAGGAGCATCCAAGGATTGTAGCAGGCAAGGGCACCAGAAGGTGACTCTTATTATGGCTGTGATAGGAGTGGGTAGAGGATGCTTGGTTCTAATTCTGGTGTTAGCCACACACTGGTGGGAGAGATTTTCCTGGGTGGAAAAAAAAAATAGTCTTTCCCTTTTTTCCTTTAAATAGCACCCACTTCCCCCAATGATAATAACAACTTGCCCTCCCCTTCACCAGCCTCACCTTACCCTTGGACAACATGACTAAGCCACATCTGGGCTCCAGGAGTTCTTAGTGCCTTACTAAATCCAAGCTTGCATGTCCCTGGCTCCTGAGTCAGGTTGTGTTGGCTTGTTTTGATTTTTGTTTAACTAAATACCAACAGAAAATTTTTTAAAAATATTGTTTACAAAGGAAACTTTAGCCAGTAGGAAGTTTCTTGTTCTGCAAGTTCAATGGCAATCTTTTGGCTTTAGATTTGGGATGGTGACCTATGCATATGCATTGCCCCCTCTCCCCTTAGGACCCCACAAAAGTGTCAGTAACATTTGGCAAAAAAGAATAAATTCATGCCAGCACTTAAACATAAGGAAGCGTGTCATTGATGGAACAGAAGTGATAAAAAATTTATGGACAATAGAATACAGATGTGACTGGATTGTCGCAACTCAAAACCCACAAGGGAGAAGGCTCTAGCAGCAGTAAGTGCAGTTCCTCCCAGGGGAGCCCCAGAGGGTCTCTCAGCTTGAGTTTGGCTGTGGAGTGATAATCAGGATCATTAGTTGGAGGACTGTCTACAGCAGTGGTTTTTACATTGTTTTGAATCAGGTACTCATTATGTTTTTTAAAAAATGTACTCATTATGTTTTTTAAAAAATGAAGCACACAACTACAATTTACGTAAATGTATTTATAAATATATACATATTTTTATATATAGCAATATACATATTGCTATTCTCATTAGCAAATATCTCAACACAATTTATATTTGGGTGAGATTAATCATTAATGATCATGAGTGAAAATTTATCTTCAAAATAAATAGTCTTCATGATAGTTTTGAACTTTATGGGGCCAAATTCTTATCGGATTTTATGAAATCATCAATATTTGCATCACATAATGGGGTGAATAAAGGTTAGAAGTATCAGCTTTCCTATTCTCTAGTTGTTTACCAGTGTCGGCATTTTGAGTTATCCTTGATTCACATTTTCTATGCCAGAAATTTTAATTACTTAACCATTTTGCAAGGATTAGATTCTTTTAATGGAACGTATTATCCATAAATCCCTTTAACCAAGAAGATATAACTGCAATTCATCACAAGACAATCAAACAAGCAAACAAGTGGATTATGGAACTCTTACCTCTTACCTCAGGAATGACAATCCATATATTAAAATTAGTATGACAATCCATATATTAAAATTAGTAAGCTTTGATATCTTTCATATTTTAGCTAACATTCAGGTAGGTAAAAGTTCCAAGATTTTCTTTGCACACCAAGTGGATCAGCTTGCACAACCCTCAGGGAGAATACCCCACCAGTGTTCACTGGGGTGTTATCCCCTGGGCTGGGTGACGCCATACTTTCCTGAGGTCCAAGGAAGCTGGCTGAAGCATCCAAACCTAGCTGACACCCTGAAGCTCACAGTGTGGATGTTGAGATAAGTGGAGAGAAGAGACTGGGAATTCGACCAACCTCCTCAGCAGATGAACTGCAATGAGACCTGGCAACAGTGCCACTCCAACAAGGGTCAAGTCCATTGTATTCAGCCAGGGGTAGAAATCATGAGATGAGCCTGCTTGTCTGTCAAGCTCAGCATCAGGCATCCTGCCATGCCTTACCCACAATAGGAAAGGGTTCCTCATGCACTACCCATACCAAACAGCTGTGCCCTTCACTCATAAATGTGGAAAGTCAGCCAGAGTCTCCAGACCTTTAAGAAAAATCAACAGCATGAAAGTAGAAGGACAAAATGAACCAAAACAACGTTAAATTAAAGAAATATAAACAACAAGAAGAAAGCAATTTTAAAATTGTACTTCTTATTTGAATTCTCGGCTTCATTAGAGAAGAAGGAGCAATCATGGGGTGGTGGGGGGAACATGATTAAAAATTTGAAATCTGAAAATTGAAGTGATAAATAGCTGGGCAAAAAAATGGAATAAACATATATAAAAACTAAAGTAGTGAGAGAGAAGATAAGAAAATCTTCTGTAGCAAAAAGAGATGGAAAACATAAGAGTAAACATTTTCAAAAGTGAAGTAAGAAAACAAAATCCAAAACCCATTTAATAAGCATTCCAGTAGGAGAGAGTAAAGTCAATGAAGATAAATCATCAAAAAAAAAAAAAAAGTCACTCTAGTTGGACAAGATGACATAGGCCTTGTTTTCTCTCCTTATTCCTGCTAAGCACAGCTATAAACCCTGGAAACAGAGCAAGAGACAACTGAAGAAGAACTCTGAAAAGTGGTAAGAGAAAGATGAACTGGTTTGGGACTTTAAGACTAGACCAGTAACAAAGAGGTAGTGTCTTGCATTCCCACACCCAAGAGAAGAAAGCTACCCCAACCTCGTATTTTCCAGCCGCCAATCTGGCAACAGAAGGCTCATTCTTCCTCTGGATCCAACGAGAGTCCTAACAACATGAGGCATACCCAACACCACTGGCAAGGGGAATTCATTAGGAGCCCTGCCAGAAATAAGCAGCCAGGGGAGGCACTCTTCCCCCCCCGGCTCCGACTCCCAGTCTTGAGGGTCACCTTTTCCACCAAGAAGTATAGGGGCTGGCAGGCGAAGCTAGCAGGAGAGATGCAGTTACAGCAGGTGGCCTGATTTGGGAAACCCCTTTGTCCCTATGTGTTAAGACTCTCCTCTCCTGCCCAGAGACCCTAGGCCAAGAGGCAAGGGACCCAGCTCCAGCAAGCAGCCTGGTTCCAGAAGCTTCTTTTTCCCCCCGGCCCTAGAATCCCATCTCCCACCCAAGACAACCTGGGGGTATGTGTGATGATGTAAAGTAGGGCAAGGGATGTCAGGGGATTCTACCACACTCCTCTCTTATTGAGGGATACCTGGTGGCCCCATCTGAGGAAGCTCTTCCTGCCCCACTAAGGCCTTATCAGCAACCGTCAGTGGGAACCCCAGTGGTAGTAGACAAACTAAGAAAACCAAAATAATACCATAAAGACATTGAAAATTAATCTGCTTTTGAAACCACAGCCTACAAAGCAGTCCAAGACCTGCTTTCTAAACCTAAACATGTGACTGCCATTCCAGATGTAGAGGAGAAAGAGTAGGGCAGAAAGAGTATTTGAAGAAATAATGGCTGAAAACTTCCCAAATCTGGTAAAATACACAAATGTATAGAACTAAGGATCTAAGTGAACACCCCTGAAAATAAACCCAAATAAATCCATGCCAAGGCACATCACAATTAAACTTCTGAAAACTAAAGATAAAGAAAACATCTTGAAAATAGCCAATGAGTTACCTGTATGGGAATACCCATTGGAATGATGGTTTCTCATCTGAAACCATGGAGGCCAGAAAGAAGTGGCACAATATTTTTTTGATACGGAAAGAAAATAATTGTAAAAACACAAATTCTGTATCCTGTGCAACTATTCTTCAGGAATGAAGGGAAAATGAAAACATTCTCAGACACAGAAAAACTGGAAGAATTCATTATTTGCAGATAAATCCTTAAAGATTGGCTAAAGAAAATACTTCGAACGGCAAGAAAATGGAAAAATAATGTAGTTTCAGGAAGGAAGAAGGAACAATGAAAAAAGTAGATATATGGATGGGTACACACAGCTAACTACCCTTTTCCTCATGTGTTTTATACACCATATTTGATGACTAAAACAAAAATTATAACACCATCTGACATCTGAGACAATGATATTTAAAAGTGGAGAAGGTAAAGAGATCTAAATAGAAGTGAAAGTTTCCACACTTCAGTGGAGATGGCAAAATGTTGATACCAGTTGTAGTAGGCTGAACAGTGGCCAAAAGATGCCCATGTCCTAGTCCCCAGAACCTGTGTGTAGGTTATCTTACATGATAAAAGAGGCTGGGTAGATGTGATTAAGTTAAGGGTCCTGAAATGGGGAGATTATCCTGGATTATGCAAGGGCTCAATGTAAACACCAGGGTCCTTATAAGAGGGAGAGAAGGATCAGAATCAGAAAAAGGAGATAAAAGAATGGAAGAAGAGATCAGAAAGGAGAGAAGATTCCACTCTTCTGGCTTTAAAGATGAAGGGAGGGACCACAGGCAGAGGAATGTGCAAAGCCTTGACAAGCCAGAAAAGGAAATGAATTCTTTCCTGAAGCCTCCAGAAGGAATGCAGCTCTGCCAATACCTTGATTTTAGACCTCTGACCTCCAGAGCTATCATAGAATAAATTTATATTGTTTTAAGCCACTAAATTTGTGATAATTTGTTATAGCAGCAACAGGAAACTGATACACAGTAGACTCTTATAAATCACATGTGTATACTATAATGCCAGAGTAACTACTATGAACACTATATCAAGCGATATTACACTAGGCAACATAGCAAATAATCAATCAATGTAATATACCATATTAATCGAATGAAGACAAAAAAGCACGTGATAATCTCAATTTTATACAGAAAAAGCATTTGACAAAATCCAAAACCCTTTTGTAATAAAAAGTCAACAAACTAGGAAGAGAAGTGAATGTCTTCAACCTGCTAAAGGGTATTTATGAAAAACCCACAGCTAAAATAATTCTTAACAGTGAAGACTGAAAGCTTCCCCAGGAGATAAGAAACGAAACAAAGATGTCTGCTTTTGCCGATTCTATTCAACATTGTACTGCAAGTTCTAGCCTGGACAGTTAGTCAAGGAAAAGGAATAAAAGGCACCCAAATTGGAAATGAAGAGAGAACATCATCCCTATTCAGAGATAACATTATCTTCTATGTACAAAATCTTAAAGAATCCACATAAAGCCATAAACAAATTCATCAAAGATATATAGGATACAAGATCAACACACAAAAAATTTATTGTATTCCTATATACTTGTAACAATCTAAAAATGAAATTTAATAAACAATTATATTTACAATAGCATCAAAAATAATAAAATATTTAGGAAATGAAATTAACCAAGAATATGCAAGACTTGAATACTGAAAAACTACAAAACATTCTGAAAGAAATTAAATAAGACCTAATAAATGAAATGACATCTGTTCATGGATTGGAAGACTTAATATTGCTAAGATGGCAGTACTCCCCAAAGCAATCCACAGATTCAATGCAAGCCATATCAAAATCCCATGGTCTTTTTTGCAGAAATGAAAATGTCGATCCTAATATTAATATAAAATTGTATGGGAACTTTAATAGCCAAGACAATCTTGAAAAGAAAAACAAAGTTGGAGGACTGGCACTTTCAGATCTCAAAGTTTATTACAAAGCTACAAGTAATCAAAACAGGGTGGTAGTGGCATAAGGATAGAAAAAAAGATTAATGGAATAGAATCGAGAGTCCAGAAATAAAGTCATGCGGCCGGGCGCGGTGGCTCACGCCTGTAATCCCAGCACTTTGGGAGGCCGAGGCGGGCGGATCACGAGGTCAGGAGATCGAGACCATCCTGGCTAACACGGTGAAACCCCGTCTCTACTAAAAATACAAAAAATTAGCCGGGCGTGGTAGCGGGCGCCTGTAGTCCCAGCTACTCGGGAGGCTGAGGCAGGAGAATGGCGTGAACCCGGGAGGCGGAGCTTGCAGTGAGCCAAGATCGCGCCACTGCACTCCAGCCTGGGCGACAGAGCGAGACTCCATCTCAAAAAAAAAAAAAAAAAAAAGAAATAAAGTCATGCATCTATGGTCAATTCATTTTTTGAAAAGAGTGCCAAGATAATTCAATGGGGAAAGAATAGTCTCTTCAACAAATGGTTCTGGAATAGCTGGATACCCACTTGCAAAAGAATGAAGTTAGACCTCTACCCATGCCATATACAAAAATTAAAATGGGTCAAAGACCTAAATGTAAGAGCTAAAAATATGAAACACTTAAAAGAAAACATAGGGGTAAATCTTCACAACTTTGGACTTGGCAATGGATTCTTAGATATGACACCAAAAGCACAAGTAACAAAAGATAAAAAATAGATAAATTGAAGTTCACCCAAATTAAAAATTTTGTGCTTCAAGAGACACTATCAAGAAAGTGAAAAAACCTGACTTTTTAAAAGTCAGGAAACAACAGGTGCTGGAGAGGATGTGGAGAAATAGGAACACTTTTACACTGTTGGTGGGACTGTAAACTAGTTCAACCATTATGGAAGTCAGTGTGGCGATTCCTCAGGGATCTAGAACTAGAAATACCATTTGACCCAGCCAACTCATTACTGGGTATATACCCAGAGGATTATAAATCATGCTGCTATAAAGACACATGCACACGTATGTTTATTGTGGCACTATTCACAATAGCAAAGACTTGGAACCAAACCAAATATTCAACAACAATAGACTGGATTAAGAAAATGTGGCACATATACACCATGGAATACTATGCAGCCATAAAAAATGATGAGTTCATGTCCTTTGTAGGGACATGGATGAAACTGGAAACCGTCATTCTCAGCAAACTATCGCAAGGACAAAAAACCAAACACCGCATGTTCTCACTCATAGGTGGGAATTGAACAATGAGAACACATGGACACAGGAAGGGGAACATCACACTCTGGGGACTGTTGTGGGGTGGGGGGAGGGGGGAGGGATAGCATTAGGAGATACAGCTAATGCTAAATGATGAGTTAATGGGTGCAGCACACCAACATGGCACATGTATACATATGTAAAAAAACCTGCACATTGTGCACATGTACCCTAAAACTTAAAGTATAATAATAATAAAATTTTAAAAAAAAGAAAGTGAAAAAACCTACAGAATGGGAGACAATATCCTCAAATCATGTATCTAATAAGTGACTAGTATCTAGAATATGTCAAGAACTCTTACAATTTACCAATCAAAAGACAACTCATTCAAAAAATGCGCAAAGGACTTGAATAGATGTTTCTCCAGAGAAGATATACAAATGGACAAAAAACACATGAAAAGATGCTGAACATTATTAGTCATTAGGGGAATGGAAATAAAAACCGCAATAAAATATCACCTCATACCCACTAAAACGGCTGTAATCAAAAAATGGAAAATAACAAGTGTTCCTTCCTCAAAAAGTATCAAAATTACCATATGAGCCAGCAATTCCATTCCTAGATATATACCCCAAAGAATTGAAAACAGATGTTCCATCAAAAACCTATACATGAATGTTCACAGCAGCATTATGCACAATAACAAAAAGTGGAAGTATCCCAAATGTCCATCAACTGATAAATGAGTAAATGAAAATTTGTTATATCCATGCAATGGAAATATGATTTAATCATGAAAAGGAATGAACTACTGATACATGCTACAACATGCATAAACCTTGAAAACATTATGCTAAGTAAAAAAAGCCAGATATAAAAGGTCACATATTATATGATTCCATTTATATGAAATATCCAGAATAGGTAAATCCACAGAGAAAGCAGATTAATGATTGCCAGGGGCCATGAGGAGGGGGCAATAAGGAGCGACTGCTTAATAGGTACAGGTTTCCTTTTGTGTAATAAAAATATTTTGGACCTAGTAGAAGTGATGGTTGCACACTGTAAATTACTAAATGTCACCCAATTCCGCACCTTTAAGTAGTTAATTTTATGTTATGTAAATGCTACTTTTAAAAGAGCCAATCCCCAAATCACATACTGTATGATTCCATGTATGTAACATTTTTGAAATGATAAAATTTTAGAAGTGGAGAACAGAATAGGGGTTGTAGAGTGGCAGAGTAAGAGATAGAATTGTGTGTGGTTATAAAAGGGTGGCTACAAAAGGGATTCTTATGGTATTGCAATTGTTTAGTGTCCTGATTGTGATAGTGGATACACAAACCTACACAGGTGATAAAATTATATAGAACTTAATTCATACACACAAGTATAAGTAAAACCAGGATAACTGAGTAAGGCTAGTGGACTGTATCAATGTTGATATCTAGATACTACTACACTACAGTTTTACAAAGTATTACCATCCAGGAAAACTAGGCATAGATCTCTCTGTATTATTTCTTAAAGCTGTATGTGAATCTATAGATACCTCAATTAAACAAAAAATATGGTATAAATTAATCCAAATCAGTAATCACAATATAAATTAATTAAAACAGCATCTAAATACATCAAGGTCACCAAGAGCCATACCTGAAACAAAACAAAGCATAAAGATTGAAAATGAAGGGACAGAAAATGATTTACCAGTGATAATCAACACATGTCTATTTAGTGCCTCCTACATACATGGCACAGTATGGGACACACTGGGACAAATCCATAAACAGAAAAACAAAAAATAGATGATGTTTCTGTTTGCTTGGCGCATGCATACACCACTAGAAGTGGTGAAGGAAAATAGATAAACAATGAATAAATAAACATACATACATATATATATATATATATTACATCAAAGCAAGACATGGAGACTAGAGAGTGACTGGGAATACTATTTTACAGAGGGAATTAGTGAAAGAATGTCCAATAACATTTAATCAAATTTTAAACAAAAGAATGCTAATGTAGGGATATTAATTTTACTCAAGATATTATACTTCATTATACTTCGCAAAATAATTTATAAGAGTAAAGAATGGTTGCCCAAAATGATAAAAGGAACAATCTAGAAATAAAATATAACAATCACAAGTTATCAACTGAGATTCCATTGCATCAGTCATGGAACTTATGTGATTAAAAATGTGTAATCCTTAATGGTTAAATGAAGGCACATCTGACCTCTGCTAATAAGAAAAAGAACTTTTAAGCAAAACAGCAGCCAGTTTTCAAAATCCTGCTTTTTCCACTAAAGTAGCTCTAGATAGTATAGTATATACCAACACAAATCATGTCTGGAGTCAAGGTAAAGAACCAACAGGTGAGGAGGACCAGGAAACTTGCAGTGTTTTTGTGAAGATTAAATGAGGTCATGTTATTTATTCATGTGTCTCATTTACTATTTAACACATGGTAGACACTTGGGTTTTTCAGTATAGTAAGACAATGCTGCAGTAACGAATAAACTCCTAAGCCTCATGGTCTTAGTCTGAAAAGGTTCATTTATCACTCACATAAACTGTATTGCAGGTCATATTGCCCCCTTCCATCTGGCAACCAAGACACATGGAATATGTGATCTCCAGGATCAGCGCAGTCAGGAAAGAAATGTTTGAAGGGTTTTTTTTTTTTTTTAAATGTTTGTAAATACCAGCCTGGAGCCAGCTCATAACATCAGTTCCATCTGCATCCCCGTGGTCAGAATTTTGTCATATGATTCTAAACTAACTACAAGAGAAGCTGGGACATGTGGTCTCCCTGTGTGTTCAGAAAGATGAAACCATATGGAGGTCACATATCGCTATGGTACCATGGCATTCAATAAATGGAAACTCTGCCCTCCTGCTATAGCTTCTGTTTCTTTCGCCATTACTTCTAATGCCATAAAAATAATGATAGTGACACCTAACACTTGTTCAGCTATGTGGCAGGCATTAGCTACTTTTCATTATCTCAGTTTGCACAACAATCCTACCAAATAAGTTTATTATTTATTACTATAAATCAAGGCTCAGAGATGTTGGAACTGCCTGAAGTTATAAGCGAGTAAATATTTGTCTTACTACTAGTACTCCCTCTACTTAAAAGAGAGAGACTGTTTTTTCCAAGGGGCTAGGTGACCCCAGCATAGTCTCCCTGGAAGATGCCAGTTTTTCCCAGCTCTAAGTCACCTGCCTAGTACATAACCATTGGAACATCTGTAAAAAGCTTCCCTCTGCAGTAATCTTTCTTTGATTTACGGGTTGTGTTAAAATTGTTGTTCTATAATGGTCATGTCTAGAGACTGTTGCACTTAAAGGGAAAATTGCTCTAAATAAAAACGAATGATACTAAAATCCCTTCTCTCCCAATGAAATGATTCTCCTGTATTTTGTTCTCCTTGTGTGCACACCAAAAAAGCTTCTTTGGTCTATTATTTCCCAATTACCTCTTCTGATGTTAGCTGAGAGCAGAGAAGGAGGATGGGATCATGAGGCTCATAACATTTGATCTTTTCCAGGCTTCAGCAAACCTGTGAATCATTTTCATAAGCTAAATCAATATCAGGTGTCACCTGGTGGCAGGTAAGGGCAATCTGATGGTTTTTGTAATACCTTGTGGACACTGATTTTCCACATATCAAGAGAGGACACGAAATAGGGAATGGATGAGTATGCAAAAGTAAAATGACCACACAGCTCTGCAGTTTGGTTCAGGGCTTGCATGTTACCTGACTTCACTCTGACTTCTCAACCTCTCCCAGCCATGCCCACTGCCCTTAGAGGATTTCCAGGCACAGGAGTCAGGAGAACCCTGCATAGCACCCATGTATTAGAGTCAACCTGGATCCTGCACTTACTGGCCGAAATAGGACAATTCCTCTGCTTTCTCTGTTTTAAAGGGCTGAGCCACCCAGATGGCATGACTAAAAACTGCTCTGTCAAAGAATGCAAGGTGGAAAACATGGTTTTCAAAGTCTGATCCTCAACCAGCAGAATCAGCATCACCTGGGAACTTGTTAGAGATGCAAATTCTCAGGCCCCAGCTAAGACCTACTAAATCAGAATCTCTGGTAGTGGGACCCAGCCGTCGGTGTTTTAACAAGCCCAAGAAGATTTTGATGCAGCCTCTAGTTTGAGAATCATTATACTAAAAGAACCTTAAGAGATCATTAGACTGAGCTTTCTATCTCACAGAAATGAAAACCGAGGCCCAGGGAAAGGGAGAACCATTGCATGCCTGGATGGGGACCCAGTATCCCAGTCTTGGGACTTGTTTGTTCAGCTCTAGCCTTTGCTGCTTCCTCTGTGCTATACTTTGGCTTGTTTGCCCTCCAAGTCTCATGCTGAAGTTTGATTCCCAATGTTGGGAGTGGGGCTTAATGGGATGTGTTTGGGTCATGGGGGTAGATCGCTCATGAATAGATTAATGCCTTCCCTGGGTTAGGGTGTTACTGAGTGAATTCTTGTTCTATTAGCTCCCAAGAAAGTTCCCCTGAGATCTGGTATTATAAAGAGCCTGGCATCTCCCCCATCCTCACCTCGCATCTTCTCTTGCCATGTGATCTCCGCACAGGCCAGTTCCCCTTTCTTTCCACCATGAGTGGAAGCAGCCTGAGGCCTCATCAGAAGCAGATGCTGGCCCCATGCTTCATGCACAGGCTGCAGAATCATGAGCCAAATAAACCTTTTGATAAGTTACCCAGCCTCAGGTATTCCTTTATAACAACACAAATAGACTAAGACAACTCTGGGTAGCCAACAAGATAGACTGGGTCTGGACAGGGTGATCTCCCAGGTCTCACAGTGGGAACTGTGACACAGAATTGAAGTCCAGAACTTCAGAGCCACACGAGAGCCACTGCTGAGAGACACTATTGTAAGGACAGTGAGGAGAGCCACAGCATCCTGGCAGCTAGGAGGTACTCCTCGGCCAAGGGTAAGCCACTGTGCACTAAGTGGACCAAGGACATTTAAAGTCCCACCAGCTTAGTTGTTGCTGAGGTAACTTCCAACAAACCCACAGATACATGTGTTTTGGGGAAGCATTTCCAGGCTAGACACCAGCAGGCTTGCCATGTAGGCATGCTTCCTCCCTGAAAAAGGGCAAAGGCAAAAGATGTGTTCATCCTTCTTCCTGGAGATTCTGATACTGTTCCTGCCTTCCTGCCTCAGGACTGCTCATCTCTTATCTGGTCTAGAACAGGAGCTTCTTAAAGGAGTATCTCATCCAATGTCACTGTTCTCCAGCCATTCCCCACCCAAAGCTGAGGGATATTGCTGATCTGCTCATGCCTCTCCATGCTTAAAATAATTCCCCAGATTCCATCACTTCAGGATGAAATCTACATTGCCCCACTGGCTGATTCAGTCTTCTCAACCTGACCCTGGTCCTTTCCAGCTTCCCCTCTGCCATGTGTCTTCCTGAGTCACATCCTCCTGGGGAAAGCACTTGCAGTACCAGGAGTGCCACTCTCTCACACCCTTGTCACTTAAGTCCCATTTCCTTCAATGCCCAGATTGGGATCCACTCATTGGAGGAGTCAGAACCCCTTGCCTCATCAGCTCTCTGACAGCAGTTGTATAGGTCTCTAACATAGCCCTGATTACAGTTTTGAAATATACTTGTCTGTCTTTCCTACCAGACAGTCAGCTCCCAATGGCAGAGACTCGGCATAAAGTTAGCATATGGTGATGATGCCCTGAAACCCCATTAGCAATTATATGTGTCCATATTGCACATACCCTAAATATTTTTAATCACTTGGGTATTGAACAAACTTATCTTCTTACAGTGCCACCTCAGACGGGAAACACAAAGAAGTTCAAATTCTTCTAGTTCCCCCCTTTTTTTTCTTTTTTTTTCTTTGAGACAAAGTCTCGCTCTGTCACCCAGGCTGGAATACAGTGGCACCATCTCCACTCACTGCAACCTCCGCCTCCTGGGCTCAAGCGATTCCCCTACCTCAGCCTCCTGAGTAGCTGGGATTACAGGCGCCCACCACCGCGCCCAGCTAATTTTTGTATTTTTAGTAGAGATGGGGTTTCACCATGTTGGCCAGGCTGGTCTTGAGCTCCTTACCTCAGGTGATCCACCCACCTCGACCTCCTGAAGTGCTGGGATTACAGTCGTGAGCCACCGTGCCTGGCCTAGTTCCCTATTTTTTATCCTAATTATGCATTATTCATTCAGGCTGGAAGACCCCTTGAAATGTCATCTCATCCAGCCCCCTGCCTTGGGGGTGGACTGAAGGAGGCTTCTGGGCTCTATTTTACAACAATCTGTCAGTACACCTAAGTCAGTGTGGAGAAGACACAGATCAAATGCTGGTGGGTGACGCCTGGTGCTGACACTGCTGCAGACCCATCCTCTGAGCATCCACTGTCCATGGGCAGAAGGAGAAGCCTACGGGGCTGGACCGAGGCTCAGTCTAGAGTATTTACCCAGAGAAACTGTTTAAAATACATTATGTGCCACTTGAAATTTACTATGTCTCCTTGCTTTTATCTAAATTTAACCCCATTACTTTTACTATCTTGGTAATAAAGCAGATTGAAGTGTGTGGTAGAAGTGGTTTGAAATATAAAGCTTTCTTCTTCTCTTATTTGCTTTCATTTTTGTTTATGTCCTACCTTGGTTAAACAAAATTGAGGCACTTAAGGAGTATTATAAATCCTCATGAGGCTTCTCATCTTACAAATGGAGCAATGCTCAAAACACTCTTGTTCAAGTGGTTGTTTGAAGCCCAGATCACATTTTCTATAAGGCTTTGTTAATGGTAGTTCCCAGAGACAACTCAAGTAAGTTGAGGCAGAAATGAGAAAGTACTACCTTGATCTTGCCTTTGAACCTGGGAGTCATCAGAGGATGATTAAGAAAGCAAGTGAGTCTACCATATTGGCAGAGTATTCATCAAGAAACCACAGACTTACACAACCAAGAGGGAGGGAAACAAGCTAGGGCACCCTTGATAACACTGTGCCAGATGGGGACATCTGGGTGCATCCTCCAGCTGTCCTTGGGGCACCCGACCACAGCCTGGCCTGAGTGCTGCAAAGGACAAGACCAAACTGCAAAGGACAAGGCCTGCCTTGGTCACCAGGGAGGATAAGGCTGCCAGGACTGCCTGGAGACCTTGGGTTCTCCTGAGGTAGCATCAGACACAGCTTCATTCAGCCTATTCCTCAACTTTACATGAGTTGTCCTATCTGTGCCTCTCTGCTCCAGAGTCTAGCTGCTCTTTCTTGCCTAAAATATTCTGAGAGTCTTATGGCTAGCTATTCCTTCTTCCAGAACAAGAGAGAAATAACCTAAGATGTATAGCAATAGGTGTTCTCCGGCTCGTTTTGATATTGTGGATGCTCCAGCTCAGAGTGGCCCTGTAGGAACTTCCCAGAGAGTGAAGCTGGGCTAGCTCTGGTCACTAGTGGATCAGTCAAGATAGACTAGGTTATGCTGCACCAGCAAAAATTTCAAAATCTCAGTGGCGTAACACAACAAAAATGTTGTAAGCCCCTATAAGAGTTCTGCTAAGATTAGACATGCAAGAACACAGAGTAATAGAGGCTTCTTTTGGACAGGTGCTTTCATGATCATCACTGTGTGGGAAGGAAGCCTGGATCTTAAAATAATCTACTTGGAAGGGGCACAGTTTATGCCTGCTCATATTTCACTGGCCAATGCAAATCACACAGCCCCATAGAACCTCAAAAAAGGACAGAGGCATGGTCCAACGATGTGTCCAGAAGGTAAAAGACAAGCTGGAAATATTTAGTAAACAACCACACCAGCATCTTATGGATCCAGACAACCCGCCTTCCCAAGCATGGAGAGCCTTCCAGGTCCCTCTCACACCGTGCGCCAAGAACTACACAGAACCATGCTGATGCCTCTGGATATAAACCTGGTCTGTTCAAAGACCACACTCGTCTTTCAGCCATCCTAGGGGAGCTTTAATTATAGCAAGTGGTCCTGTCATCTCTGTTACAGAATCTCAGGATATCGGGCAGAGTAAAAAAGAATGTTAACCAGTCTGCTCTGCAGCCTTCTTGAAGAAGTAGACTCACTCTTTTTAAGAAAATTATAAAAAGAAGGAAAATCCTAGAGACTCCTCTCCTCATCTATTCTGGTGCCAAATAATTATGTCCTTTCCATTTTTCCTTTCCTGATTGTATAAAGCACTTGGAAATAAAAACAAACAACAACAACAACAAAACACAAAGCAGTTAACGAACATTAAATATTGAAAAGAGATATCATAGTGTGTGGGTGGGAGAGAGAATAAAATAGATCTCCCCAACCCACGTACCCTCCCTCAGAAAAACTGTCTAAGTTGGGCTGCAGGCTATGATATAATTAGAACAATATTGCCCATTTGCAAAGACATGTGCCTGTTTTCATGAAATGGAAGCATCTGCTGAAATTATTTGAGGTGTCCCATCACTAATTAAAAGAGCTTTCATTTATAGAGGATGCACCATATGGGTGCTGTTGATTCTTGGGTTGCTGGATGTGAACGAGCACTGGGGGAGTTGTTGGGGCAGGTGTATGGTGAGAAATATCCGGGAAAAGTATGATTTAGCCTTCCAAAAATTCTATTATGCTTACAAGGAGGTGGGGGCGGGAGAGGTGCTGCTGGAAGTTGTTTAAGACTTGGAAACGTGACACATCATCCCAAGTTGCCCTCAGTTTCATCTTTGTCCACTTATGAGCCTTGCCTCCCAAGCCTCGCTATACTCTTTAACTTGCCAAATTGCTACATTGTCTTCAGGGGACTTTCCAGATAAAGATATCAGTTATAGGACTTGTGGAGCCCTGTGCAAAATGAAAATGTGGGGCTCCTTGCTCCAAAGTTATTAAGAATTGTTATTAAGTTATTAAGTTATTAAGACTGTGACAGCAGAGCATGAAGCCAAGTGCAAGCCTTTTTGAGTACAGAGCCCAGTGCAGCTGCATATGTCATGTACCCAGAAACCAGCCCTGCAGGTCAAGATCTGCTGGAGAAATGGAGCTGAGAGGTGGTGAGATTAAAGCAGAGAGCCATGCCAGACAATAGTCACCCCACACATTTTAACTACACTCTGCCTTGAAGACCACACAGCACATGCTCTTGGCAGGACAGGCTCATGGCAGAGCTGTGATTAAGCCCAGATACTGACTTCTGGCCCCACATGCTTTTCTCTACTTTATAACTCAGAAAATTCTGCTCCCTAAAGTCCTACTTTGAATTATTCTCACCCATCATATACATACTCTAGGAGCCCATGTACATCCTATTTAGCACTGTGAAGTAGCCCAAATAGGTGTCAGAAAAAAAAAAGTCAGTCCCAGCTCAGCTGGAGACAGATGCATATAGGACACATCAGTAAAGCTAATTCTTATAATTCTCAATAGCTAGAAGAATCATAACAGATTATTCAAGATGTGTATTTCCAACTGTGGGGTCAATACCTGAAATGTACTTGAGGCAATTATAAAATTATTTCTTTTAAAAAAGATATTAAGGGCAAGGAAATAGCCAGTGAACTAAGGTCTCAGGTCTGGAGCTAGTGTTTTTTATTTGGTTGGTTGGTTGGTTTTTAGTGTTTTTTATGTTCAAGGGAATAATTTCACTCCAAAAATACTTTGGGGTACAGAAATATCCTCATTTTTCATATTCCAGTTTTTAAAGAATTATCTTGAGGCAGGAGAGCCACAATAACCAATGGATAAAATACCTTTTTAAAAAACAACAGTTACAGCACATCAAAATTTGTCATGTGCAGGCAAAGCTGTACTTGTAAAGAAAGACCTAAAATCAATTACCTAAAACTTTCAACTTAAGACACTAGAATAGGAAGAGCAAGGTAAACCCAAAGTAAGTAGAAGGATAGGGATAATAGAGGTCTGAGCAGAAATCAATGAAATAAAATGCAGGCAAAAAGTATAGAAAATTAGTTTAGAATAAAATTAGTTTAGAATAAAAAGCATAGAAAATTAGTATAGGAAACTAATTTTCTAGCTCTGGCTATTGGAAAGTTCAACAAAATTAATAAACTCTAGCTAAATAGACTAAGCAAAAAAGAGAAAGAACACATATCACTAATACTAGGGAAAAAAGTGTTTATCACCACCAATCCTATATACATTCAAAGAATAATTAGAAACTACTATGGATAACTTCAGGCCAAAAAACTTGACAGTTTAGGTGAAATGGAGGGTTCTTTTTTTTTTTTTTTGGAAAAATACAGTTCACCAAAATTGACATAAGAACAAACTCAAAAACTAACAGTGCTTTATCTATTATTTTTTAAAAAATTAAATTTACCTGTCAAAGAAAACTCCTGGGAGATGATGTGGGAGGCAGAATAATGGCTTTCCAAAGATGTCTACATGTTATCCCTGGAATTCGTGACTATGTTATGGTAAAAAGAAATTAACACAGTAGAAGGAGATAACATCGCTTGCTTATCGGCTGGCTTTAAAATGGCGAGATTATTCAGGATTAGCCAGGTGGGCCCCATGTAATCACAAGCGTCTTTAATGTGAAAGAGGGAAGCAGAAGGGTGAGTGTCAGAGTGAGGGCACCTGAGAGAGAGGTTCACCTGGCCACTGCTGACTTTGAAAATGGAAGGCGCCATGAGCCCAAGAAGGTAGGCAGCTTCTAGAAGCTGGGAAAGGCAAGAAAACAGATTTTCCCTCAGAATCTGAGGAAATTCAGCCCAGCTGATGCCTTGACTTTAACCCAATGAGACCTACTTCAGAGTTTGGGCCTTCAGAACTATAAGATAATAAACTTGTGTTATTTTAAACCACTAAGTTTGTGGTAATTTGTTATAGCAGCAGTAGTAAATAAATAGTTTTTCTGGTTATTCCTATCAAACAGTCAAGAAAAACATAGCACTGATGTCACGTAAGTTTTTAAAAATAGAGAAAGAAGGATCAATGTCTAATTCATTTTCTGAATATTTTCAATACCAAAACCTAACGAAGACATAGCAAAGGTAAGAAAATTGCAGACCAATATTCCTCATGACTGTAGATGTAAAAATCTTTAACAAAATAACAGTGAGTTGAATTTAACAATATATATTAAGGACAATGTACCATAATTAAGTAAGGCTTATTCCAAGGATGCAAAGTTGGTTTAATATGTGAAAATCAACATAATTTACCATGCTAACAAAATACAAAAGTAAAAAATATATATGTAATTATTTCAATAGATGCAGAAAAAGGATTTGACAAAACTAAACAATCATTCATGATGTTAAAAATAGAACTTTTTCAACCCAGGCTTCTATATCTAAAAACAATGCAAAACAAAACAAAAAAAAAATAACATCATACTTAACTGTAAGAGACTGAATGCTTTACCCCCTAAGATCAGGAAAATGCCAAGAATGCCCACTGTTACCACATCTATTTAGCATTTTTCTATAGATTCTAGTTATGGTATTATAGCAAGAAAAAAATACAAATACAGACTAGAAATGGAGAAAGATGCAAAATCTCCCTTATTTGTAGATGATGTAAGTGTTCATGTGGAAAATCTCAGGGAAATTACAAAAGTGATTATTAGAATTAATGAATGAATTCAGCAAGGGCATTAATTATAAGATTAATATGAAAAAAATCAGTTTATTCCTATACACCAATAGCAACCAAATAGAAAGTGAAATTAAAAAAATCCTTTTAGATCAGCACCAAAAATATAGTATATGTAGGAATAACTCTAAAAAAGAGGTTTAAGACCTCTATACTGAAATTATAAAACTTTGCTAAGAGAAATTGAGACCTAAATAAATGGAAAAATATATTATTTTACTCTTATAGGTTGGAATATTATTAGATGTTAATTCTCTCTACATTCAACACAGTCTCAATCAAAATTTCAGTAAGCATTTTTATGGAAGTTGACAAGCTAAAATGTATGTAAAAATTCTAAATTCTATATAAATTCTGAAAGTTTATAAAAATGCAGAGTTCTTGGAAAGCAAATTTTAACAAGAACAACATTGGAGAACTTCAGCTGGTTTCAGTAATCAAGACAGTGTGATATTGGTAAAAAGACAGACATATAGAACAAAGGAACAGAATAGAGAGCTCAGAAATATACTGCACATATTTGATCAACTGATTTCTGACAAAGATGCTAAGGCAATTCAATAGGGAAAAGAGAGTGTTTTCAAAAATGATGTCCAGTTAGCTGTGTGGTAAAAACTAATGAGCATTGATCTTTCCCTCACACCAAACAAAACAATTAACTCAAAATGAATCATAGACCTAAATGTAAAACTCAAAAGTATAAAATTTCTAGAAGAAAACATAGGAGAATATCTTTGTGATCTTGAGGTTTACAAAGATATCTTAGATAGAACACAAAAAAAACCATAAAAGAAAAAATGATAAATCAGACTTCATCAAAATCAAATGTTCTGCTCTTTGAAAGACATCATTAAGGAAACAAAAGGCATACCACAAACTAGAAGAAAAGATTCACAACACAAACATCAGACAAAGAACTTGAATCCAGGTTAGACAAAGAATTCTTGTGACTCAATAATAAGACAAACCAATGGGCAAAATAAATGTGAACAGTCACTTATAAAAGAAGATATCCAAATGGCCAACAAGCACTTGAAAAGATGCTCTACATTATTATTCATCAGGAAAATGTGAGATAAAACCATAATGAAGTACCACTAGATATCATTAAAAAGTCTAAAATTTAAAGACTGGCCACAGCAGGGTTGGAGAGGATGTGGAGGAACTGGAACTGTCATATTCTGCTAGTAAGAATAAAACAGTTTGGTAGTTTCTTCAAAAATTAAATATACACCTACCATAGGACCAAGCCATTCTACCCTTAGGTATTTACTCAATGAAAACACAGAGACTTATATATAAATGTTCAAAGCAGCTTTATTTGAAATAACCAAGTAACTGGAAACAACCCGAATGTCTATTCACAGATGAGTGGCTAAACAAATGTGGTATATCCACACAATGGAATACTATTCAGCAATGAAAACTAACAAACTGTTGTTGCACACGACAACATGAATGCATGTGAAAATAATTATGTTAAGTGAAAGTATCCAGATAAAAGAGTGCATAAAGTATGATCCAATGTATATGAAATTAGAGAGAATGCAAAATGATCTGTATTGACATAAAACAGATCAGTGGTTGCCTAGGAATAAGGGTGGATGGAGGCAAAGATTGCAAAGAAGCAGGAGGTAACTTTTGGGGTTGATATAAACTTTGATATTTTAACTGTGGTGATTATGTAACAGGGGAGACAGTTGGATCTCAGAGAACTGCAGCAGCTTGGAGAGGGTGGCCAGTGCTCCAGAGGCAGGTCTCAACATAGACATGTCTGTCTCCCAGCTCCTAGTCTACAGCCCTTTTCCTACACCACCAGACCTCTGCAAAAAGAGTTCTGCTGAAACCCACATGTGCAGTAATCCCCAAGACATATAAACACATTGAAAAAGATCTTTGGGAGGCTTGTTAAACAGAGATCTTGAGTGGTATCACAAAAGTAACAGAAAAACTAGTTTCTGGATACTAACAGATTGAATCCCCGATATCCACCGCAAGGGAACCTTCCAGCAATAATTTCTATTTTTGGAGTTCTCTATCCTCAGCACCATTTTTCGGTTGCTTACTATGACACAAAGGGAAGTTTAAGAACATTGCCATGCCACTTAGAAAATTGGTGGCAGAATCAGGATTCAAATGCAGGCAGCCTGACCTCAGGGCTTGAGCACTTAACTGGGATGCTACTCAGACTCTCTTCCTCTGCCCCAGGCAGGCTCTCCCTTGAGCAGACAGTTACGTTTCCTTGCCACCTGTCCAGATTATACAAATCAGCTTTCCAAGGTGATAGATGTGTGGAGTCCTATTCTTGGTAATCTATTTATACAAAGACCACAGCAATATAATTGCAGCAAGCAGTCATCTATTTATTTGGCCACAGCGGTTCAAAGTATAGAGCCAATCTCCTTGGATTGAATTCCCTTAATAGGGACCACTTCTCATCAGTGTAAATTTCAATAAACAATTGTCACTGAGAACCTGTGAAATACTTCTTTGGGCACCTTGGTGGGAGAGAGCTTCTAAGACCTCAAGGAGTTTTAAGTGGGTTGGGGTAACAACAGCCAGCATGGGAGAGCAGCTGAGCATATCTGTCGAGGCCCAGGCAGAATTCAGGTGATGGGGTCTGGTCTGGAGAGGTAACAGTGGCCACGGGAAAAGAAAGATAGAGTCAGAAAACTTCAGGCTTGATGAATAAAGACAATCTCATGGCCCATTTTTAGCTTCTTCCTGGGTCCTTTGTTTATGTGGGAGAAGGTTTCTGATCAACCTCTCCAGAGGATTTTCCAGAAAGCTCTACCTTGGACTTCTTCAAACTCCTTGGCCCTGAAGTGCTGGAGAGAAAAGAAATAGCACTGTTTCTGTGCCTTGAGTCTGAAAAAGAAGCAAATCAAGCAGCTGGGAGATCCAGATTTTGCTCAATAACCACCTACAAAGAACGGAACAAAGAATCCTATAATTGGTTTAAGCCCAAGATAGGAATATGATTGTTTTAACCAAGGTAACTTTGTGTATTTCTGAATTAAAATAATTATGTTTCTGAATCAATCAAAATGTCCAATATAAGCAACCTCCTTGCTAAAATTACTGGAACTTACCGATTTTTTTTAAGAATAAGGAGTATTTCCCTCCCTCAAGTTAAAAGTATCAGAAATCAATTTCCAATTTGTCCCTGAGGAAGTTTCCAGGTTGGTCCAAACGATTCTCTAGTGCATTAGCATGTTTTGAGGGCCATTCATATCATCAACAGGTGTGTCAACCTAGGACTAGCCAGCATCTGTACTCTCTCCCTATTAGCCCCTTCCTCCTTCTGCCCAAGGAGGGAGCTTAGGAGACAAGATCAAGTGGCAGATGCCGAGAGGGGACTTAGCCATGGGGGCTGTGCTGACTGATTAAGAGGTTTGGAGGGGTCTCCCTGGTCCACAGAGAAGGGCTGGCCTGAGTTTGGGAAAGATAAGCACACACAAGAAAAGTCTGTGAGAAAGAATTAACCTCACCAACCAATTATTTGCACAGGGAAAGCAAAAGGCAGAGGCAGATGCAAAGTGACCACCAATATTCTTCCTTTAAAAATGGGAGAGGTGACTGTTTAACCATTACAGTGCTAAAACTGGGATTAGGGAAAGGACAGTTGAGCAGCCCTGTGGTCCTATGTTAGTCTGGGGGCCTCAGTGTGGACATCAATGGCACAGCTGATCCCATGGGAAAACCTGTGGGTGAGAGCAGGTTCCTGTCACTGAGGCTGGACGGGGCAAATGCCATGCAGCAGGGATCATTACCTGGCTGTGTCTTTCCATGACAAAGGGAATTTTATGAACAGCAGACTGTCAGTGGGTCTTCAGAGTCTTGAGAATAAAGCAAAATCTCCCCAGCCTGGCCCTCGAGGCCCTCTGTGAATGGACAATTGGGATGATTTTCCACTGACCAATCAAAATGGACAGTGGCCATAGTGCTGAAGAATACTGGCCCTCAAGGCCCCCTGTGGTGCTAAGCATTAATCTTTAGCTCTAGGTTTTGGAAACTTCTCGGGGCAGGGGGTCAGGGGAAGCAATTGTCCCAGGTTGTTGACAGCATGTGGAGCAGATTTCGGTACTTTAACAATCAGCGTGGCCATATTTCATTGCCCAGCTAACAGCATTATCTGCAGCGGCCCCTTAAGATGAATTATCCTGCCAGCAAGATTGGTTTCCTCATAGCCCCCTAACTTCTCACACTAGGCTCTCTGGCTTTGCTTCTGATGTTCTCTTGCCTGGAATGCCCTCACCCCATCTTGCATTCTTGCTTAAAGCGGAGTATGTGTCCAGCTCTTGCTCTCTCTTTGCCTGAGCAAAAGCGATACCAAGTGCCTACAACCAGATACGCACACACTGCTTAGAAGTGTCCTAATTTCAGATAGAAAGCTCCTTGGAGGTGGGAATGGTGCCTGGTACTTACATCTTGCTCCTCCTTGTGGGTTCCCTACAGAATCTTGCACACTGCCAGGCCCATAGCTAGTCCTTAGTAAGTGCTTTCTGCTAGAAACTGGACTTATGCAAGTGATGTCATTAGAAGGGTGGGAGAAATCAAAGGTGAAGAAGCGAGAATTCCCATCCTCTCCTTCCCTATACCTACCTTTATGGAGCTCCTTCTAGGCTTACTGCACTTGATCTGTGTGTTACCAGTAATATCTGATGAGTATTCAGCATTTATTAGCTTTTAAGCACTTCATATGTACATGCATTTAACCTTTACAACAAACCTGTGAATTAGATATTATAATTATCCCCATTTCATGAATGAGGTATCTGAGGCAGAACAAAGCAAGGTGACTTGCCCAAGGTGCCTCCAGAATCCATTCACTTAGCCCTTTGTTATACCAGTTCTCTCAGATGAGCGAGGCTCTCTGTGGCATAGCTTGCTTCTTGGGTTTTCTTTACAATGATTTTAGAATCGATCCTCCTGTACCTCCTCCATCCCAATATGATGCTGATTTCTTCTTGGCAACATTACAGTAGAAGACAAGCCAACACTCACATAAGATCAATTTGTAAACCAATAGAATTTATCTAAATTTGTTTAGGATCAATGGGAGTCCTTTTCTGCAAGCCCCTGTGGAAAACGGAATCTAGATTGAACCTTTTAGCTGAAACCTCTAGGCCAGTGCCCAAATACTTTGTAACCGTACTGATAGGCCCACACTGGTTGTGTCGAGAACCCATTAGAAGAAGTAAACCATTTGTTGCAACTTAGCAGTGTTTTGATATTGATTATTATGGACACTTTTTGAACACCTTACATAGAGCAAGTATTGTCCTAAAACATGTATATTCATTCTCTCATTTAATCCTCCCAAGAATCTGATGAGGTAGGTATAATTATTATTCCATTTTAAAGTGGAAGAAACAAAGGCACAGTGAAGTTTACTAAGTTACAAAAGCTCTCACAGGTAGCTGATAATGGACCCAGGATTCAATTGTTGGCAGACTTATTTCATGCCCAAGTACCTAATCAGGATTTATGTTTATCTTATTATTATTTTAAAATTTTCATTGGTACCTGGAGTTTTGCTACATACTAGAATATGGTGTGCTAGAAAGCATGCTCAACCGAGAATCAGGCACCATCCAGAGCCTGAACCAAATCATCAGCTCTTAGGGGTCCCCTCATTCCAAGTCTGTAGGATCTTATGATTCTCTATCTCAGTTGATAGTATGTTATGTGGTTTCATATATACAGACATAGATATTAATATATACAATACATATCTTTATTCTGTTCTGGACCCCTTAGACTCATATTTGGTATTAAACCTCACACAAAATCTTAGAAATGAGATATTACATATTCATTTTACAAATACGGAAATCAAGATTCAGCAAGGTTGAATAACTTGCCCATTGTTACCCACCTAGGGAGTGGCAGCAGAACCCCTACCCTAGTCTTCAAATTCCTGACCCAGTGCTCCGTGGGAATCAGGCACCTTCAGATGGTAGTCAGGAATCACTTGTCAATGGACATTGTCACAGGCAAATGTCAAGGGGAATATTAAAAACAGAGAGAATACCAATTGTTTGAGATGACTCAGAGAGAATATTTTCTGCCATCCCATGGCTCATGTTTGCCTCCTTGCATATGCTATAATTCTGTCCTCGTAAAATATCCCTCCTTATGTTCTTTGCCAATCCCATGCCCACTCATTTTTGAAAAGTTGGTCAAATGCCATTGCCTCTGGGAAATTTGGCTAGCTGAGCCTTCCCCTACCTCCTCCAGGCAAAGTGATTCTCTTTCTCCTGGGCAACCCTACAGCATTGGGCATTCACATTTATGGGCCTCTCCTTGGTCTTGTGGCCATTACTTTGGCATCACAAAACAAAGGTTCATGGCTTAAATCCCACTGTGTTATCTCCTTCAACAAAAACAAAATGCTTGAGTTTGATTTCCAGTTC
This sequence comes from Pan paniscus, assembly GCF_029289425.2. Classification (NCBI taxonomy): domain Eukaryota; kingdom Metazoa; phylum Chordata; class Mammalia; order Primates; family Hominidae; genus Pan; species Pan paniscus. The sequence continues at coordinate 133,288,377 of NC_085926.1, forward strand.
TTGCACTAGTCAAGTAATCTTGGGCAGATTATTTAACTTCTTTTTGTCTCCGTTTTAAAAATCTGTAAAATGGAGATAATTGGCTTCTTATGAGGACTGAATGAACAGTGCATGCTAAGTGCTTGGTGCATTGCCTGTTCTGTAGTAGTAATATTAATAAGTTCTCCATAAATTGGAACACTTTTTTCATCATCCTGTTGCTGTCTGTACATCTGCCTTCTCCTCCAACCCAGAAACCCCTCAAGGATAAGGCCCTGTTTTGCTCATCCCTGTCTCTGCAGAGCCTATCAAGGAGCCTCCATCTGGTAGATGCACAATGGATGTCAGTGAAGTGACAAAATTTTATGCCTTTGATGCTTTGATATCTCTTGGATGCCCTGTCTTCCAATGCTCAGCTCCGGAACTGAGGGGCTGCCTACCTTCCCCTCATCCCCCTAATCAGGCCTTGTTCTCCTTAGCAGCTCTTTGGCTCCAGCTTACAAGGCACCTACTCCCAAGCTCTCCAGTTCCCTCTGATTCATCACTCCCAGAGCTCCATGTCCAACATGGCTTTATGTAGCAACAGAAGTGGCAGTTCAGTGGTGTGTGCAAACTTTGCTTTCATTTTGAATCAATGAAACTTTTAAAAATCTTACCTTATTCTTCAAAGGCCCATAAAGCCCTTCATGGGGCTCAGGAGAATTGTTCACTGTAAGATTTTAAAATTGCTTTCAAGTTACTTATCATTCATTCAAGCTCATGCTATTCTTTAAAATTCTTATTGATTTTTGAAACAGTCCTTTAATTGATATCAAAAAGCAATTACATTTTCCAGGCTGTAAATCTGCTTCACTCCCAATATTAAATTCATCATCTCTGTAAATAATTTTCTCTTATTATGCATACGTATTAACCAAACTATGAATAGCATCATTAGCGTACCCATGGTTGCCTTAACAATCAGTGACCCTTGAATTTGATTTAGAAAAATTGATTCCTGCTGAAATTTTCCCCTAAGTGAAATTGCCGTTCCTGCTGAATGTCTGGGCAAATGAAGGCATTAGAGAGTCGTTACCTTCCATTTCCTCCTGGACTTCAATATAGCAGTTATAAGCAGATATTTGCATAGGCTCACCTGTTGATGAGCCACCCTAGTAAAAATCATTGTAGAAATATTTGTTCTTATTTGATGTTCCAGTTTGGGGTTTTAGGAAAAGAGACTTCTCAGAAATGTGCTCCCTTCTAAACACACAGAGGGACACAGTGCCTTCATCTTGAAGTCTGATGTCCAGCTGTGGGAGGCTGTGGGGAGGCTGAGCAGGGTGAGAGAACAGAGGAAGCTTGTGATTCTCAGCAGAACAGCCTACAGCCACAGAGCATGGAAACATCAAGGATCATACAACAACATGGAGAAATGCCCATAGTGTAACATCAGGAGAAGAAATCCAGGATGATATCTGGGGTACATCAAAGGAACATAAAATATGAAGGCATGTGGATAAGGAATAGAAGGAGACAGGAAAATCAAAGCAGTTGATTTAGGATAATTGTATTACATATAAATTTATTTATTTTTTCCCCTTGCTTTTCTTTTCTTTATTATTATACTGTTATTTTCTTAATAAAGGTAAAAATGGGGGGAAAGGAGGAAAATCATATTTAGGTTAGAGTAACCTTACTGTCAGCCTTGGTTAGAATCATTTACCAACTCTGAGACTCTAAGGAACTGTGGTGTGATAGCAAGTTGTGAATTTTGTGTTAGACCCAAGGGGGAACCCAGTACTCAATCAAGTGGCTGGGTAGCTGTGAGCAGGCTGGGGAAGCTCACCGAACATGCATCTCCTGATAAGCCAGTGTAGTGATGTCTGTAAGGCACCCAGCACACCAGGAGGCATTCAGACCCTCACCTTCCATCTCTATAAAAGAGCAATATTTATTTATATGCCATCTAAACATTGAATTATTTAAAATCTATGGGAAATAACCTTTAAAATTATAAAATTATGTACAAATACTATTTTTATTAACTGAAATGAGACTATATTTCAAAGGAGGAAGGCAAAATGGCTGCCCAAAGGACCAGGAACTACAATGTTTTCCACCCAATGGTTCCTTTTCAGAGATCGTGGTGTGTAAAAGTCTGCCAATGCATCTGCACCTCTCTGGGTCATGATGCCTTTGGGGTATGAGGACTTATTATGACAATGCAACTTCCCCATGGGACAAGAAGGATAACGAATGGTCATTTTTTGAGTGTTTACCCTGAAACAAATTTTGACAGGTAGAGTTTTGTTGACTTGAGAACAAGACCTTTCAGCCCTAGGATGGAGACCTAAAGGTATGTGGGCTCCCCAAAGGCACAGGAAGAGTATAGCTGAAAAGGGCACTAAGGTAGTGTAGGCTGAGGGAGTCCCCCATGGCCTCCTCCACATTAACATACATATAATTGTGGTTTCAAAGGAGGAAAGAAAATTGGATAGAAGAAAGTATTTTAGGTCATAAAGATGAAGAGTTTTCAAACGTGGTTACAAACATCAAGCTTTAGATGCAAAAAGTTCTATGAATCACAGGTAGAATTAACTACAAAGAAAGCCAAGCCTAGGCACATCATAATAAAATTGAAAACATACACACAAATCATAATTTATCAACAAAATTAGACACATGTACACATCCATTTAGCCAACACCCATAATAAAATAGATGGCATTTCCATCACTCTAGAAAGTTCCTTCATGACCCTTTCTAGTCATTTCTTACACAGAGTCAACCACTATTCAATTTCTATTACTGCAAAGGCAAGTCAGGGGACCAGCTGTAGACACATGGAGGGCTGTTCTCTAGGGGAGGGAGCCTTCCCCTCTACTACTCTATCTTTTATGGTGTGTGCCTGGCAGTAGCCTCATCTGAATAATGAACAATTTAGATTCAAGCTCTAACTCATCTAAGTTTCAGACTGTACAGGGAGTTGTTTGAGAGGCCAGTTTCTAGCACCAACTACCCAGTAGGAAGTGAGACTCCAATGGAAGAGAAAGCAATGGAAAAGCTGTACGGAAAGCCTCTATCCCAGACACGTCATTGACAGGAAACAGGAGCTTGCACAGTAGCCCTCTTGAGTAGGGCCCACACTGGCTCCCTTCCTCACACCAAAATCTGATGGGGAGAATGTGCACCCTTCCCCAATCATTGACATGCAGCTCACTCTGAAGACGCACTCCCTCCCCTAGACAGTCTTCAGCTCTGCTGACAGGCTGCAAGCTCCAGCCAGGTTTTCTGCTCAGCTTCACAGTTCCAATTGCCTTAGCTCCAGAGACACAGGACAGGCTGAGTGGTCCTATAATGCAACCATCTATTAAGTTAAGAGGAAACATTCCTCTCTTTCTTCCACAGACAGGGGAGAGGACATGCCACTACCCCAGCCATTCTTTACAAAGAAATTCTCTCTTCAGACCTCTTCAGCCTCAGCCATTCTATAAGCTGGTGGTGGGTGACCAGTTAATGCTATCACCCTGCTTTGGAATATGAAACTACTTGGCACTCATCATATTGATTTTGGACCATAGTCAAAACTGAATTATAAAGATCCTCATTTTAAGCCTTGATAAAGCTGAATGGTGGTAGAGATCTTCACTTTAATATTCTCTATAACTTTTTGTTTGTAATGTGTCCTAATACAAATTTTTAAATGATGAGAAGTAGTTAAGTGGTCAAACAAGGCCTTTTTAGAAAGGCAATATTTTATTTAGCAAAGAACCAAAGGAATGCAAGATGGAAGTTTGTCACAGGCTAAGGCGACAGCAAGGGCAAAGTCCCTGAGTTGGTAATAAGTCCAGCATGTTCTAGAGGACAGGAAGAAGATCTGTAGGGCTAGAGTAAAGTGAGTGAAAGGCAGAGTATAGTAGATAAGATCAAAGATAGGCAGGGGACAGATCTTGCAAGTCCTTGCTGGCCATGGCGAAGAGACTAGATTCTATCATGGGTGTGGAAGAAGATTTAAAGGGTTTTGCACAGGAGCATAATATAACACAACACACACTTGTAAAAGATTCCTCTGGCTACTATGTGGAGATAACCTATCCTGGGGTGACAGTGAGTGCAAGGAGACCATTTGCAGTGTTCTGAGGGAGAAATGGTGTGTGGCAGAGACCACCACCTAAACCTTCTCCCTTTACTCACAAGGAGACTGCCTTTCCCAGCCTCCTTTGCCATTACATGTGGACATTGGCTTTTTGGGCAATGAAATATACATAGAAGTATTGCATTTCAGTTCTGGGCCAAGGTGGTTAATAAGCAGCATGTCGTCTCTGCTTTCTCTTTTCCTGTCTGCTGGGAGCAGTGAACTCTGAAGAATTAGGAGATGGAAGTGGCCTGGGTCCCTGAAGCCCCCATGGAGAAGGCTTCCTGCCAATTGTGAACACCTGCATACACTCTGATATGAGGGGAAAATAAGCTTCTCTTGTGTTACACCATTGAAGTCAAGAGGTTTGTTTGTTGCAGCAGCTAGAATTCATGTAACTAGCAAAGGATGTTACACTGAGATTGGTGGGAAGTGATCAAATTTAGAAAACACAACATTCTGAAAGTAGACACTATGCAAAGACTGTGCCAGTGACTGTGTTAGGCAACACGTACATTTTGGCTCTAATTCTCACAATACCTCTGAAAATAAAGTTTTATTATTCCAATTCTACAGTTGATGAAATGAGGCTCAGAGATGTTAAATAACTCACATAGGGTCACACAGCTAATAAGTGGCTGAGTCAGGATTAAAATTCCAGGACTGTCTCTCTGTCATGCTGCTACACTGTCAGGTATGCTGGGGTTAGGGTTACTTATAAGGAGAAAATGAAATAAAGAGACTAAAGTCCTCTGAATATGCTAGTTATTATTATCATTATGGAAATAGGAACAAGGCAGTTGGAGAAGAGAACTTCTTGTCTGAGTCACCCCTGGATGATGTGCATATGTCTCTGATTGGGCCTCTGCTGGGATATAAGCTATGGACCATGACTCTGTCTGGAGCTTCAGAATGTGAGCCCTTCAGGTCAGGGCTTGTTCATCTTCATAGCCTTAGAGATGGATGCAGCCCCCAAGAGGCACTTAATATGTGCTCATGAAACAGTGATATTAGGTATGGATAAAAGTTTGTTCAGTGATAACATGTCCAATGATGATGAAGTCTGCTGAAGAGATCACACCATCACACAAAGGTGAGGCTTGTTACAGGATTCTGAGCCCTCTGAAACTCAATTCCTAACCATTCTTTTAATGTACGCTAGCTGAGGCCTCCCTCAGTAACCACAGGTGCTGCGGGTCCCAGCCATGAGGTCCCCTCCTCATCTTGGGAGACTGTGTCCCAGAATGGTGGGCAGGAGAATTCATCCTGACAATATTCTTCTTCCTCTCACTGAAGTATTTTCAGGTTTCTTGCCTCCCTGAACTACAATGGGTTCACCCATGGGGGTCCTGAATGCTGGTCCCTTTTCTTCTCTTTGTGGTCTCTCACCTTGCAGGCGTCCTTCTTGCCAAAGAGAAGCATGAGTACGTTTGTCCATGCCAAACTGAATGATAGGTGTGCCAAGAACTCACAAAAGTTGCTGAGATTTATGGCTACCTCTCCTTGTTTACATTTATATTGCATGGACCCTGAAGGTGAGAGCCTTTCTTCTGAGACATGTGCGTTGCTGGAGCAGAAGACAGAAGAGAAGAAGGGTCTGCAAGAAACACTGAGACAGAAACAGCCACAAAAGTGCCAGGGTGGGATTGAAACCACTCAGACTAGAAGACAATCACCCAGTCAGACAATGGAGAGTTTGATTTAGCCCCTGCAGTAGTAGCTTATGAGGTCTATAACCGTGGGCAGTATAATAACACCCCTCTGATAAACTGTATTGAGTATTGACAATTATTCACTGCTTCTCCACCCAGTCCATGTTTCCCTGCAGGTGAAGCATAAACTTTCCCACCCTACTGATTTTAGGGTTAGAGAAGAAACTTGTTTTGGCAATAAAATGAGAGTGTGGATGTGATATAAGTCATGTCTGAGCAGCAGTTAAAAATATACTTGTGTGATTTGGCTCTGTCCTTTTTGTTCCTACCCTCTACCATAAGAAGAGCATGTCTCAGAGAGTAGCTACTCCTTTCTTCTGGACATAGAGCCCAGTTCCGTCCAGCCCAACAGAGTCCAACAAAGCTTCACTAACCTGCAGCTCTCATGAATGTGAATAAGAAATAAGTGCTTAACGGTTATGAGCCATTGAGGCTGTTCGTTACCACAACAGAAGTTAACTAATGCAATCCTTCACATGCATAATGAGGGTTTTCTCAAACATTACCTTCCTGAGCTAATACTTGGGCATGTGTGTGTGTGTGTGCAGGTGTGTGTGTGTGTTTACAAGGGGGGCTATCCCAGGCAAGGTAGGCTTCATTTTCCTCATGATCAAATGAAGAGGTTGAGTGTTAGAGGGTGAGTCCAGTGTCAAGTAGAATTCCAAGCCAGACCTCAGCATTAGAAACCCAATGTTCTTCCCACATCTGACAGCTTCCTGGCCACACCAAGCATGTCCTGTCCTCTGGACAAGATACAGTTTCCTGGGGATTCAGCTAACAAGCTGGATTCCCATTCATTCCCCACCCTGCGACCACAAGCCCCATAACCACTGGGGATGAGTCTCAGGCATCCATAGTCTTAAGAGATGATAAAAAGCTCCAGGAGAGACTCTGGTCTGTCAATCAAAAACATCCATGGCAGCCTCACCTCCAATCCTCATTAGCTGTGACCAAAAGGCAAATCACTTAACCTTTTATCAAAAATCACAATAAGAATATTTGAACTCTCTTCTTTTCAGAGCTCTATCAGAACCAAATGAAGTAATTAATAGCTGTGAACATGCGGAATGCACATTGCCTATGTTAAAGTACTGTGAAAGGGGAGCGACCCTGTGCATCCTGGGCATTTAGAAGGCCGAGCAGCAGTCACTGATGCCTCTCCCTTTAAGTTCAGTGCCCCAAGGTGACTTACTTTTCTGTTGTTTGCAGCCAGAGTGGCAACCTCACCACCACCTCCAAACAGCCCTGAGTGTGGGCCTGGTCTCCAGCACAGCTTACCGCCAGTTGGGGGTGAAAGAAGGAGGGATGGGCACTATGCCCAGGGGAATCATTTGGAAGACTGGAAAAAGCTGACAAGAAGTCACCCTGAATAATAGGTCTGAAGATACCAGACCAACTCAGCAGGTTACAAAATCATTAACCAGGAAGGCTGAAACAGATTCATCTATCCATTCACTCATTAATCTTTTCAGCATTTCCTCTTGGTTCCTCAGTGCAGGAGTGTTGGGAGAGCACCTTGATGAAAAAAGATTCTCTTCCTGTTCCTCTGGGACTAGAAACACACTTAGCATTATGTGGTTCATAGCCCTAATTGCCCAGGTGGGGAAACTGAGGCCTCAATGAGAGGAAGGGCCGGCCTAAAATCACACAGTTAACCAAATCATCTCATTATCAGTCAGATCTCCTCTACACTTCATTCTGCTAAAGAAAAATACCCTGTCCTCAGATCACACTTTACAGAAAGTGTTGTATATGCATATGGGTATAAGTGTGTGTTAGAGTGTGTATGAGTGTGCATCTTTGTAAATGAGTATGAGTGGATGTGAGAAGTTTGAGCGTGTGTGCTTGTGTCTGCATCTGTGTGTGTGAGTGGGGGTGAGTGGAGGT